>NW_008238644.1:3270846-3282954 GCF_000691975.1 Corvus brachyrhynchos
GTTGCCGTTGTTCGGGCTGGATGCTGCGGTCCTGCCCAGCGTCGGAGCTCAGCGCTGGAGCAGCCTTCCCAGGGCCGAACGGGGCCAAATGGATCTTGCTTGGCACAAAGTGGTCGTCGGGCGTGATGTATTTTGGACACCATACCTGAGGTGCTCGCTGCTTACGATGCCGTTGCCTGAAGCCGTGGCAGCATCAAGGGCATCCCATCATCCTGTGTTTAGCAGGCTTGGTGCGTGCTGCCCGCTGGGCAGCCTCGTGGGTTCGCGGTGTTGCTTGCCAGCGCTCCCAAACTGTCACCCACTCTCCATTGAGTTGTGGTTTCCTTGCTCTGCTGCTACGTCCCTGCTCCCCGAGATTATTACGTAACCCTGCTCTGGTCGCTGGCGTGCTGTGTGCATTCTGCCCCATTTCACTGCCTCCATTTCTTCCCACACACATTCATTTTATTAGTGTTCTCCTGGACCCATTCTCGGGCTGTGTCTCTCTCCCCTAAATGGAGAGACCAGTCTTGTTTTGAACCCACAAGCCAGCTTAGAAAATGGTTGGATCTGTTTGCAAAGCATTAAAATGGAGGCTAGACCCTGCCTGAAAAACAATTTACCCTGCTTGAGAGAAAGGCATTTCAGTTTGCTTCTTCTGCTTCTTTCATTCATTATCTTCAAACCTCACATGATTTCTTATTGATCCTTCTAATTATTATTTCAAGATGCTATAGCAGGCAGACACACGGGAATCAATGGGAATTCTCTCCTCCTCTGCTCTCAGCAAACACAACCCTCTTCTTCCCTTCCTCTATTTTTTCTTCATTACTGTCTCAGTCTGTAGCTCTGGTTGAAATAATTAGATTCATAGCTGATAGCTCAGATGATATTTACAGAAGGCACCAAAAACCCCAGCCACCTTCCTATGAGCCTGGTCCTGCTTTCTGTCGCTTTCTCTGCCACTCTTTGCATCAAAATCAGCCTCAGCTCTCTCTCGCCTGCTGATTCCTGGCAAGCATTCTTCCATCTTTCCTCCACTATCTCTTTCCTTCACTCCATCCAAAGCAGCAAGCTTGGGGAGCAGAAAATCGAAGCATGTTTGCTCCCTCCTTTCTCCTCCTGCTTGCATGGAAGCTCCGGCCCAGTATTCCTGGTAAGATGATTGCAAGCAGTGTGAGAAGGAAGTAGTGCCAGCTGCATTGCTGCCGTGGCAGGCTGGGCAGGGGAGCCTTTCATGTTTTTGCAATGGTGGAAGAGAAATCATTGTCTCTTTGTGGTGCTGCCATGGAGCTTGGGCTGCTCGGAAAGTCGTCCGCGTTGGGAATCTCTGCTCTGCCTTTGCCTTTCTGAACGTGAAAAAAAAAAAAAAAAAAGAAAGAAAACCAAAAGCTCCTCGCAGCATTGCAAGCAACAGAGGATGCCTGTGTTTGAGGCTATGTGGGCATAGCGGGCTCTGCATGTAGAATATGACGTGTGTGCTATGTGCAGTGCCTGTATCCGAGCAGGCAGCGTTGCTCCCTGGTGTGGAGCAAATGTATGCCGTGAGTAAAGCTTTGCAGCAAATACCTCGGCAACGCTCTCCTCCTGATCCAAGGGTGCAAAGTGCCTGAGCCCTGAGGAATCCATGTTCTTCCCAGTCCAGTGGTGGGCAGAGGGACAAAAGGTGGTAACATGGAAACATATAGGCATGGCTTGTGCTCAGGCAAGCAGGTCCGTCCAGTTGGCTCTGGGAGGCTGGGAGATGTTGGGCTCTGGGTAGATTTGGCTGGATGTTGCAGATGCAAAGCAGTTTCCTTCACAGGCTGTCTCTGTGTCCAGGAGAGCCAGGGCTGGGCTCACTGTCCCTGAAAGCACTTCCAGCAGCTGAGGTGGGAAGGGGTGCACAGGCCAGGAAGCTTTCCCGGGTAAGCAGGGATCTGTTAACCTCCTGGGGAGCTTCACCACCTCTCATTTAAGCCTTTTTCCTCCCCTTGCTTCTTCACTCAAGCAGAGAAGCATGTGCTAGTTCTCTGCCACCAGAAACGTGCTCACAGTTGCATATGGTGGTGTATGTTCTCTGACATCATGGCATACTCACATACTCTGTGTGCAGCTCCACGGCATGTGAGACGTGCCCACACGTCCTGCCCAACACACGGCACGGTCCCAACGTCAACCTGCACCTCCTCCCACTTCCAGCCCCCGTCTGTTCTCTCCTCCTGCCTCTCCCCTTCTCTAGGACACATTTTAGCTTGCTCAGGCAGTGCCAGTAACTGAGAACCCCTAATCCTCACCGGAGGGAGGGAGGGAGGAAATCTGTGAGCTCTAGGTATCTCATATCTTTTTTGCTTTGCTTTTCTTCTCCCCTCTGAGATCTCTTCCATTTATTTTCCCTTATCTATCCATGTTCCCTGTTCATTAGTTCCCAGTCCCTGCACTTGATGTCATTGCTGTCCTCCATTGTTTCTATCACCATCCCTCCTGTTGGCCCTGTGCCCTCCTTGTCCCCCTTTGCTTGCTGGTGGGGGACTCAGTTCCTCCCCTGCCAGACTGGGGTGACAGGAGGACTCCTGGCTTTGAGGGAGGAACAGCAGTGTGATCCAGGGAAGCATCCCTGATGTGCAGCACTAGAGGAGCAGACTGCTCAAACCCCTCCTCTCCCCTGCACAGTGACGCCCACAGCCCCTCAGGAGAGGGGTGCTCAGCTGCCTGGCCATGCCCAAGCCCCTTCCCCGGCACTGCTCCAAGAGCTGAGGGGCCAGAAGTAGCACCTTTCCCTCCCACAGGAAATGTCCAGCCCTGAGTCTTAGTTCACTCTAAGGACTCTGGTGCCAGGCACAGTGACCAGAGAGAAGCCCCCCCATGAGGGTCCCAAGGGTCTCACCAGCATTTTCATGTGGGGCATGGGCTGGGGAAGGGGCCTCACAGTTCCCTGGCATGTGGTGAGAAGTGCCCTCAACCCCCAGGGCTGCCCCAGGTTTGGTGGCCCTGCTTGGCCAGGAATGTAAAGTCCTGCTGCCTCCCTTTCTGTGGTCCCTTTCTCCCCCTTGGGGTGGTCACGAGGATGCAGAGGGGAGTTGGAAGAGCATTGCAATGAGTCCTTGACCACGTGCAAATACCCAGAGCATGCCAGGCTTGTGTGGCCTCCACCCCTGGCAGAGGTGTTTCATGGCCAGGCAGGTGGAGGAGTGGGACAGATCTTCCCTGCCCACCATCAGCCATGAGTGCTTCACTGATTTTCAGGGGTGGTTTTCAATGCACAAACGTTGCTTGTTGAGTTCCTCCCATTCCCTGGGCAGTTAACTGCAGTAGGTAGGCACAGGACAGCACATCTTGGCCAAAGCACCAGCCTTTGCTGAGCCTTCAGATGATGTTGGACCTGGGGTTTCTGTCTCTTGGGACATGGGTGGCAGGGGAGGAAAGAGCCTTGGAGAAACCGTGGGGGTTCAGACCAGGGTTTCTGAGTGATGAGCAGGTATGGCTGGAAGGAAGGAGGGAGAGCACCAAGGGGGCAGGCAGGAGGCCAAATACAGGTTGCTTTGTGGGAAATGGCTGAAGCCCCAGATGTTCCCTGGGGAGGTGCGAGGGAGGGTGAGAGGAACAGGGTGCCGGGGACATGGAGGCAGTGGAGGTGGTGAGGTTGGCAGGGTGATGTTGCTATGGCTACTCCCGTGCTATTCATAGAAGAAATTAGCTAAATCTTTGCACTGAAACGTGGAGGAGGAGAGAGGAGGAAGGCGTTCTCCGTGTTTGGAGGGAAGGAGAGAAGCCAAAACAGGAAGGGGGTGAAGTTTTCCTTCTTTTCTCTGTGCCTGCACTGTGGAGGGGCATTTCAGGGAAGCACCACTGCCTGAGCTGCCCAGCGCTGGCAGGACGTGGAAGGATGCAGGCAAAGAGGAGCTGTCCCGTGGGAAAGCCCCCCCCGCAGAGCTTCCACACAGAGCCCCACATGGCAGGATGAGTTCTGTATCGTGCCAGGAGCACAGGAGACATCCTTTTAATTAAAGACAGCCAATCTGTGAAAGGTATTTTTGGCAACCTAAATGTAGATGCAACTGTAGTGAAACTTGTCCTTTGCGTCTGGCTCCATTGCTGAACACAGTGCTTGTCTGTTCCTGGCCCCATCCATTTGCTCAGCCCCTGCTCTGTGATCACTGCTGGGCCCCCTGTCCTCCCTCCACCTCCAGCATCTCTTCCAGCCTGTCCCCCTGCCAGCCGGAGTCCCAGGGAGTCTTCCCTCTCCCTCACTCCTCATCACACTTCACTCCCTCGTGAGAGTTTGAGTCCCCTTCCACAGACCTGTTTGTCACCTCCTCACTCATGATGTGTAAATCTGCGTGTCTGTTCCTAATATATCCCGCTCCATCTGATCTCACCTCTCGGCTTGTTTCTTGGGCATCTCCATCTGGTGATCCTGCCGTCATCACCCAGTTGAGTTGCTATAACCAGGTACTGAGCTGCTCTCCTTCCCCCGAGCCCAGCCTCACACCCAGCCTCACACCCATCCTCAGCCCCTTGCCCCGTGGACCTGGGAAGAAGCTGATTTTTCTGATGGTTTTGATGTTCCTTTCCTGCCCCTCAGATGAAATCAAGGCCCAGATAATGCTTTTTAAAGTCATCCCCCTTCCCTGTGCCTCTCCTGGGAAAACCTTACCACACAGTTGCTGAGTGAGCTGGTTCTCCTCACCCACCCTGGAGCATCCCGTGTCCTGCTGTCACCCATACCCTGGACTGAGGAGGGTCAGATGTTCTCAGTGCTCCTTCACAAAACGTGTTGAATTCGTTTAGGAGTGGACAGCTGAGGACATTTGTCTCCTTAGTTTATTTATTCACCTGTAAGACTCTCCCCCCTTTCTCTGGGCATATGAATCCCTTGGAAAGGGGCTGTACACTTGTGCATGTTGGCTTTTCTGACTCATCCCTTTAATACAGTAAGGGATAACACTGGAATTAGAGAAGTGAGTTGAAGGACTGAGCTTAGCTCCTCTCCAGCTGGATTACCTGCCAGCCAGCCCAGATGTGCACACTGCAGCCCTAGAGCTGCGCCTAGGTTTGGGGTCTTGAGCTGCTGGAGGAAGTCCTGGAGCAGCACAGGGAGAGGTGCTGGAGCTGGTGTCCGAACAGGCTGTGGTAGAGATGTGGCTGCTGCTCTAAAGGCAGCATCTGAAGCCGCACAGGTGGGAGACACCCCGTCAATGCAACATGTGGAAGAAGAGCAAAGTACCTGCCAAAATCAGGAGGATGTGCCCCTGTCACACTGCTGGAGGAGGAGGAGGAGGTGGAGAGCACGTTGGTGAGGCATGCAGGGCCAAGCACAGGCATGTTTCAGCAGGGGTGTGTGCAATGTGGAGGAAGTTGCTCCTCGTGAAGAACCTGGGGGCAGCAGGAAGCCCATCAGCCTCCACTGTGACAGCACCTGCTGTCATCCCTGGTGGAGGGATGCCCCCGTGACTGCGCTTTCCACCAGCTCTTCCACCACGACTGGGACCTGCGTGAGCCCAGTCCTGACCAGTGCCAGGGATTCAGCGGGGATCTGCTGGCCATCCTCAGGGCGTATGGTCCCACAGAGGGGTGCATGAGAGGGAAACCCAGGGGACAGCTGTCCCAGAGGCCCAGTCCGGGTACCCTGGGCGCAGAGGAGGGTGGGAGGAGGAAGCGGAGCAGAAACTGTCAGTGTTCCTGGAGAGTTGCCTTGTTCGGGTAAGCCCCTCGGCACGTCGTGTGCTATTATGGGAGGAGAGAAGCTTCCGTTCCTTCCAGAGCTGTGAATGCTCATTTAGAGAGAGGAAGTCATTAAGACTAATCAGGACGTAATCAGGGCCGTGGTTCTGTGCCGGGCTCCCGCTGCGCACAGCTCGGTGCAGGATGCTCTCCAAGGGGACCGTGGTCTCTGGGTGCCAGGGGAGAGCAGGTCCAGCACTGCTCCGTGCTGGGCCACGAGGAGCTCAGTGTGGGGGATGAAGGTGCTCTGCCTGCCACCCCAAACCCCACGTGCTGGCAGGAGGAACAGTGAGCCTGGGGCTCAGCCTGGCAGCTGTGATTCAGGGATGGGTGAGGTTGTGCCAGCACTGTGGGTGCAGTGGGCTGTGTTAATGCTCGCAGCTGGTTTTAACACATGCAAAGATGGGATGATGTAGGGAGTCCTCAAGGGCCCTCGTTGCAAATCCAGCAATATGCTGTGAGCGTGTATCAGGGACTTAGAGATGAAAACTTTTAATACAGCGTTTAACAAGTTCAGAATACCTGAATTTGGAATGAACTTCACAGTTTAGCTTGCAGAGCTCGCTTGGTGGGGCTTGCAGAGGAACTGCTCCAAGGGTGTAATTATTTTTGGGAACATGTAGTGCTTCAGAACACCCTGGACCAGGCCCTAGATACCTTCTTGTTGCCTTTGTATTAACTAGAATTTAGCTTGAAGCTCTGTTGGTGGATCTTGGTTTGCCTTTCTTCCCACAGAAACAGGTTTCTTAACACTTATTAACTGGGTGTGCACGGGAATTTACCAAAAAGAAGAAATTAGGATATTTGAAACCCAGGAACCAAAGAAATCTTTATTTTACCACTGTTCCTTATTCACTTTTTTCCCCCCTATACATATGTATTTGTCTGAGAGGCAGATAGAAGCATGTGACTCTTTCAGATAATAACAACTCTTCCTGTGAAAAAAGGAATCAAGTCAATTTTATTTGGTACCGCCAGGTCAAAGAGAAGCCACTGAAACCCAGCACCTCTGCAAATTGGGTCACTTATTTTAGTGGGCTGAGCCTGGAACAGGATGTCTAACTTTCAAGTTTGAACACCCTGGCCTTAATGGTTTCTAAATGGAAACTTAGATTCCACAGAGCTTCTGTTTGGGAAGCTTTCTTCCTTCCCTACTGCGTAAAGGCTTTTTCCAGTCCCTATTTAAGCTACTCTTTAAAAAAAAAAAAAAAGGCACCAAAACAAAGATTAAACCTTCAGTAGCTGCTTGTGTTCACATTACACTTTGGGCACTTCAGTGGCTTTGCCAAAGATCCTTGTGACCAGGGACCTTTCAAGTCCCGTGTTCCCTGTTTCCGGCTGGCCGCGGTGCTTTGAGCCAGTGCCGAGGTGCAGCCATGGGACAGGGGCTCTGCTGCCACAGCCCCAGAGCCTGCTCATGCCACCAAAACGGGCCAGCTCAGATGGGCAGCCTGGAGAGAAGGGCTGCTCTTGCCTGCAGGCCACCAGGCTGGCTGGGAGCCGAGCACAGGGACACAGGCAGCAGCTGGCGCCTGGCTGGGTGAGACTGACGCAGGGGGTCTGGGCACCTGCAAGCTCCACAGTCTGCCCCACCATCATTTCCTACATCACTGATGCCATGTTTTGAGCTGTGCAGGAGGGCAGGGGCCAGGCTCAGCCTGTCACTCCCCTTCATGCAGGCACACTGTTGGGTGATGTCCTCCCCCTGCCCAAACCGTGTCAGCCAACAGGCTGCTCTTGCAGTGAAAAAGTGAGAAAAAGTGCACAGAGAGTTACTTTATATCCAGCCCAGTTAAAAGGATGGGTGATTCATCTCTGGCCAAGAACTTCTTCAGCCTCCAAAAGTTTCCGTCCTCTGTTTTCTTTTGCTCCCTTTCCCTGTCCCAGGCTGTGGGAACCCTGAGGGATCAGCTCTCTCTCAGGGCTCTGCAGCTCTGCTGATGCTCCCAAGCACCCTCAGCTCTGGCCACCATGTAGAGCTCAGGAAAGCAAAGAGAAATGAGCACAGGGATCTGTGAGGATGGGACCAGCCCGCAGCAGTGTGGTACCTCTCCCCATGAGAAGGGGAAGGATAGGTCAAAGCATGGATTTGGTGTTGAGATGTCAGAAAAGCCCTACATCTCATGGGCCAGCTGGGAGCAGGCTTTGGTCTGGGAAAGGATATGCCATGCACTGCTTCCTAACAGGAGGACTGTGAGGTGGCTTCCCTGGGCACAGCCAGGTGAAAGCCAAGGGGGTCTTTGGGGGGCCAGGAGCAACCTGGAGGGAAGATGCCAGCACCTCTCTGCTCCATACACCTGCTCTCCAGCAGGGGCAGAGCCAAGGCTCATCCCCTCCTTGCCTCAGGGAGCCTTAGGAGTGGGTTTCTGTCCGGCCTCAACCTTAGAAGTACCCAGAGGCTGCTCTGGAGGAGCCATGTCATCGCAGGTGCAGTGGGAGCTATGTACTGGGCTCTGGCTTGGTGCAGGAGGTAGCCCCAGCACTGGGAAAGCCAGCATCTGGGCGAAGGGCAGGCAAGCCTGGCACAAAGCAGATGAGCGTGTCAGCGCTCATCAGGGTGCGTGGCAGTGAGCACGGGCTCCCCGTGTGTGCCGTGCACGCAGGACCTGAGCTTGTTCCTGTGAAATTGATTCATCAGCTTGGTGCAAAGCCTGCAGGGGCATCCTGCAGCCGACCCCACTGCCGCACCCTTGGTGTCCCTGAGCCAGTACCTGTGTGTTCCCAGCCAGAACTCGACACGGTGGGGTCCTGCGACAGAGCAGCTGCTTTCATAGCTGTAAATCCACAGCTTTCTCCATGGTTTAACACCCTTTAAAAAAAAATCAAAGCAGATGGAGCTGGACTACAAGCAGCTCAGTGTCAGCCCTGATTAGATAATTCTGTTGGGCATTTCCCCACTTGTGACCTCTACCCCTGAGAGCTTTTAAAAGGATGTAAAGACCGAATTTCACTTATCTCCAGAGCCATTTCTTTCTGACTGCTACTATTATACCTCAGATGATATGAAACAAAGGATATTAAAAGACACATTGACTTTTCACTCTGATGCAGTCTGGGGAATTTGCAGAAATAAAGAAGTTAGTACTTTGCTTCCCATGCACTAGCCCAGTGTCTCAAGTAGTCATTCTGTCCTGCACATTCCTTCTTGCATGACATGTGGGGCACACCAGCCTCCTGCAGAGACCAGCTCTGTGTGCTAGGCCTGGTATTTGCCATCTCTGGAGGCTCCTTTTAGTCCTGTTGCTGGTTAAGATGGAAATGTGTTTATATGTGATCACAATCCAGTTGCCTTTGTCCTGGGACATCTGTAGCAGGTGTATTTTGCCTGGAGAAAGTTTGTAACTCCTGACCTCTGTGGGTTGGCACCTGTGCCAGCTCTGTGGAGGATGTGAAGCTATGACAAAGCTTTGGGCTTTCATTTCTGGAGACATCATCTTGAACTTTCAGTTCAGAATCTCCCTGCCCAGCTCCTGTGTGCCAGCCCTTGGGGAGATGCCACAGGGCAGGACCCAATCCTCAGCAGCAGGCTAGTGAACCTCCTCCATTTGCATGTAATTGCAGCTTTTCTTTTGCTTGGGAATTTTGGAAACTCATCATGTTTTGCAATTCCTACCTTTGTGCCAGCAGAGGACAGCAGTAGAAACTGAGGTGGGGGGTGACACCTGTAGATGTTTGGGGCTTTGGTGCTCCCAGGTGATTTTGTTTTTGTCCCTGGGCTGCCATGGCCCAAGTGGAGCCCAAATAGCAGCAGGCCCTCTCCTATCACTACCCAGAGGGGATACCTAAGGGTGTTTCTGAAAGGCTGCATCCTGTGCCTGAGATTTTCTCCAAGCACTGCTGGCCTGCCTGGCTGCTCCCTGCACGTGCTGCAGTGGTATTGCTCCAGCTTGCAGAGCAGACATCCCTGCTGCCCTGCATACAGCCCCACAGCCTCCTCCTGGTTTGAACCACCGAGGCAGCTGCCCCAAACAGGCACAACGTTCACCCAATGCCTCTACAGGGAGCCAGTCCCTTTCTGGGGACTGCCTGGGGCAGATTGCTGCTCCCTCCATCAGCACCTGGGCTGTGGCTGTCACTAGGACTGTCATGCAGAGCTCAGTGAATGCAAGGCCCTACTTCTCTCAGCCCCCATGAGACCAGAGAGCTCTTGAATCCTGACCTTCAAACCTCATCCCTCTTCACCACGGTTCCCTTTGACTCCTGTTGCTGCCCAGATTTTCCCAACAGCTGTCCTCTTCCTCGCTGGCTTTGTGCCCAGATCAATCTCTCTGCATCTGTGCAGTGCCCTCCTCACTCCCCAAGGTCCTCCTCGAGTCCCTGCAGCCTCCATCCCCTGAGACCAAGTACAGTCCCTTGTGCCTCTGCCTGATGGAGAGAGTTCAGGGCACCTCCAGCTCCACTGGACTTTGGTGATCCTGCTGCCATGGAGTGAGCACTGTAGGACTTAGACCTCTTCTCTTTCCATCTGTAAACCCCCCCAAGTGCAAACAGGGCTTGGTAAATAATAGTGTGATGAAGGGGTTTAGGTGGAAGGGATCTGACAGCCCCCATTGAATGTGATCTGAATGCACAGCCCTGTTCCCTCTCCTCCCGGCATGCAGCAACCCCCTGCTCCTTAGGGCATAAATTACTGTTCCCTATAGAATTGAGGGCGTGGTTAATTCACCAGCACGTTCCTGCTGCCCAGCAAAAAATTATGATGCTCTCTCTCTTCCCCTGGCTAGCAGAGCTGCTCGGTACTTCTGCCTGACTGGTGGAGGGAGGCAAAAGGTTTTTGTTTTCAGGTCCTCTTCTTATTTCTGAGTCTTTGGTCTTGTCTGTCTCTTCAACAGGACAGGCAAAGTGCAAATATTTAAATATTTGCAAGTGAAAGAACTAATGCCCAAACACCTTTCTTGTGGTAGCTGGAATAGCTGGCCACAAGAGGCAAGTGGGGATTTCCTGGTCTGAGTTCCTCCTGACCATGTGTGACTTTGTTTTAGAGCAGCCACTCACATTCGGTATCTCCTGGGTCCCATCTGGAGCCTGAGTGGGAAATTGTGCTCCTAGCAGTATTTTGAGATGTAAAAAATCACTAGTGTGGAATGGCTGTGAAGGATGCTCAGTGCACAGGGAGCAGGCTAAACAAAATATGTCCTTAGGGCTCACCACTGTGTGAGCGAGGCAATGTGATGTGTGATTTTTGGGCTATTATTAATTCAACAAAGGGTGCAGTGGGGCTCAGTGGAGGACTCAGGCTGGACCTGCAAAAGCCTCTATAACATTATTATATAGAGCACTTCTCCCTGGGAGGGATCCAAAGCATCATTTGTGGAGTTGAATTCTTTTTATAAATCATGGGGCGCGTGATGGGCTGCATTCACTTAGGCTGCCTCTTCTGCATCCTTCCTGGAAACTCATCTAATAAGAGCTGGCCTCTGGATGTTCAAACCTTGATGTGCTACTGGTTGTTAATTGCTGGCAGTAGAAGTGCTTCTTTTTTGCCTTGAAATGTGGAATCCCTTCCTAGAATTGCACTGGGGACTAATAAAAGCCACTGCCAGGTTTAATATATTCTATCTCTCAAATTATCTGGATTAAATACAAGGACTGTGTAGTGCCAGAGAGGGGATATTCCCAGTTTAACATTGCTTCTGGGCCTTGGAGATCCCAAGACACTGGACCTGAAAATTGTGATTCTCTTTTGTGTGGGGGAGGGGTTTGACAGGAGTGCTTGGAAGTGGTCATATTTGCCTGAGTTAGAGAATTAATTGCCATAAAAACTATGGTTTTGTAACCAATAGTTACAGCTGCAGGAAAGATCAGAAAGCATCTGAATAAATCAAATTAACTACCTCCTGCTCTATCCATATGAGAGCAGAACCTTCCAGGGCGGGATTTAAACCACAGTCTGGTTGACCCTTAGCTCTCTCATCCACTGAGGAGAGTGAAGAGTCTAGAAATAGGGCCAGCTAAAACAGGACATGGTGGGGACTGCCGTGCTGGGTTATGGGAGGGGGCTGGTCGCAGTCAGGGACGGGTAAACCCAGACAAGGGCAATAAGGAGGTAGCTGGCTCCTGTGAAAATATTCCGGACTCACAGAGGCTGTTGGTCCCACACCTCTGTTAATGGACAGACCGTGGTCGCTGGTGAGTGCTTCACTAGCCCACAGCTTGACTCGCCGGTTGCTGACTGTTGTTCGTGATGCCTTAAGGCAGACGGTTCACTTCACCTCCCCCTGGTAGCTCATGTCTCTTGGCGTGTCTCACGCTGGCTGTTCTTCTCCTCACGAGCCTTGGGATGATGAAGCGAGTTCCAGCTCACCGCTGACCTTCCAGGCTTTGCACTACTCTCCGTGATGTGCCAGCGAGGAATGTCAGTCTTGGTTGGGATTTTGCTTCTCGCTTCTGTCCGCCCCTCCCTCACGCCCCCTCCCAGAGACCGGG
>NW_008238644.1:3283419-3301225 GCF_000691975.1 Corvus brachyrhynchos
CGCCCCTGATTTCCAGCCGTGCCGTCCCGTCCCGACCCTCCTCTGGCCTCACCCCCCCGTCCGGCCGCCGGCTCTGCATGTTCGCCCATCCTCTTCTCCTGGGAGACCCTCCCTCCCTTCCTCTGTCCCTGCCTCCCTGCCCTGCCTGCCCGAGCTGCCCTCTGCACATGTGTCTGCCCTGCGATGTGCAGCGAGCCGAGGGGCAGAGGGCAGCCCAGGAGGAGCAACCCCGAGAGAGGTTCACGGGGAGCCCTTCAGGACAGGAGGATGCATGTGATGCTGTGGAGGATGAGCCGAGGCTGCCGAGCAGAGGGTTTACCCCAGGAGTAATGAGGATAAGGGACCAAATGCTGTCACCTCTCCCAGGGCGTGGTGGCTCTGTGCTTAGAAGGAACAAAAGCTGTCGGAGGGTGCTTGAAGGCTTGGTCTGCTGGCCTCTCTCAAAAGGACTTCTTTTCCTACTCCTATCTCCTAACCCCTCACTAGTGTGAATTTCACATAAATTTTGGTGCTGGTGGGAGCCTGACACAAGGCTGGGAGAGTTTCCAATCTTCCCTGTCTCTTTCCCAGTAGCCAAGGCCATGGGGTGTTTGGGACACACCGAGTCTGAGGACCAGACTGATGCCCAGAGCCATGCTGTGGCCCTGCTCCTGTCCCAGGGCTGTTGGACACTTGGAGGAGGGACAAGCAGAGCCCTTCCTGAATCTCTCTCTGCTGCCTGGCCTGGAGGGTCTGCACTGGCATGACCAGGGGAGAGGCAGTGTACCACGAAGGGCTGGGTTCATCGCTCAGCTTGGTGATATCCCACTTTTGTCTCCTCACAGGCCAACCCCGCTCCCATTATCGTGAATACAGACTCGCTGGAACAAGGGCTCTCTGTAAGTCTCCCGGTTTCGTTTTGCTTCCTTTGATCAAGTGCTGCATTTTCCCTGCTCAGCAATGCAGGAAAGACTTTCCCAGCTCGAGGAGGCCCTGGTAAGGCAGCAAAGGAGCCTGATACCCACACCGCTTCCCCACAGCTCATCCCACCCCCAAACCTTGCTGGGGCTGGGTGACACTGCGCAGAACCAAGGCCAGCAGTAAGTGATGCTGGGGAGTCGAGCACAGGGAGGTACAAGGCAAAAGGCCTCAGCAGAGGAGCTGGGCATCCGGGCTGGTTGTGTTCAGGGTTAATCATACAGCCATTTCCTCTGCCTCCCATGCAGGGGGGCTGGGAGGCTCTGCTGGGGCATCCTTTACCTTCCTTCACTGCCTCAGCCTCCTTAGGCAGGGCTCTCTGGGTACTTGCTGGCATCAAGTAAGGACCAGTCACTGGTCCTCAGGGCAGCAAGGCCCATCAGATGTTGCTCCTCTCCCACTGAAGGCTGCCAGCAGCTGAGCAGTACTTGGTGAGTGTGTTTGCAGCCACAGTGCATTTGGCACTCCTGGAGTAGCATAAGATAATCTTAGTTTGTTGCAGACAGGGTTTGCATCCTGCTGCATCTTTCCCCAGAACATTTAGCTGGGGGGATGAAGGGAGGAGGGTGGCCAGCATGGGTTTCTGGCCAGCAGCACTGGCTCTGTGCTTGTGGGGTGCTTCCCTTTTTTGCCCAAAGGAGCCCAGTTAACAGCTTCCCAGGGCTGGGTGCTTTGCATCTGATTTACTTCTGATGCATCAAACTTCAGCTGCCTTCCACAGCAGTGAAGCAGCACCAGAACTCAGAGCTGGGGTGGGTTCATCTTTGGAGTCAGGGTAGTGGGCCACAGGTGACCTCTGGGGGTTGAATTTCCCCTGTAGAAAACGGCAGATCTCAGCCTGCAGCCTGTGGTGGGGCCCGTGCACATCAGAGCTGTACTGGGCTGGTTGAGAAGGGCTACAGAAAAGAAGGAGAGCCTGGCTGAGGCCCTTCCAACCCTGGCTGAATGGTTTAATTAAGCCTGAATTAAAGCCACCTGACACTGGGGAGGAAGGCAGTGGTGCATCTCTCAGCGTGGTGGTCCTGGGTCCAGCAGCTTTGTGTGAATGTGGCAGAGGAGAGCTGCTGTCCCCAAAGATTACCTTCCCAAACACATGGTGTGTCAGGGGCTTTGTGGGTTGGAGGTTCTCTCATTGTGCTGGGCACCCTGGCTGCAGGGCAGTGTCTCCTGGAGGGAAGGGACGGAGCAAGTGAGAAGTGTGCTGTGAGCAGGGCAGGGCAGTGTCTCCTGGAGGGAAGGGACGGAGCAAGTGAGAAGTGTGCTGTGAGCAGGGCAGGGCAGGGAGGTATTCCTGAATGGAAAGTCTGCTTTCACATCCGTGTTGTACCCTCCCTCCGTACAAAATGTCACACCTTTGGAGGAACATGGCCTGCTCATCACTGCAGGCACCAGCACTGCCTCCTTTGCCACACTCCATCCATGCCAGTCCGTCCTCCCTGCCCTCCCAAGGGCAATGAGAGGTTAGCCCAAGAGCCAAGGACAGGTTCTGTCACCTCGGGCAGGTTCCTGAGCCCTGCAGAGGCCAGCAGCAGGGAGCCCTCATGTGGGGCCAGCAACCACTCCTTCCACTGCAGTGCACTCCACTTTCCTGCTCTCCCCGCTGTCTCCCTCTACTCCAGCTCATTAACTTCACATCCCTCCCTCTCCCTCCACCTCCATATCCCTGTCCACACCTTCTCCCTGCACCTCGTCTGGGTTTCAGGGGGTGCTCTGCACCCCAGACAGGCGCCAGCATCACGCTGGGCGTGGCAGTCGCTGATCCCATCCATCCAACCTCAGCAGCACATGCTGAGAGCGACTGTCCTGCAGGGGTCAAAAGGTCCACCGGGCTGTGGCTGTGATCTGCTCTGTGTCACCACTGGGGTGCCTGGAGGTGCCCAGGGCAGGGGAGACACCTCACTTTGATTCCTCTCAGCATCCAGCCTGGAAACCCTCTTGCCTTCTACTTCATGTTATACCAGAAAACAGGCCTTGCTCCATCTTTTCCTTCTCTGGGTGCTGGATTCCTCAGGCTTCAGAGAAAACAACCCCCAAGACCTTGGCAGTTTCCCAGGTCAGCAAAGGAGCCGCACCAGGAGCTTGCTGCGAACACCAAAATGCCAAATCTGGAAGCACAGGTTTTTTACAAACCCAAAAGCTGAAGGCTGTTGGTACAGTATGTATTTGGAAGGGTTAAAGTCACATCTTCCAGTCTTTAATTACTTAACTATTCAGTGCTTTCCTTAATGATAAACAGATGGATGTAGTCTAGTTCCTTCCTGTTCTAGCTCCATTGATTGCATTGGACTGTCTGCTGGGCTGGATTTGGCCCTGATAGTTTATCAAGAAGTCTGTTCTGCATTTCAATGTCCCCTTCCACCCACTTCCATCCCCAGAAGCATGTAGCTCCTGCAGCACTGTAAGGTAGGAGCTGCAGCACTGGGATGGCTGGGGCTCAGCATGTGGCTTGAGCAGAGTCCAGCACCCCCAGGGTGTAAAAACCCAAATAAGCCATTATAAAATGCCTGCAGTATTAAAAGTATCCCTTGAAGGGTAAGGAGGGTGCTGGAGGGCATCACCCATGCCAGCTCCAGGTCGTTGCTCACAGTTTCACATCTTGGTATATTTTGCCCAGCATGTCCATAATGGGGAGACAGAGAATTGGAAACAGAGTTCCCGTGGCAGATGGGGTCTCTGCATTTCAGAGCTGCCTCTCTGAAGCTAAAACAACTTCTTGGTGCCAGAAAGTTCTAAAATGAGCAGGGAAAGTCACTCCAAAGCCCCTGAGGAGTTGAAGGTTTCAGAGTCTGAGTACCTGGAGCCTGATTTGGTGCCTCATTGCCCAGCAGTGAGGTGCAATCACCTCTTCAGTCACTTAAAAGCCAGGTGTGAGGAAGACAACTGCTTTCCAGGCCTGATCTGAGCCAATGAGTCCCTCACACTTTGGTCCCAAGTGCACATCCCACTGCCAGTTCCTGCAGGCAGCATGACTGTGGTGTCCTCCCAGCTGTTGCTGGGGCTGTCAGGCTGCAAACCCCTTCACTCTGCCCGAGCTCGGCAGGTTGGTCCCTGCAGCCCTCTGGCAAAAGGCTGACCAGAAATAGACCATTTATTCATTCTGTGCACAAGGCCAGCACCGTGGGCAATGCACACAAGGGGGTTGAGGCCAGGAGGTAGCTGGAAGCGAGTCAGTAGGTCTCAGTGCTGCAGCAGGACGCGTGGACACGGGGAGGTGAAGGGAGGGAGCTCTTGACCTATTTTCCCTGGGCCCCCTGCCATGTGCAGGCAGGGAGAGTTCTCCCTTGCCAGCGCTGGCAGTGCCCGTGCCAGCAGGGAGCTGCCCCTTGCACCCGCTGCCCTGGCACAGGGCTTCTCCCCTTTCCCTGTGCACAGGGCAGGTGTGGGGCATCGCCAGGTGCCCTCCACACTCGGGGCTGGCTGGCACAACCAGGGGCTGGCTCTCCAGTCTTCAGACTTATCTTGATAAGTGGCTGCTCCACCAGCAGGTCCCAGTGCTTGTCCTCATCGCATCCTAAGCACGGGATATGGGCAGGATCTTGCTCCAAAAGGGGCTGTGAGCAGTGTTATCTTTCCTGCAGGTTATTTCCTCCTACAGCCTAGTTGGCTATCTGGGTTACATTTGAGGAACCTGATCTTTGTCTTCTAAATCTGGCCTTCTTTTTTATTTAAAAAACAAGCCAACAAGCAAAACCACACCACAAAAAAAAAAAAAAAAAAGGCCGAACAACCCCCTGAAAAAACCTACCTCAAGCCCTTACTCTCTAGCAAATTGCAAGGGGTGTTCCATGTGCGCTGTTGCGGTGTTGGCCAGCAGAGCCTGCAGACAGCTTGCAGTAGCTCTGGAAGGTGTGTGCTCTTCTGTTTATCAAATGAGTGTTAACTCTGCAGCCTTCTGTTGATTATCTAAATGCCATCATCGGTAACTATTTCCCTCCTGCTCCAAAGAGGAGAGGGCCAGTAAAGGCGCCTCTTCCTGAGCCCTCAGGTGGGCTTGTTGCATGGGAAGAGCCTGGAAAAAAATACCTTTACTCTTTTCCATGAGAAACCAGACGATGCTTAGGATCAGGGTATGCTGGGAACAGCTAATTAGCCCCTGACACTCCTGTCAGCTCTGCAGGTGTTGCACGAGGAGAGGAGAGCAGGGTGTGGTGTGCTCTCCCTGCCTGGTGGTGATGGAGCCAGGCATCCTCCCACCGGAGATGGCCCCAAACAGGAACTGGGGAGGAGCACAGGGCACTGGTGAAGGACAGGGGGAACAGCCTGCAGCAGAGCCAGGTCATGGCAGCTCTGGTGGGTATCATGGGGAGGTTTTTGCCGTCAGTGAGTGACTGGTATTTGATTTTCCAACGCTGGAACGTTTGCTTTGTTGGCTTGTTCCCTTGGTTACGTGGTATATATTAAGTTCTTCATTTGGCTTCCTTGTACAATTAACTGGCATTCCACTGGCGTGAATTTTGGAAACATAATCGGAGCTAAAACTTCATGGTCAGGCCTGGCTGACCCCAGCATGCCTGGCCAGCACAGGCTGCTCCCAGCAGACGCCGCATCAAGCAAGCACCTACCCCACCGGTTTTCTGGGAGGAGTGCAAAGCACTGCTCTGCATTGGCAGCCTGGAGATTTGGGGAGTGGGGCTATCCCAGCCTCAGCTGCCTGGCAGCAGCGGGGTGTCTGACGGGGTCTGTGTGCTGGGCTGTGGGTGCACCCCGGGTGCCGCTGGCAGCGGCCGCTCCCTCGGCGGGGCTGGCTCTCACCACGGCTCACAGATTGTCACAGCTTTCTGCAGATCCCCATCCCGGAGGGATGTGTATGCTGTTCCTCTGCGGCCGTGGGTGTGCATATGGCTGGCTGTGTGGCAACTGTGTTGAATGCCAAAGCAGAGAGGACAATGTGTGTAGTAGCAAAGGGTGCCAGGAATCCGAGTTGCTGGAAAGGCGGGGAGAGGCGACGCCGCGCCCCACGCACTGGGATACCAACTGCAGAGAGGGGATGGGCTGGAGGCTGTGCTGGGGGAGGCTGTGAGGGTGGCACAGGCCAGCGAGCCGGCTGCATTTAGGATTAGTCAGTACAGGAGGATGAGAGGAGGGAAAGGCAGCCCATGCCAAAGAGGGAACCTGTGGCAAGGGAAGCAATTGCCCCACTGCCCACAGGGACACAGCCCAGGCTGGCACTGTGGCAGAAGATGGCACTGACCACCTGTCCCTGTCCCTCTGAGGCTGTCAAGGATCCTGCTGTGGGTTAATCCCACCACTTCCACTGCTTTTCTGCTGCAAGAGCCTCCTGTAAGAGCTGGCCAAGGCCTTTCCCAATGTGCTGGGAGGATCTGAGCAGCCTACTATTGGAGTATCTGGATGTCCCAACCCTGAACTGTCCCCTGAAATCTTCCTGTCACTGAGAGGCACCAGGCACAGAGCACATCCAAGGATGGACAACACAGCCTGTGTTCCCTGGAGCCTCATTCCTGTCTCTTTGCCGAACCTCATCCTTGAAGCACAGTACAGGGTGTGGGATTGCTTTGGCCTCCCAGGGCAGGGGATGAGGCTGTGTGTGGCACAGGTGGCACAGCCCTATCCCAGATCCTGTCCTGCAGAACTTCTCCTCTACCTGGGCCCCTCATTGCTGCCATCTAGAAAAACTCCTGTTTCTTCTTCCTACCTATAACAGGCCCTCACTGTTGCCTTGCTGACTATTCTTCTGTGGTGTCAGATGATGGATTTAGCATAAATAATGGTTGCTGTCCCCTCCATGGAATGACCCAGCACTGTGGGGGTGTGGAGGATGGCAGGGCTGTGCCTCTGCAGGGGCAGATAGCAAGGAGCTAGGAAAGCAGGACACAGCCAGCATGCTGGTGCCACATGAGGCTGTGTCCAAAGGCATGTCAGCTCCAGTTTGGGATACAGAGCGTATACAGGAAGTGGCTCCATATGATCTATGAGCCATCAGTTAATGGCGGGTGTAAAACCCAGACAAGGAACCCTGCACGTTGTCCAGAGGCCACAGGCAGAGGCAGGACTGCACAGTGGGAGAGATGTTTGCCTGCTGGCTCCAGGGTTCTGCTGCCTCTGCCTTTTCATACAGAACTACCCATGCCCCATCCCTTGTTTCCCAGAGTGACTCAAATTATGACATTGAGTTCAGTCCCCTCCAAAAAAAAAAGTGAGTCAACAGTGTGCCCCAGTAGCCAAAAAAGGCCAACTTTGACCTGGGGTGCATGGGGCACCAAATCACCTGCCGGGCAAGGGAGGGGATTGTCCAGCTCTGCTCTCACTGGGGCAGCCTCACCTTGAGTCCTGGGGCCACAATATGAGGATATGAAGCTATTAGAGAGCGTCCAAAGGAGGCTACAAAGGTAGTGAAGGATCTAGAGGAGACTGTGTGAGGAAAGGGTAAGGTCACTTGGCTTGTTCAGCCTGGAGGAGAGGAGACTGAAGACAGAGCTTGCCACAGTCTGCAGCTTCCTCGTGAGGGGAATCAGAGGAGGAGACACCGATCTCTTCTCTCAGGTGCTCAGTGACAGGACCTGAGGGAAGGGCATAAAGCTGTGTCAGGGGAGGTTTAGGTTGGACATTAGGAAAAGGATTTTTGCACAGAGGGTGGTGGGACACTGAACAGGCTCCCCAGGGCATGGTCATGGCCCCAAGGCTGCCAGAGCTCAAGGAGCATTTGGACAACACTCTCATGCACATGGTGGGATTGTTGGGGAACTGTGCGGGGCCAGGAGTTGGACTCCAAAACCCTTTGGGTTCCCTTCCAACTCAGTTTTCTTTGAAACTGTTGCTGTTGATCGTTGGATGTTTCACTAGCCAATTGCATTGCAAATCTTGCTAAATTTTAGACCTCAGCAGCTGTTTCTGGCCTGATCCTGATGACTTGGAGTGAAACTGCTGCCTTGTTTTCCTGTGCATTGTTCATTATGAGGAAAATGGATTTTTTTTTTTTTTGACTCTACATTTACCATTTTACAGCCTACAATTGCATCCTTTTTTGTTTCTATTCATTATGTTTCCAAGAGCTCTGCTTTGGTACTCTGGATATGGGAGACCTTTAAGCGTGGGGATCAGTGTGGTGTACAGCACTGAGACAGGCTACACCATTTTTGTACATGAGGGCATCACAATATTTTCACCTCTTACTGTGCCCCACTCTCTCACACCTTGTTTCCTTCGCACCCAACTAATTTCGTAGAATAAATTATTCTGAATTTCCTGTTAATACAGTCATGCTACGAAAAGATTTAAAAAATATAAGCTGCTAAAGGTGTTTATTATGTTGTTATGTACAGACATTTTTTTCCCTTTAAATGGGCCGACCCCCTCTCTTCCCTTCCTCAAGCAGTGAATTCCTGAGGTTAATTATATGCCGCGTAACGGAGGTGTTATTTCTTTTTGTGCCTTCGGTTGTGTTCCTTTTCATGGCTGGAGAAATGAGCTGGGAGAATAAAGGCTTTGCACAGAAGTGCATTAAAGTCAGTGGGCTTTGGCTCATGCCCAGGAAAAAAAGCAGCACATGGTTTAATTCCAGGGCAAGCTCAAGCAGTTGCATTTAAGGTTTTTTCAGTGGTGATGATGCAGCTTTTAGGTTGGATTCTTCGTGTTCAGCTATCAGAGGGGAAAAACGAATTCCCCCAGGACCAGCAGAGAGTCGTAACACGCTGTCTCCCTCTCTCCAGATGAATGGCAGTGATGGGATGTTCAAATATGAGGAGATCGTCTTGGAAAGGGTAAGTACTCCTTACTCACCCACCAGCAGCCTCTTCCCACTCGCCCACCCCTCGGCACAGCCAGCCCCCCACGCATCCCTGCACAGCTGATGGGGAGAGCTTGGTCTCTACTCCCCGCTCTCTCTGGAGGCTTTCGTGGGTGTCACACCTGCTTTGCCAGCCTGGCTCCCACCAGGGTGGGCTTGCTGCTCCCCTCTCCCCCTCCACACCCCTCCAGAAGGGAGGGAGGAGGGCTTCTCCCTTGCGTCCCTCTTTCACACCCTCACCCGCACAAACCCATCAGTGCAGAGTATGGGGGGAGGCTCTTTGTCATTGCCTTTGTCAGAAAACAGAGGTGTGGAGGGCTCTGCTTGTGCAGACACAGGTGGTTGCACCCCACAACTGGGCAGAAGGACCGAAGTCACCCTGCCACCAGGCTCCCTGTCCCTCTTGGGTATATGGTCTAAAACCAGGTTTTTTAGTAAAACAAATCACAACGGAGGAAGTTCCTGCTCAAGCCTTTTCTTCACTGGCAACACAGAGGTGATGGCGTGCACCACACCAGCCGTGGCTGAAATTACCTCCCGCCATGTATGGGATTTATCCGGGGGCAAGCCAGCACCACACAGGGCAAGAAGGGCTTTCTTGTTGCCCAGGAAGCAGCAGGGGAGGAGGGATGGAGAGGGAGCGGGAAAAGCTGGCCCGGGGTTTACTCTGAGGCAGGCACAGCCCTGCTGGCTGGGAATGGCTGTGGTGGGAAGCTGCCCGCGGCTCTCACAGCACACCTTGCCTCCCCCTCACTGCCGTGCCAGGCGGCTCAGCCTCGCCGCGTGGCCGGCATTGCAGGGGAAGACACATCGCTCATTATTCTGTTCCTCTCTGCCTTTAGTCATCTCCCTCCTTCCCTTGGCTCTGCATCACGGAGGTGGGTGGACGGAAGGTTATCTGGGGCTGCTGCCTCACCCACAGCTTCCCCGGTGTGCCTGACGACACCAGCCCAGGGGATCCTTCCCTTTTGGGCTAAGTACTTCTTGCTCCGGGCCTAAGTCACACGCAAAATTCTTGTTTTCGGGGATTCTTCAGAGCATCCTCTGTCATCAGCCCATAATGGGAACAGGGGAAGAGCTGGCAGGACCACACAAAGAGACAACACTCATTGATGCCCCCATTTCAGAGCCCCAGGCAGCAATTCCTTCTCCAACAGCAAGAAACCATGAGGGAATTTCAGTGCTTAGCAGTCTGGGCTAGCATGGACCATACCTAGGTCCTTCCCCTTCACCTGGTCCCCAGTGGGATCCAACAATCCTGTCTTAATGCAGGCGGAGCACTCTGCTGCCTGTAGGTGAGGCTGTCCCCTTGCTGAGGCTTCCAGAATTGACCCCAGTGCACTCCAAAATGGCTGGTTAGTCACTGTTAGTAATCCTTGTCTTTCTTGTAAAGACAAAGGTAAATGCAGCAGCATTTTGGGACAATAATAGCAGAAACACAATCTGCAGAGGGACACAGCTTTGTGTTTTACCCACCATACATGTGTCAACAGCAGGAGCTACCCTGGCATCAACACTGATATCAGCTAAGAAATCCCTTGAACTCCTTTTTGAGGTTTATCAGAATAAAAATTGGCACCTCCCAGATAATTTCCAGGTTTTGTAGCTAGCAAAGGACCTTCCATAGACAGGCACAACGAATGGCTGGAGATCATTTTGCAGTCTCACCTGCCTTGCTGTGGCCAGGCTGGGTCTCTGTGATAGTAAGGAGCTTTTTCGAGCTAGGCCCAGGGTAATCAGAATCCAGCTTAGAGGAAAGAGAGCAGCCACAGACCCTCTACCATTGAATGCCTCTGTGCCAAATGCCAGCCAAATCCCAGCTGGCCAGAGAGCATCCGGGAGTGTTGCACGGTGACAGGCATTGGTGGCTCCTGGTGCTGTGTCATGAGCATCATAAAGTCAGCTCTGCATCACTTCAGGAGCTGATGCTGGGGCAAAATTGCTGGGGAAAAGTGCAAGCCCCAGATGGCTGTTGGTGCTAAATTATCCCGGGGAGCCCGAGTTCCAGTGTGGCCCTCCCGGCCACAAGTCCCCTGGAAGAGCAGAGCACCCCATCATCTCCCACTGAGCAGTGGGGCCATGGGCAGCCAGGAGAGCTTGGCCTGAGCCCACTTGCGCTCGAGAGAGGCAGGCACAATAGTATGTGACTAAGTGTCAGCTCTTCCGCATGAGGAAACACGGCGAGGAGCCATCTGATTTTCAAGGCAGAGCAAAAAAGGCAGGAATTGTCCACTTGCATCAAGCACAGATCTCGAAGCAGCGCCTGTGAGTGTGTCACTAATGGGGATCCTGCAAGTGGGAGAGGTGGCACAGGGCCACAGCCACTCATTCCTGAGATGCTGCAGAAATGGCCTGGAGATGAGCTGTGGTCCCTGCATTCCCCCCAGGCATAATTCAGCAGAAGTTCAAGTGATGCTCCAGGCATGTCTGTGAGGAAAAGGAGGCAGAATTGGAGAGCCCACTCCCTCCTGATAGCCACCTCCACCCAAACCTGTATATTTTGTCATCAGTGTTGCTGGTCCCCGGCTTGGCTCTATTCCAGGGCTACATCCCAGAGTGCAGAGGGGCAGGAGTGGGATGCTGGTGACTGGCACAATCCCCGCTGGTCTGTGCAGGCTGCAGCATCAGTATCTCCTCCTGGGGAGCAGCCAGCAAGGGGAGGTTTTCTCCGCCAAGGACCACCTCCTCTTCCCCCAGCTCCCCGCCTGCCTTAGAGTCTCTCCGTGGAGACACAGTGGTGAGGGAGGTCCTCGGTGGCTCCCACTCTCCCACTCCATCTGTTCCGTGCTCCACGCTGCTGTGCTGAGCACTCAGCTGAGGAACGCCGGCCTCTCCTCTGGCCAGCATCCCTCTGCCCCCTGAGCTGGGCACCCCGGGGTGTGACAGATGCTGTAAGGGCTCCTGTGCCCCAGGCGGTCCCGCGGCTGGGGGGAACCATTTAAGGAAGGCTGGCAGCAAGCAGTTGCCCATGGGGGAAAGACGCGGCGTTTGATTTCCCACAGGGTAACTCCGGCCTCGGCTTCAGCATAGCAGGAGGCATCGACAACCCCCATGTTCCAGATGACCCGGGTATCTTCATCACCAAGATCATCCCCGGGGGAGCGGCAGCCATGGATGGCCGTCTAGGGTAAGTACAGAGCTGGGGGAGCAGCCAGGGTGTCACCCAGCATCTCTGCATGGACCCTCTAGGCCTAACCCCTTTTCCTGACATGGTCCCTGGCCTCCATATATCTCTTCCCCACAGCCAGATCCCTTCAAGACAGGGATGTCCACCATCCCTGGCCACCAGCCTCCTGTCTGTAGTCACCCCTGCTCCCCTCCCTGTATCAGGCTCCTGCTCCCATCCATCCTGCTACAGCTCAAGGCAGGGATCCAGCCTTTCTTCTCATCTCCCATCTCCATCAGGGTTGCACTAAAGGGACCAGCTGTGCTCTCCCCCACTTTGGGAGGGACCCCTCTCATCCCAGCAGGGCAGGATCTGACCAGCTTGAACAGCTCTCCTTTGTGTGGCTGGAGGAGGGTGGCACAGGTGACCAAAGGAGGGTGGCATGGGTTGGTGGTTCCCCAGGGATGCTCAGAGCCGTCCTGTCCCCACAGGGTGAACGACTGCGTGCTGCGGGTGAATGACGTGGACGTCTCTGAGGTTGTGCACAGCAAAGCTGTGGAGGCCCTGAAGGAAGCAGGCCCCGTGGTGCGGCTTGTGGTGCGCCGCCGGCAGCCCCCACCAGAGACCATCATGGAGGTTAACCTGATGAAGGGCCCCAAAGGTGAACCCCTCACTCTGCTTGCTTGGCAAGGGTGCCCCACTGCCCCACAGGACAGTGTGGGGTGACCCCTCGGTGTGAGATGTCATGAGATGCAGGGCAGCCTCATGGGGGATGTGGGATGCAAGGAGGCACCACCACAGTGCAGGATGCTGCATGGGATACTGTGGGGCACAGGGTATGGGACAGACCCACAGACCCTGGCACGGTGGCCAGGCTGGCCTCAGGCAGCAGTGGGGTCCCCCATTGCCTGCTGGATTTGGGCAAGGTGCGAAGCCCAGCGAGGCACATGGGCTGTGGTGCCAGCCCAGGGCTCTGTTTATCTGTCTGTCCCTCACCTGCATTCTCACTCTCCCTCAGGCCTGGGGTTCAGCATTGCAGGGGGCATCGGGAACCAGCACATCCCTGGGGACAACAGCATCTACATCACCAAGATCATCGAGGGAGGTGCTGCCCAAAAGGACGGGCGCCTGCAGATCGGGGACCGGCTGCTTGCGGTAAGCCCCATGGCCACTGCCAGCTGTGAGGCGGAGCTGAACAGGTTCCACTGTGATGCGATGTTGATCCTGAACCCCAGCCCCTGTCCTGTCAGCAGCCTCACACCTCTTCCCCGCAGCTCCTGCTGGGATGTTGCTGTGGGAGGGCAGGCACAGCAAAGGCTGCAGGCAGGAGGGTCAAACCCAAGACCATGGGACGATGCCTCTGGAGCTACTGGGGCACCTCCCCTATGGAAAATCACTGCTGCAGGGCTGCCCTGGTCCCTGCCCTGGTCCTTGCCCTGCTGCTCAGCCATGTCACCCAGCCCTTTCCCTCCGGCAGGTGAATAACACAAACCTGCAGGACGTGCGGCATGAGGAGGCAGTGGCCGCTCTGAAGAACACCTCTGACATGGTGTACCTGAAAGTGGCCAAGCCCGGCAACATCCACCTCAACGACATGTACGCGCCCCCCGACTACGCCAGCAGTACGTACGCCGCTGGCCACTGGCTGGGCACACGGGGCTGTGGGGCACTGAGCTTGTTGGGGTGGGGAGCAGGGCTTGGGCTGGTCTCCATGTCCTCCTTGTGTATGGATTTCTGCTCCTGATGACCTTCTCCTCCCCTGCAGCCTTCTCAGCCTTGGCTGACAACCACATAAGCCATAACTCCAGTCTGGGCTACCTGGGCAGTGTTGAGAGCAAGCCTGCCTATCCCATCCCTGCCCAGGTGACTCCATCCCGGTACTCGCCTGTCCCTCGGCACATGATCGGAGACGACGACTTCACCAGGTGAGTACCAGGCATGAGCATCCCTCTCATGCTCCTCATTTCCTCACTTTCCCTCTGTGGCGGCTTGAAGTCATCCCCACTGCCAGTGCAGAGCCTTGAAAGGCCATTTGTAGGTGCATGGTGCAATGCTTGAGGTCCCCATAATGAGCTTTGTGCTCACCCCCTGAGACCAACCCTGCTGTGTCAATCCCTGGCTTGCTGCATTCCCTCCCTCTCCAGTCCCTCTCCTACTCTTTCACAAGCTTTACAAAACTGCATTTCAGCTTTGTTCTCTTGCTTATTTTACAATACCTGGAATAAAAGGTGTTCCCTGCCCTTATAGTGCCATCCAGCAGTGCCACGGGCTCCCGGGATGTCCCCAGGTGGAGCTGTGCTGGGGGTGAAGGGCCAGGGGGAGCACAGCCTTGCAAACAGGTGGGGTTCCTCCCACGCTCCGAGACCAGCATCCCAAACCACCTACACTCAGGTGCCATTGCAAGGACTGCCAGCCCCCCTTGCCCCAGTAGAATCCTTTATGCTGCATGAACAGGTTTGTTTCCTGAAGCCAGGAAATAAAGAGGAGCACAAAGAAAACATTGCTGTGAGCCTAAATGCGGTATAAAACTTTTCTAAAGCCTCAAGCTGAGGATGGGAGAGCAAGACCTGGCAAGTCCTGCTCTACTAGCCGATTCTTACAGCTTTCCCTCTTCTTGTCAAAGCCTTGGGGCCAGTGCTCTGAATGTGGTATCCCCAGGGCCAGGACTGTAGGGATTAGGCTGATTTCTAAGGACCAACATCCGACTTAGGCTTAGGGCTGGCTCTGCTGTTTGGAACAAGGTTGCAGGCTGGTTTTGGGGGTGTGTTTACAGTGGAAGATGTGGTAGCTTTGTCCAGGATTCTCCCATTTGACAGGTCAGTGGTGGATGCTGGAGTGGGAGACCCTGACTTGCCATCTGCTGTCAGGTCTGCCAACCTCCTGGAGAGTGTCTGCACTCATCTTTGTCACAGGGATTTCTCACTTCTTGGTGCTCAGCCACAGCTGGGTGCCTCTGCAGCCCGTGACCTGTGCAGCACTGCCTTCCACCCACACCCCACCTCTCCCGCTGGTCTCAGCATCATCGATGCTGGTTCTAGAGCCTGTTTCTGGAACTGCATCCTCACCAGGTGTAGCCACTTCTGTGCTGCCAGGGCACTGGGGGATGATGCCACAGGCAGGAGCAGTGCTGTCTGCCATTACAGTGCACCACAGAAGGGACTGAGTCCCAGCGCTTGGAAAACACACCAGGGACCCTGGTCCCACCAGGGTGTCCCTTCTCACATGTGCCAGCATTCCCATTTGTGGGCTAGAGAGCAGAAAGAGGCACCCAGCCTAGGCTGGACACAGCCAGTGGCAATGGCACCCTGAGGGCTCAGTGGTGGTTTGGCAGTGGCAGTGCCACAGTGATGGCTCTTCGGTGGCTCAGTGGTGGCTTGGCAGTGGCAGAGGTATGATCAGGGCTTGCCAGTGGCTCAGCAGTGGCTTGCCAGTGACAGTGGCACAGTGATGGCTTGGCAGTGGCCCAGTAGTGGCTTGGCAGTGGCAATGGCACAGCGATGGCTCAGCAGTGGCCCTGATGCAGCACGTGCTGGTGGCCACTAGAGGATGGTGCTGCCTTGTGGAGGGCCCCGCTGCGGATGGGCTGGCTCCCCTGGGCCAGCGTGCCCAGACACAGCCCCGTGCTACCCAACAGATTCACAGCCTGCAGTGGGCTCAGCACTTCCTTCATCCTTCCCAGGACAGTGCTGAAAGCCTCGTGTGCATCACTGACCCCCCAGGACAGCTGCATCGCTGCGGGTCTGTTGGCACCAAGGTTGTGCACTGGGACCGGTGTGGTCCAAATGCAAGTTACTGGTGTGGGGAAAGGCAGAAGCTGCCCTGAGAAAGAGGCTGTTTCTCATGAGGCACCTGCCAGCCATTCCCTAGGAAAAACAGAGGTCCAGTATTCAGCCTCTCCCCCTCCCATGGGCACAAGTGCTGCTTGGATGTGGATGTGGCTCCAGAGATCCTCATGTCCTGCAGCACCTAGGGCTGGGAACAAAGAATCTGTTTTCTGGTGAGCTCTACCACTGCAACCCAGACCCAGCACAGCCCCACAGGATCCCCTCAGCTGCTCTGTGCCAAGGTCCCAGTGTTAGTACTGTGACATTCAGCATGGGATCTGCCTGGAGGATCCATGTCATGCCTCCTGTGAGGAGGATGGAAGCCAAGAGTGCATGTCATGACTGAGACCTGTGATGGACCTGTCTGGGGCTTCATTTCCTTTCCTCATTCTTGTAGGGTCTCTTCACCTTCCACCAAACTGTCTGGTCCTCATGAGTGCTGGGCATACTTCCCCCCACACCGAGTGGAGGCTGTGCTTCCTGCACGCTGCTTGGGCAGCAGCAAAACCCAAGGGGCAGAGCAAGTTCATCTCCTGGTTGGAGGCAGGGTTTGCAGACCCAGAAACCTGACCTATTTCTTCCCCTGGGAGAACTCTAGCCCTAGGCACAGCTCTGCTGCAGAGGGACTGAGGGCTGCAGCCCTCCCTGCCCCCTCACAACTGCCCGTAAGCCAAGCACTGGTGACATCTTGAGGATTTGCGGCTGAGCATCTTTTGAGTGAGCAATTCTGTGGCTGTCCTGATCTCCTCCTGGTTCTGGTGTATTCCAGCCCCACCACCCCAGTGCCCCAGGGTCCTCTTAGTACAAGTCTGCCAACATTTTAGGGTCTACAGTGGGTGCCCTCACTCAATGCCGTGCCTGGGCTCCAGCATCTCTGCTAACACATCCCAGAAATCTCCCTCTGATACCTGGCAGGTGAGTGGTTGATCAGGTTGCTGAGCTCAGGTCTTTGGTCCTTGTGGTACCCAAGGAAGTGCCCAGGATCCAGCCACAGCAGATGCACTGATGTTCCCCGGTATCATGTTGGCTGACAATCACCACCAGCCTGTGCTAATTGTCTGGCATCACTTATTCCTTATTTCAATCCAGAGCTTGAGCTGGGAGCTGCCGTTGTTCCCATCACACTGGGTTTTTCTCCCAGACGAAAATTGACGCAGGAGTTTTGCAATGCCAGACAGTCTTCCTGCTTTTGCCTGCCTATTGTTTGAGCTGTGATAGAATTAAGTCATCATCAAAAAATTTAGGACTTCTGTTGAGCTGTGCAGGGTCTGTGGCATGGAAGGAGTGCATGGGGTTGTAGGCATACTTGTCATACTGTGGAGGGGCTTGCTCCCCCTCTCCTGGCTCATGGCATCTGATGCCATCATGCAGTTCAGTGTTTCTGTGTGTGATTTCACGGTGGATGCTCTTGTCTCTGTCCATGCTGTGTCTCATGTCACACTGCCTGCACCTCTTCTGGTTTATCAGTCTCCACAGTGCTGATGGCTGTCACACTAGACTGCACTCGGGTGACTCCAGTCCCACCAACGTGCCACAAAGCCTGGGCACAGAAAAGCCTGTCACCAGCTTTGCTGCTCCTCACCCTGATGATGTCTCCCTGTCCCTTATGTGTCCTTCCAGGGAGCCTCGGAAAATCATCCTGCACAAAGGCTCCACCGGCCTGGGCTTCAACATTGTTGGAGGGGAAGATGGCGAGGGGATCTTTGTGTCCTTCATCCTGGCTGGAGGCCCTGCTGACCTCAGCGGGGAGCTGCGAAGGGGAGACCGTATCCTTTCGGTGAGTTGGTGGGGCACCCACCGCCCCTTCGTGGCCTCCCACAGCCCCGGGTGGGCTCCCACAGGACACCTGTCCCCTGCCACCCGAAGCGCAGTTCTGTGGTTTGCATCCCGGGTGCCGGTGTGTTGACACGGCCCCGGGGTGCCTGCGGTGGGGCAGCCCTGATGCCTGGGCCAGCCGGGGGCGGGTACCGGGGATGCCGGTACTGGAAGTGCCGCTACCAGGCATGGTGCTGGGGGCACAGTGGCAGAGCGATGAGGCTCTGAGAGTGTGGGTACCGTCGGTACCAGGACAGAGGCGGGGCAGCGGGGCCGAGGCGTAGGGCGGACCCCCTCGATTCCTGCCCGCGTGGGTCCGGTCCAGCGGAGCCGCTCTGTCCCGGCAGGGGAACGGCGGCA
>NW_008238644.1:3302064-3345282 GCF_000691975.1 Corvus brachyrhynchos
GGGCCGGGGCTGACCCCGGGGCTGCGGCCGTGTCCAGAGCGGCATCGTGCACGTGCTGGGATGCAGCCGTTCCCGGCCGCTGGAAAAGGTGTCTCTCCTGGGCCCCACTGGCTTTCTCCACCAGCAGTTCTGGTCCTCTCCAAGGAGTCCAGTGTCCCGCCCTAGTCTAGCCCTTCGTCTAGTGCCTCCTCTCTGGCATCTCTGGGCAGCGTCCTGCTGGTCCCTGTCTCCACTGTTCGTCCTCCATCCCATGGCAGAGGCCGTTGGAGCGCGGAGTCACTGGTGCTGCTCCGGCTGTGCTGTGGGTGTGGGGTTTGTTTGTTTTGGCTTTTTTTTTCTCTTTCTTTCCAGGAAGCACTTAATGTTCTCGTATTTCTGGCTCCCTTTGCCACTTGAGATTTGGCAAAGACACCAACCAAGAGTGGTTCTTAAATGTCAAACTGGACAAGATGTTTTGAAACCCCCTTAGACCGAGGCGGAAATGTCAATGTGTTGTAGCTAGTGACTTTCCATGTCTGTGATGGCTCCTGGCACATGTGGGCAGCAGCACCCAGCACAGGGGCTGCAGCCATCCTGGGAAGCAGCGCTGTGGCTGTGGAGTACAGACTGTTGTATCTTGGAAGTTGCCTTCAGGGTTCAAGAGGCTTGAAGGGCTGGGAGTCATGGAGAAAGAGCTCCCTGGTGTGAGCCCTGGGTGTGGGTGAGTCTGGGCCCCCTCGATGGCCCATGTGCTCTCACATGTTTGCCTTTTCTGTGTTCATCATGGCTGTGGAAAGAGCAGGAGAGCTGGATTGTAGGATGGCCAAAGGAGGAGATGCTGGTGAAAAGGGGATCTGAGAAGTCCTTCCCCGCTAGCAGAGGCGGAGGATGGCACCTGTCTCTCGTACCTGAGCGTGGGCAGGGCTTGCCTTGGGGTGCTGGATGAGTGCAGTGTGCTCTGTGTCTGACCTCGCTGGGGCTCCAAGGGGTCAGAGAGGCTGCTTGTGCAGGTCTTGCAGGATGAGGGACCCTCCCTGTGGTGTCCTGCCAGGCACTAGGAGGGAAAAGAAGCAAAGACCAAACCAAGAAAGACTAGAAAGAGGAGCTGCCATCCTCCCTTTCATCTGAGTACCAGCACCTTTGACCACTGCTGCATTCTGTCGAGGAGGGGGAGTGATGATTCCTGAGTTTTTGTGAGGTCCATTGCCTCTGAGCACTTCTCCCCCTGACCTTTGCTTGCCACTATGACCAGCGCTTGGATTTGGCAATTCCCCTTTCTCACACCCCATGCAACAAAGCCTTGATATTCCTCACCTGAAAATACAAAAATTCTCTTTATGGCATTTCTCTGAGCCAGTCTGTTCAAAGGGGACTTCCAGGGGTGTGCAATGAGTTCTCAAAGCTTCTGAGCTTTCCCTATGGCTGTGCTTCCTTCTGCTTTCCTGGGCCTGCAGAGGGAAGGTGTCTGGGGTCAGGGTGCTAAAATGTCAGGCTGAAGCTGTGCATAGTTTTTGCAAGTGGCTGGGCTGAAACCTGTGCCTGAGCATTTCTGTGCTCTGCTGATGGCCCAGCCTGAGCCTGGGCAGAAGTGTTTGGATACAGGGCTTTATGTGTACTCAGGAGTTGCTTTCCAATGTAGCTCCCCTCTCTGCCAACGCCTTCCCCTTTGTGCTGTCTCCTGGTGCCCAGATGCAGACCCGCTGCTTTGTTGGCTCTGCTGGGCGTGTTTGTAGGTGTGTCACACTCGTGTATGCTGGTTCTGGGATCCTTGGGGCAGGCAGGAGATCCCTGCCTGTTGATAGTGGTCTACAGCATGTGCACACTCAGGGACTCCACTCCCAGCATGGAGCTCACCCCAGGGGCCAGAATCGGGCCCAGCTCTAGGAACACCCACACCCTGGAAAGGGAGAAGCGGTGGGAGGGTACAGAGGTGTTTTTATCGAGCTGCTGAGTGAGGAGAGCAAACATCCTGGCACACGGCGCAGCGCCGTGATGGCCCTCACAGCAAGAGGTGCCGGCTCACCTGTTACATACTTTTCAGTCTTGATAAGCATGTCCTGAACGTGTTGAACACTGTGAGAGTCAGCCCCGGCTCACCTCCCTGCTGCACCCTGGGCAAGCTTCCTGGGAGGGTTTCAGCTGCACAGGAGATCTCCTTACAGAGAGTCAAGGTGCAGAGTCGAGGTGGCCCGAAGTTAGGGAGCAAAGGCAGGAACACTGCTTGCTGGGGGTGATCTGCTGGTAATTGTCTGAGACTGTTCTAGTGTGCAGTTAAGAGCACCTGGGGGTACCCCTTGCTCAGTCCTGGGGTAACCTTGCCTCCTGTGCTCTGGGAGGGAGGCAGCGGGTTTGCTTTGGGGCTGGCTGCTTCTCCACTTTGTGCCCTCCCACAGCTGGAGCAAGTGTGGGTTGGCGGCTCCTTGGAAAACCCTTCCTAGGGCGGGACTGCGTTTGCTCTTTGGGAGTTAAAGCCAGAGCAGCCCTTGTGTCATTCAGTTTGCTGCAGCCAGCCTGGTTTGTGCTTCTTGTCATGTCAATGGGCTTTTCCTACCCCTCCAAGCAGCGTGACCACTCCAGCAAAACCAGGAAAGTCCCTTTGCATGGAGGGCCCCAGCTGAAATGGGGACATTTGAGGACTTTGGGCTGCATGCAGCAGGATGCATATGCCATTTCTGGCAGGGCAGTGACACCCACAAGTTGCCCTCCCAACACCCCCACCCTGCTGCTAGGGGTGGAGAAACCTCCTTTTGCCCTGTGTTTCCTGTCCAATCCCAGGCAGTGTGGGGTGTGCAGGGAATCTGTGCCCCCAGCAGGGTTTGCGATGACCTGGCTGGGGACAAGGGTTGTAGTGGTGCTTTCTGGGGGAAACAGCTCTTCTGTACCAAAGAGCGTTTATGAAGAAGCTGTACCCACTTCTGACAGATGCTCCTCTGGGATACAAGAGTTTATGGCAGAATGAGCTCTTCCAGAGCAGCATGAGCTGTGTGGGGCAAGAGATGTGGACTGGGATGAAGCTCACTCCCCTCTGCTGAGAGCTCCGTAAAACCCTGGTACTGCTTTGGTGTCAGAATTCAGTTTTCTTGTAAAATAGGCGTTATCCATGCCTCGCTGCATCTGTGTTTTCCTCTGCCAGCAGGAAGGCAGGTGAGGCAGTGGGTGCCCCTTGGCATGGGGCAGCCAGGAGTTCTCATGATCTCCACACTAAGCAGCTGACCCTGCCCATTGTTGCAGCAACTCTGGATGTTGTGTGGCAGGAGAAGGGGCTTCACATGGAGCTTCTGTGTGCCACTCAGCAGTTTTTGTGTGTATTGCCTTTCTTTTTCCCAGTCCTTAAGTAAAAATGTATCTTTGGCAACTGAGTGTAGCAGGGGGATACCCAGGCAGTAGGGCTGGAGAGTGAAGGGCTGGAGAGTCGGGAAATGCTGAGCTGCAGCTGCCTCATCCCATAACCCCAACTCTGTATTTGTCTGCACTGAGAGTCCATGGGAGAGGGGCTGGCTCCCAAACAAAGCCCACAGAACATTTCTGAGCAGTGTTGCTGCTCCCCCCATGTGATGTGGCTCCACAGCTGTGGCTCTGCTCTGCAGCGAGCGCTTGCTTCCACAGCTGAGCTGCTGTGCTCCCCTCCCCTGAATTAAAACCCAAGCCACGTCTAAAACACTGGGTTGTGGATAGGGTTTTCTAGGCAAGTCTTACAGCACAGATGAGGCTGGTCCTCTCTCACCTGTGACTGCAGGATGTGCCCAAGGGACAAAATCGAGGGTGCGAGGTGAGATCTGGCAGTGTGGGCTGTGGCAGTGCCAGCAGCTTTCCTGGAGCCGCAGCTGCACTTTCCTCATTCGGCCCTGGGTAGGGAGGCCTGGAGCCTCCACCCTCTGCATGTCAGCCCGACCTTTACACCCGGCTGAAGGTCGGGCTGGCGCAGCAGCAGGCGCCGGGGTGGTGGCTGCTCCTGCCCAGCTACCTGGCAGGAAGGTGCTGGTGTCTTCTGGAGGATTCCCCAGCTCTTCCTGCGTGTCTCTGCCGCTGGGATGTAGAAGCAACACGTGATCTTTGCTGCCAGCAAAGCGGTAGCTGGGGACTCCCCCAATGGCTGTGGTCGTGTCTTGCTGCTCCAGCTGGTGGGCAGTGGTCTCCTGGAGGGGCTCTCACTCTCTCTGCGTGTTTTGAAATGCTCTGTAGATCAGCAGCTTGCCGAGTCCTTCCCAGCCATTCCCTCATGAAGCTGCAGCTCAGCAGCAGTGGAGGTCACAGCAGCCCTTGCCTGAGCTGCTGTGTGGGAAGTTGTGGTGGGGTTGGGAGCAGCTGGAACGCTGCCTGCTCCAGATGCCCTGCCTGCGCTCCTGCAGAGTTCTGTAACCTCTTTAGCTTTGCCCTCCCTCGTGTGCAGGGACAGACAGGCTGTGGGCAAGATGCCTCCTGGACAGGCCTGGCTGGGGATCAGCCTGGGGGCAGCTGTGCCTGCACTGACCAGCCCTGTCCCCACAGAGTACAGCCGCTTCGAGTCCAAGATCCACGACCTGCGGGAGCAGATGATGAACAGCAGCATGAGCTCCGGCTCCGGCTCACTGCGGACAAGCGAGAAGAGATCGCTCTATGTCCGGTAAGGCTCCGCAGCCCCACTTGTTCCTGGGCTCCCGGCAGGTGGGGGAATGGGCACATCCCCACAGCGTGGGGTGCAGGGGGGATGGTTACGGTTCAGCCTGGGCTGTGCAGTGCCTCTGAGGTCGGTGTGTCAGGGGCCGGGGAGGGAGTGAGTGCTGTGGATGCATCACAAAGCCTGGAGGGTGCAGCAGGGAGAGCAGTGCTTTTGCACTGGCTTGCCAAGGCTGGGTGCTCTGCACTCGAATGCCTCTCCTGAGGACTGCTCCAGTTTGGAAAGCAGTGGTCTCTACAGAGCCAGGATGGCTGCTGGCCAGGCCAATGCACTGAGGACCACTAGAAGTGGTGGGCATCCAGCCCTGCTTCTGCCCCAGGCAGCTTGTGGCAGCTTTCAGGGCGCTCTCCTCAAACCAGCTAACAGGCTTCTCCTTGTCTCCTCCTGCCATTCCTGTGGCAGGATCTGGCTGGATGGGAGATGAGCTCTTAGGAGGATTATTGCTCTGAGCCCTCAGTGCACTTTTGGTCTGGAGCCAGGCGCAGGACAGGCAGGCAGGGGTTAAACAGCCATGAAGCTCAAACTGCTGCAAGTCCTGTGTGGACAAGACAGCCCCTGCCTGCCTCCTGCCACCTCCTGCCTGCCGCAGCACCAGTGGGATGAGAGCTAATGAGTAATTTTAACTTGGTAGTTAAAATAATCCTGTAAATCCTCACCCTGCACAGCCTGTTGCAGGTGAGGCTGGCAGGAGCAAGGGATGCTTCTCCTTCTTCCCTGTGAGAAGGATGGCAAGGGCTGAGGCTACATGAGTCAGCCTGCAAGTCCCACTGCATGGCTGCTCCATGCAGAGGGACTTCAGGTGTGGTGGATATGTTGCAAGCCCAGCATGGCAGGAGGGGAGAGCTGCAGCTCTGGGTGCCTGCAGTTCACACCTTCCCACAAGTCTCTGCAGGCAGCTTGCTTGATTTAGCATCTCTGGGCTTCCTGAGGGTGTGCGACAAGCTGGGCGCAGTGTTGAATAAACATCGTCTTGTTAGTCCTGCCCTCACTCCCCTGCTGTCCTGTGGACACCCTCATGTGTGGAGGAAGATTTAGGCTGGGCCCAGCTTGAGTTGAGCCTGTTCTCTGCCTAGAAAGGTGCTCATGTATTGAAGTATTCCTGTGAATCAGAGAGCTCCCTGTTGCCTCCATACTACTCTTAGCATTTCTTAATTCTTGGTGCATCCCCCCACGGGGCTTTGGAGGCCTCCACAGCACTGTGTCCCCTCACACATACCCAGGTGGAGCTGGTCTGTTCCTTGCTGAGACGGTGATCCCAGGGGAGAGCTTTTCCCCAGCGTGGCCCTTCACAACACTCTGCTTGACACACACCCTGAAAACGTGCTTGCAAGAACTGCCGGGTGCCCAGGCTGCCCCAGCCCTTCTGGGCGGGGTAGTTTCAAGCACAGTTTACCCGAAACCAGCTGAGCTGCTGCGCTGTGGACAGGACATCAATTACAGGACTTGCTACCGAACTGCTTGAGTCAGCCCTGAGTGGCTGCGTTGCGTCCCGTGTGCTGTTGAAGGGCTGGGGCCGGGCACCCAAGTGCCTCCTGGAGCCAATTTGGGGGTGCTGGAGCCAATTTGGGGGTGCTGGAGCCGATTTGGGGGTGCTGGAGTTTGCAGCTGTGCAGCACAGGCAGAGGCAAGGCGGGTTCATGTCCTGCCTGTCGCCTGCCTGCGCTGCCGCAGGGCAAAGTCTGCCAGCACTGGGGCCGTACCGGGTGGGGATGGAGGTCAGGCAGGCACTGTGCCTGGACACCAGGAGGAAGCCATGGGAGGCCTTGGCAGTGCTTCCCTGCCCTCCAGCCAAACCATCTGCTCTCCTGGCTGTTAGTCTGGGGGCAGAGCGGAGCTGCCGTCTGGCCCCTGTGCACCTGGAGGAGCTCCCAGCCACGGTGGGTCCCACGTGCCAGCACAGCCAGGGGCTGGTGTCCTGGAGCATCGTGCCTTGGGGTAGCAAATGCCTCATGAGCTGGCTTTGCAGGTGTCCTGCCCGTGCACAGATCTTGCTGTGCCTGTCCCGGGATGCCGGTGGCTGCTGCGGGAGGAGCCGCGGGCCCAGCGCTGCTCTGCAGGGCAGGGTGCATGGAGCGGGCAGGGCTCCTCACAGCCTGCCTGGCTTTGGGAACCGGCCTGACCAGTTCCCCAGGGCCTTGGCCAGTGGCACTGACCTCACAGCGGCCTGTCAGCCGAATGCAGCCTTATCTTTTGGCCAGGAGCTGCCTGCAAGGCTTGATTACCTCCGGCCAAATCACCCATTGGTGCTCTGCTGCCGGCTCCAGCCACTCTGCCCTGCAGAGGGAATGAGCACAGGAGCTGCCCCAGCCCTGAGCAAACTGGGGAAGGAGAACGGATCTGGTGGCTGAATGTATCTGGATGCATAGGGCAGCCTGGGTCTTGTCCCAAAGAGCCCTCCCTGTGGGGCAGCCCTTCTTCCCATTTGAGACCCAGTCCCAAGTGCCCTGAAAGGTTTCACAGCCCAGCACTCCCCTGGCAGAAATGCCCTCCAAGCTCTGCTGCTCCACAGGGACCTGCCATATGGTCCCTCAGCCCTTCCACTTACAGTGTGCTTTTAGACCCTCTTCAGAGTCCCCACAGTGGAAGGGGGTAATGAGCAGAACAGGGGATGTCTCTCCTGCTTGAAGAAGGTTTATTAGGGCTAGGATTAAACCAGCAGCAATCCAGTTTGCAGTGCCTGGGCTCATGCTGGGCTGTGGGCCAGTGTCCCAGGAGCAAATACAGAGGTTGTGCTGCCAGTACTTTTAGTGGCTCTTCCCTTTCTTTGTCTTTTTGCAAGTTGCTGCGTCAAAGCAGACACAGTTTGTGATCTGACATTAGTAGAACAAGTTGCAGGTGAAGCCACTGAGAGCAGCTTATGGTACGGGCTGCAGTGCTGTGTGTGATGTATGTGTGCAGGAAGAGTATTAGCACTCCTCTAGTAAAAAAAAACCAAAATCTTTTCTATATCTGGTTAGTTTAAATTTGAAGATAATTTTAAACCAAATAAACTGTTCTCAGGGGAGGTGTTTAGGAGTATGAAAAGGATCGGTCGTGGAAGCAGATATATATACTCTGAGATGCATTCCTAATTCACAGGCTCTGTGCTCAAAGCCTGGTGGTCTCTGCCTGTGCAACCACCCACCAGCAGTGGGGTCTGATATTCCCCATCCCATTCCTTGGCCCCACAGCCACAGAGGGATGGTGGGGAGCAGCCCTCCTGCAGGCTGCTGCTCTGGGCCTGGCTTGCTCACTAACCACAGACTCTTTCAGTGCATCTATGGCTCGTGCGCATCCTACAGCTGAGGTCAGCCCAGCACTGTTGTTCCTGCCTTGCACTCTTCAGGGCTTGTGCTGAGCCTGTCAGTTGAGGGATGTGCTGGGGCTGGCAGCACTGCTCACCTTGGCAGGGTTTGGGTTTAAATCCTGTAAGGTATGAAGGTCACAGTGCCCCAGAAGGTTGTCAGTGCTGCTGCCCTCACTGCCTGGCCATGCTCAGAGAAGGCATCGCTCTCTCTGCTCCTCCACAGAGCCCTCTTTGACTATGACCGGACCCGGGACAGTTGCTTGCCCAGCCAGGGACTCAGCTTCTCCTACGGGGATATCCTGCACGTCATCAATGCCTCTGATGACGAGTGGTGGCAAGCCAGACTCGTCACACCCCACGGCGAGAGCGAACAGATCGGGGTCATCCCCAGCAAGAAGAGGTGAGTGGCCATCAGCAGGAGCTGTGACACGCAGTGACCCCAGGATTTCCCCAAACTCTGTAAGCCCTGCAGCCCTCAGGGCTCTGTTCAGGCTGAGATCTCCTTGTGGTCCCAGTCCACCTGGCAGTGTGCAGGGCACCTTGGTTTTAAGCTGGGGCTGTGTGCTGGTCTCCCTAGGGAGGTGTTCTCCAAAGCTGGGTGAGAGTCCAGGTGAGGAGGGGAGTGGTCAGCCCCCTCTGTGGTCCCTGTGGGGATGGAGAGTTGGTGTTAGCCAGTCTGGGTCTCCATATGAGAGCAGAGTCACAGCAGTGAGTGTGGGCTGCTCCTCGTGTCCTCTGTCAATTTGCCCAGCTCTGCAGCTCACAGCCTCACTGTGAGGTGAATAATCATAGGGAGCAGAGGAGCTGGTTGCTGCTGCCTTCAGGTCTGCAAAGCCAGCCTCAAGTCTGTCCTCTATCCCTGTGGGGAAGGCTGGCTTGGCTCCTCTCCTGCTCCCGCAGACACTCGCCCTGGCCAGACCCTGGGCAGGCAGCTCCACACCTGTCCCTCCCTGGGAAGGAGCTGCCTTTTGCCAATGGGGCCACCACCCGAGGGTGCCTGGAGCTGCCTGAGGAGCCACATGGGCAGCATGGAGGGCACACGCATGGGACTAGCAACTCTTTCTCTCCTGATCAGGGTGGAAAAGAAGGAGAGAGCACGATTGAAAACAGTGAAGTTTCACGCCAGGACTGGCATGATTGAGTCTAACAGGGTAAGTGCTGATCTGGGGCTCAGTGGGGCACCTGGAGCTGGTAACTAGTGAGGTCAGGATGAGTCCCAGCAGCAAAAGCTCCTCAATCCCAATGCAAAGAGCTATGTGACTGGACCTGCCCCAGGCCCACATCTGCTTGGCACAAAACCTCCGTGAATATGCAGTGATTGAGCAGAGGAGCCCAGGATGGTGTGAAAGTACTGGGGAAGGACCCATGTTTGGAGTGATAGGGTGGCAGAGCCCATGGCTAGGAGGTGCCTTCTGGCAGCTGCTGAAGGTAGCCACCCTCACACCTCAGGAGCAGTGCCTAACATGCCAACGAGCAAGGAAGAACAGCCTGGCTACCCCTGCAGAGCTGCTGACTGCCCCATCAGCTTCCCAGCATCCCTACCACATGTTTTTCTCCATGCTTAATTTTTTTCCTGCATTACAGTTCTCATGTAATCTCCATGATTTCATTTGAGGGTGACTGCCCTGACACAGCTCCTCATTGTCTCTTCATTTTAATTTTCCCCACATGCGTTAAACACCATTGTTTTTTCTGTCCTCCCTTCCATCTCCATGTTCTTCAGTCGATCAAAACGAAACGTAAAAAGAGTTTTCGCCTCTCTCGAAAGTTTCCATTTTACAAGAGCAAAGAGAACCTGGCCCAGGAGAGCAGCGGACAGGAACGTAAGTAGCAGCTGGCCAGAGAAGGCAAGCCTGCAACCCTCAGGTCGCCTGCCCTGAGGGGAGAGATCCAGCATATTTCCATAGCCAGGGGTCCTGGCACCTGCCTGTATTCAGGTCTGTGCTCCACACTCGTGCCAGCAGCTAGGGAGAAACTGGAGCTTGAAACGAAAGCAACAGCTGCAGGCTGGCACTCCCTTCCTTTCTCTCATGTTCAATGTCTTCATCTTTTCATCCAACTTTACACCCACCCAACTCCCTGCTCTGCCTCCCCCTGCTCTCCCCCTTTTGCTGCAGGCTCTGCTCCCTCCCTCTGCCTGCTTCCCTCCAAGCGAGGGGCAGAGCTCTTCTGCAGAGCTTCTCCTGTCCCTCTCAGGGCTCAGGGCCTGGGCAGGTCCCAGCTCCATCTTCCCTAGAAGTGACTTAGAGCTCTATGTTCCCACTGGAGAGCCCTTCCCAGCAGATTAAGCCCTGTGGACACGGGGGAGCCATGACCCTGCTGCCCACCCATGACTGAGGCACATCTTTGGTAGTGGGCTGCAGATGTTTGGGCTCCGCAGCTCTTGCCACCCTGGGAGGTGGCAGAGGCAGGGCATTTGTCTTATTGCCCCAAATCCTGATGTGGGCAGCATTGGAGCTGCTCACCAAACCAAACCCCTGCTCTGAGTGGTGAAGTGCATCCACTCCTCTGGCAAGCATCCAGGCTGGAAGTGCTCAAACCTCTGGAAAAGGGCAGTGGACAAGGCAGAGCTGTGTCCGTGTCCCAGTGCCAGCGCAGCAAACACATCTCCTCCCTCTGGGGCTGTCTTGGGTGTCATACAGAGGCAGGAGGTTGCTGCTGGGCTGCTCCAAGGGCTGCCTGCATTTCTCTGCTGCCCATGCCAGGCTGGTGCCAGCTTCCAGTGATTTTAGCAGACAGCACAAGCCTCTGGCCCATGCTGAAGGTTGTCTGTATGTCTGCCTGTCTCTAGTAGTGCCTGGGCACGGCTGGGCTCCAGTCTGATCCATGCTGAAGCTGGGGGCCCGCTTTTGGCTGGCCCTGCAGTGAGGTGACACAGCATGGGATGGGGCAGGCCACTCTCTTTACCTGCCTGTGCCACAGACACACAGCCAGCTCCCTCCCTGTGCTCTGCCACTGTCCATCCCAGCTTGCAGTGGGGGGTCTCTGCCTGACATTTCCACAGCCTGTGCAAGCATTGTGGTGTGGGGCAGCTGACACACACAGGTGGGGAAAAATGTGTCCTCCTGCCACGTGTTACAGGACTGCGGGCTGTGCTTGGCCCCAGAGAGGCCAGGCTGTGCTGGGGAAGCACAGAGCCACTGTGCCATGCCAGTACACTCCACAAGGAGAAACGCTTCAGCCCCTGTGCCAGCAGCTCAGGGCTGCAACTGCTTGGTGCCAGCTGATGCTGCTGTGGCTGCCCTGCCCTCCCCAGACCCAGGGTGGCCCTTGGGTGCTCTGGCAGAGAGGGTGAGCTTGGGGGAGGAAAGGTCCAGCTGCAAAAGGCAACACGTTGGCAGCGGGCTGATGGTGTCAGCTCTGAAAACATTTAACCTCACTTGCAGTTGCAGCTCTGGGCCATTCTGCACTCCTGTCACTAATGCTGGTCTGGCTCTGTCTCCCCCATCCCTCTGACTCCCCTTTCCTTCGCTGTCTTCTCTCCCCCTCTCCCCCTTCTTGCTGTCTGTGAAATCAGGACTTCCCTGGGTTAAGTGACGATTATTATGGAGCAAAGAACCTGAGTAAGTTGAATTCCAATGCACATTGTTCCCTTTCTGTGGCTGGCGGTGCCTGGGGAAGAGCTGGGCTCTGGCCGGGGCAGCTGAGCTTCCCTGGGTGCGGGGCAGGAGGAGCCCCGGGTGCTGCTCTGCTGCCGGGGACCGGTGGAGGCGGCGGGGCTTGAGGTGCCTCTGCTGCATGTGGGACGGGATGGGGGAGCTTGTGTGGGGGTGTTAGCCATGCCTGAAGTGCCTGCTGCACCCAGGGTGAGCTGTACCTCTTCATCCTCTTCTTCCTGCTCCTATCTGGGTTGGTTGTTGCTTTAGCACTCGGAGCCACTGCCAGTGTGGGTGGGAAGTGGCCATGGTGGGCCTGCTCTGAATGGGGTGGGGGACAACATTTTGAGGCGTTCACACCTTTCTCTGGGTTATCCCGTACCCAGAACTGCAGAATAATGACAGGAGCCCCATGATCTTCTCAGCTGGGGCATGAGCTCTCTGCCAGGCTCCGCACCCCCTGACCAGTGCAGAGCCTGACTGGGGCAGGCAGCGGCCAGCGAGCCTCTGCGGGGTGGTCGCAGCACTAGGATCAGCCTGAGCAAGCAAAGCCCCAAACTCTGTCCCATCCTGTCACTGTCTTGTCTCTGTGCGTCCCAGCCCCATCCCCAGAGGCAGGCTCCCCCATCCCTGTGCTGGCACAGCCGTGCCCTCCCCTGCCCGCTGTGTGCATGCTGCACCTGCTCCCCTGCCAGCGTTCTCCTCCCTGTGCACTCCACCTTCCCTCGGCCTGGGAAGCCCAGTGCCTTCACGTCTGCCAGGCAGGCCCTCCTGGCATCCTTGTCTTCTCCTGGAAGCATCCCCCTGCATGCCCCCGGGTTCCCAGCAAAGGGTGAAAGATGCCGCCCTTGCCCATGTGGCACAGACTCGTCCCAGTGGGTGCTGGGCTGCAGGTTTTTCGGGAGGCCAGTGCTGTCCTGCCCTTGGTCAGTAGTGCTGGGTGACAGCCGGGGTGCCCCCATGCCTCCTGCCCATGCTCCTTCTGAAGGGGATCTCTCTGGTTGCTTTGCAGAGGGCGTGACATCAAACACCAGTGACAGCGAGAGCAGTTCCAGTAAGTGTGTGTCCTCCTGCTCTCCCACCCTGTGTGCGTGTCCCCGTGTGAGCGTGCATGTTCTGGCACTTCCATCTTGTCTTGTCCCAGTGGTGGTTCTGTTCGGAGGCTGGTCCTTCCTGCTGGTGACACTGAGATGCTGCGGCCAGCTCCCTCCTCGGAGCCAGGGAGAGCAGGGGCTGGGGAGCAGGAAGGAACCTGCCTGCTGCTCTGCTCTCTCCTGGCTGCAGGGCTCTGCTCCAGGGCAGGGTAGTGGGTTCCCAGTCCATGATGATCCCCCATCCTCAGTGCCTGCTACAGGAAGCAATGGCCAGAGGCCAGGCCTGTAGCATAGATGGCTCCTGGAGCCCAAGCCTGTGCAAGAGCATGGGATCCAGCTGCAACAGATGCTCCCTTTGTCCCCAGAAAGTTCTCTAAATACCTGCAGGGAGGCTCTGCTCCAGGGCAGGGTAGTGGGTTCCCAGTCCATGATGATCCCCCATCCTCAGTGCCTGCTACAGGAAGCAATGGCCAGAGGCCAGGCCTGTAGCATAGATGGCTCCTGGAGCCCAAGCCTGTGCAAGAGCATGGGATCCAGCTGCAACAGATGCTCCCTTTGTCCCCAGAAAGTTCTCTAAATACCTGCAGGGAGGACACTACATCCCAATGGGCTGGGAGCCTGCAGCCGTGGGGGAGAGAAAGAGGAGGCTTGACCCAGAGCTGGGACACGAATAATTAAAGTGGCTCAAGGGTTCATAACTGCATGCCCGTCATGCTTCACATCCGTGGGTGGAGTGGTGGGGACAGCCTGGAGTGTCCCCAGAGCTGTGGGAGGCTGAAGGGGCAGGAGCCAGCTCCTCACAGCTGCAGAGGGGCTGGAGAGCTGCTGCAAGTGCTCACCTACATCCCCCTGGCTCTGTTGCAGAAGGACAAGAGGACACCATCCTGTCGTACGAGCCAGTGACGCGGCAAGAAAGTAAGTCCTGAGCTGAACTGCCCCCTGCCCGCTGCAGTGCAGCCACCTGTGTCCCCAGCACAGCCAGGGTGTCCGGTGCACCCTCCCCTCCTGCCACACCAGCACGGCACGGGGTGGATGCAGGTGGAGTCTCGTGTGTTGCGTGCAGCAGGGGAGCCAGGTGTGCACGGCTTTCCCTGGCCTCGACTGCCCCGTTTCAATCAACAGAAAAGATTTGTGTCATGGTCTGCAAGACCAAGGGAGAGATGCAGAGCTAAAACTGAGCTGGGCTTTAGTCCTCAGCTGAGGACAAGATTATCCCTTCCTGCCTCAGACCAGGTCCCTGCTGCAGAGCAACCCTCCCCCAGCCCTCAGCCTTTAACCCTGCTTGATGCTCAGTCCCTCCAGACCCTTTCGCAGGCTGAATAGTCCCAGCCTCGGTGGTCTGTCCTTGCCAGAAGCTGGATCTGACTCTTAGGCTCCCGTCACTCCCCCAGCTCCGTGGCATCCTCGCCCAGCTGTCCTGGTTGCCTGGCTCCTGCCCCAAGCAAGGGAGCAGCTTTGCTGATCCGCGACCCTGGAGACCTGCAGAACCTCCCCCGGGGCCACGCAGATGGTTTGGGTCAGATGGGAAGGACATGTTGACCGTGACCAGGAGGAGATAAACTCGCACGGAGGAGGCACCTTTGGGTGCCCATGTGAGCAAGAGCACCCACTGCCAGCAGGGAGAGGGCAGGTCAATGCCAAAAGTGGCAGTAGGGTCAGCTGCCCACCGCACATGTGGGGCCTCAGGTTGTGGCTCTTGTTCACAGTTCACTATGCGAGGCCAGTGATCATCCTGGGGCCGACAAAGGACCGAATTAACGACGACCTCATCTCTGAGTTCCCACACAAGTTTGGTTCCTGCGTGCCCCGTAAGTCCCGGCCGGCACTCGTTGCCCTTGCTGGAGGGAGGGGAGAGTGGTGGTTCTGCTCCTTGCAGGGTCCCGCCCGCAGCGTGGGGAGGGGGCCAGGAGCACAGGTGGGTTTCCTCCCTCCCGGTTTCTCATGCATCACTCTGGGTTCACTCTTGATGCCCGCTCTCCTCCAGACACCACCAGGCCTCGGCGCGAGAACGAGGTGGACGGACAGGACTACCACTTTGTCGTATCCCGGGAGCAGATGGAGAAGGACATCCAGGACAACAAGTTCATAGAGGCTGGGGAGGTCAATGACAATCTCTATGGGACCAGCATTCAGTCAGTGCGAGCGGTGGCAGAGACCGGGATGCATCCAGCAGTTCCCCTCCTTTCCCTGTGTTGTTAATGAAGGGCTGTAACCACATTAAGCAAGTATGGCACAAGCCTCTCCTCCCTCCAGAGTCCTGCCAAGCCATGTGCCTGCTTTTCTCAGCTGTGTTACTCTACCTCAGCATGGTACCTCTGTCATCCAAACTCCACCCGAAACCCTGGCACTGGTGGCCCAGCTTTGTGCTTGGGAGCTCACAGGACAAAGATACCAGGGTACCCTCAAAGCAGCAGCGTTCCTCTGGAGGAGTCCTGGAGCTACCCAGGGCTTGTAAATAGTTTTACATGTCCAGACAAAGGTTCAGTCCCTTTGCATTGCTGCTGTCCTGCCCTGAGCAGGCAGGAATGTGAGGCCACTGGGAGCTGGCTTGTGTCTCAGGACTGGGGTTTCATTTCTGTGGCTCCTCCCTTTTTAGGAACATCTGTATGAGCAAGCTGCTTCCCACACAGAGTAGACTGTGTGGGTAGGTCTGATCCTGATTGTCTCCTTTCCAGGGGAAGCACTGCATCCTGGATGTGTCTGGCAATGCTATCAAGAGGTTGCGACAAGCACAACTTTATCCCATTGCCATTTTCATCAAACCAAAATCCATTGAAGCCCTCATGTAAGTGCAGCACCGTGTTCTGTGCCTCTCCAGCTGCTTGTCCTGCTGCTCCTGGCCCTGGGTAGTGCAGGCTGGAAAGGATGTGAGAGCTGAGCTTGCAACTCTGCTCAGCAGCAGAGAATGTTATCTGTGAGGAGATTCAACAGCTTGAGACTGACCCTGAGATCAGAAGAAATTCTGCTGGCACCAAGGGGCCTCAGAAAACCCCTTCTCAAGTCAGAAGGGGCCAAATTGTTTATTTCTATGTTTTATAAAGATGAGAAAACTTAGGCAAGCAGGGAGACTTCTGCAGTGGTCTCACAAATTTAGGGAATTGTCTGAATTTGAATTCACTTCCATGCTATGGTGAAGGGAGGTGGGCTAGGTGGCAATGGGAAGAACTGGTGGAAGTTGAGATGGAAGTGCCAAGGCAGCCCAGAGCCTGTGGGGAAGGGCCCTGCCTTTGAGAGCTGGGTCCTGCACAGCTTCCATTCCTGTGAGCAGAGGATTCCCAGGCACCCTGGCTCTGTGGGCTATTTTTGCTTCTGTTCATTGCTAAGAAAAAGAGCTAAAAAGTTTCTCCCTTTTGTGTGTGGCAGGGAGATGAACCGGAGACAGACGTATGAACAGGCCAACAAGGTCTTTGACAAAGCCATGAAACTTGAGCAAGAGTTTGGAGAATATTTTACAGGTGAGTGTCCTGAGCAGGCTTGTATCTGATTTACTTCATTTTTCCATCTGGCAGCTGTGACCTCTCTACCAGCACTGTCCTACTGCAGGGTCATGGGAAAACATCCAGCTTCATCAAAGCAAAAAACAAATGGCACTTTGCCAGGAGGGCTCTGCAAGGGGACTGCTCCAAGATCAGTGGATAGGAGTAAACCAGTCGTAGAGGAGGAGACAAGTTGTCAGGCAGGATTTTCTGAGTTTGTGCAAGCTTACTGCCAATTTCAACAATAATAAAAAGTCTAAAAATCCCCGGCCAGGGGAAGCACAGGGTTTCAGGGTGCCACAAGTCTACAGGAAGTAAACTCCCTGCATGGGAGAAAAGGGGAGCATTTTCAAAAAGAGAAATTTCTAAAGAGGAAAGATAAAAAATTAGTGACCTAAATGGTGGAGACAGTCCTGAGTTAATTACAAAACATCTACCAAAAAAGACTGGAAGTTTGGCTTGCTTCCTAAGTAGTCTTTGCTGAAGAGCCAGTCAGGGGTTGCTGACACTTTGTGCCTGCTGAGATGAGCTGCTCATGACACAGGCATCCTTGTGCATTAAGGAACTAATGTTTGTAACATGATTAATTCTGGAAAACCACAGGCAGGTGAAGAGGCAGAGAAACTGGTCTTCCATCTTTTCTCCAGTGTTTCTTCTTAAGCTGAGGAGTGATAATGTTGCCAAACTGTATTACCCACCTAACAGCTACTGGGAAAAACCCCAAGCAGGATGTTTTCTAAAAATTTATTTCAGCTGGGCAAGTATTTGGGTACAAACAGGGTGAGCTTTCCCCAGACCTCCAGCTGGGCAGCAGTTCCAGAGCTGCTGCCTGTTCTTCCAGGAAGACCTGCCTCAGTTTTGCAGGCCCTCAACATGCCACTGTGCACTTGGAGAGCGAGTTTGATGTTGACCTGGGAAAGGAATGCTGTTGGCTGAAATGTGTTGAAAGAACTGGGTAGTGGGCAGAGAGATGGTCACTGTCACAGGTTCTGTGCCAGCAGTTTAGGATGAGGGAACAGAGATGCTGGAGGATGGTCTTGGCTGGATTACCAGAAATCTTCGGCCCTTCCTGTGATGTAAGAAGCACAGTGAAATGCCTCGTGCTGTGTCTGTGCTAAGCAGCAGGACTGGGCAGGAGTTGCTGCTGGGAGAGTGGCCGCACGCTGGCCTTTCCCAGCCTGACAGCGCTGCGTTCCCACCCCACAGCACAGGAAGCAGCAAACATGAGGAGCCCTCAGCAGATGGCCAGAAGGAAAACCAGAGGGAAGGGACAAAGCTGGCACTCCAGGGCAGGTGCTTGGTGCGCTCCACTGAGCTGCCCCAGCCCTGCCTTCCCTCGCTCCAGTTCAGCGCCGCCGTGGTGGTGCCAGGCCCGGCCACAGCCCCAGCGCGGTGCCTGACACAGTTTGCAAAGCTGATTAGCAGCCTGGTGTGGAGAGCCCAGCCGGCCCTGCACACAGCCAGGAGCTCTGCCAGCCGGGATCAGCGCCGGCTAATCCCTGCCGAGGTGCTGCTTTAACCCTCTGTGTCGCTGGGCCCGCTGCAGCGCCCCTGGCACCGCCTGGGTCAGGCCCTGCTGGCTGCAGCCTCCAGCCCTTTGGGGCATCAGGAGCTCATGGCAGTGCTGCCTGGTGCTCAGGGTCTTGCTTGTTTTCTCTTCTTCCAGCCATCGTACAAGGAGACTCTCTTGAAGAAATTTACAGCAAAATCAAACAGATCATTGAGGATCAGTCCGGGCACTACATCTGGGTCCCGTCCCCAGAGAAACTCTGAAGATGTCTCCCACCTGCTTCCCTGTGAGCAGAAGATCTCCGAAGTCCCACCCATCCAAGCCCTCTGCCCCGAGGGGGAGGGATATGAAAACTATTCCTGCTCCCTTTTTTAGATCGTCGCAAAATTGAGTTTTCTAGTCCTGTTTCTTTTGTTGGGATGAACTCATATCATTCATCACGTGACTGTTCCCACCATTCCTGCATGGACCTTCCCACTGCTCCATTAGAGACAGATGAGAACCCATTCAAGGTCGTTTTTTTATTATTATTATTATTATTATTATATTATTATTATTATTATTATTAACTAAACAAAGAATCAAGATGGGAGGAGGCAGCTAAGGACTAATGTAAGAAAAATAAGTGAAACAATGGACTCTGAACACTTGAGCTGGTATCAGAGCTCCAGGGGCATTTTTCCAAGTGTGACTGTCTAGCAGCTCTGAACAGTGCGACAGGTGGGCAGCAGAAAGCATTTTATTTATCTGTAAATGTAATTTATATATAATATATAGAGAGATATTATATATATATTATATATATATATATGTATGTGGACTAGGAAATCTGAGGGACCTCTCTGAAAAGGTATTGTATTATTGCAAGGTTCTCTCAGTTCCTCTGTCCCAACCACTCGGCGTAGGGAGTCCACTTGGGCAGGAAGAGCTCAAAACGGTACCAGGTGCTTTGGAAACTTCTCCCGTCCAGGCCAGTTCCCTGCAGCCACCCTGGGTCTGAGACAGGGCAGAGACTGGTACTGCCCCTGCAGGAGGGACCAGAGCAAGGAGCAGCAGCTGGCCTGAGAGAGGCTGGGAGACAGAGACTGAGCAGGAGGCTGCGAGCAAGAGAATGGATGATACTACATATTAAATTGCACATTGTTTTACACACCACCTTATGTGTTTGCATGAGAGGTTTCCTTTTGGTTCTATTTTTTTAAGCTGATTTTAAACCAAACCCATATTGTGTTGTTGTGTTGGCTTTTTTAATTATTGTTATTATTATTATTATTATTCCATTTTTCTCTTGTTAATGATGAACTGAATGGGTATAAAAACCAGTTTTTTAACTTATTTTTTAAGCTGGCTCTATTGTAAATAGAATCTAGATCTGTGGTGTTTAGTTAAGAAATACTTTACTGGCCACATGGAACAAATGTACTCACTGTCCTGTGTTGCTGTGAAAAACCTGGGATGTTGGACTGGCCCTGCACCTGTGGGTGCAGGTGGAATGACCCATTCTGGCTTGTGGCAGCACACTGGCATTCCCTTCTGCATTAGCCACTGGCAGGAAAAGCCCCCAGCTGTGCCTTGGATGGACACTCACATTTTCCAGATCAGTAACAGAATTGAAAAACTTCCTCTCTTCCCTGCTCCGTGCCGAATTCCCGGCTCTGCTGTGTGTGGGTGCCAGGGCTGGCTCTCCCAGGGGCAGGGCCGTCCCTCAGCACAGCAGGACCTCGCCTGTCGCTCCAGGAGCCACAGCTTGGCAGGGGACAGCGTGGCCACCTTGCCTGGCTCTGTCTCTGACATCTCTGTGTGAATCCTGTTGCTGAAGCTCTGCTGCCTCTCTCAAGGCCAGCCCAGAGCCCTGAAGTGGTGCCCCAGCTCACAGGCTGAGGGGCAGGGGCTGCAGAGCTGCCCCATGCACTGGGCACTGGCATTTTTCAAGGGAGGCAACTGTTGGCACCGAGACACTTGGCCCTAAGCTGAGACATGTCTGTCTTTGAGGACACTTTGGCTTCTGTGCTTGACTGGGGCTCCAGTGTGGGAACAGACCCTTGTGTGGAGCTGGGGGACACTCATGTGGCCTTTGAGGAGTGTGTGCTGGGTACCCAGAGTTCAGGTACGAGTGCTCCCACCTTACAAAGAGCTGGTGAATGCTGTTCCTCAGACAGTGCCACACAGCCACAGCACAGGAGGGCACTATCCAAGCACGAGCAGGTAAGTCTTCTCCTCCCCCTGTTTGGCAGGGACGAGCTGTGGTCCCCTCTCCCCACGGTGATGGTTCTCAGTGCATCAGTCAGTGCCCAGCACACAGGCCACGGCTGTCAGGGTGAGCCAGAGCTGCTGTAAGACTGTCCGTGTGTTGCCTGGGGAGAAGCCTCCTTTGCCCGTCCTGCATCCCAAGGAGCCCTGCAGGGACTGAGCAGCTTCTGGGGCCAGGACAGAGCGCTGCAGCCCTGAGCACGGTGGAGGGCAGAAGGATTCTGCTCTCGGTGGGACCGACCCTAAAGGAGCACACAGAACTTTGGCAATGGATTCCTGTCGGGCATCCAGCCCCCTGCCCCGCTGGTCCTGCTCCAGCTGCTATAAATGTCGGTCCCTGAAGAAGTGGAGTAAGTGAAACAAAAGTCCTTAAGGTGCTAGTCACACATTCCTATCTTTTTTTGTCTTTTTTTTTTTTTCTTTTTTCTGTTTTTTCCTAATAGCCTGTCTCCCTTTATCAAGTCACGTGGAGAAAAAGATGATGTACTCCATGGCATAGCTGACAGTATCGAATCGATCATGACAACAGTAGTTGGTTAACAGTGTTTCTTCCAAGGAGACATATATTTTTAATAAACAGAGAGTTGCAAAGAACTCTTGTCTTTGAGACCTTCTTGTAGAGTCCTTCATTGTGTACCAGATCTGGTTTTTTTGGTGCTGATCTTGGCAACTCTTGATGTGGTCTCTCTATGGCAAATTGAAGTGTTGACAGTGGTTTGGGGGAAAAAAATTGCCTTTTTTGGTATAAAAGGTGGTGCCTGAGAGCTTGCCTAGTGGAAAAAGGAAATCTAAAAAAAATTTTGAAAATAAAAGAGAAAATAAAAGAAAGGAAGTGGGCTTATTTAGAGCTGTAACTCAACCACTGAAAAGTGCTTTTGGTTGGGTTCTTTTAACCCAGGTTAAGTCTGGCCTGATGCCACGACACCATAAATGTATTTTGGATCATGACTTGAATTGTGGGGAGGTTGCTTTACAAATAATAGAGTTTGTGTGCTGCTACATAATTGTTCTTGCATTGGACATAAAGACAGCAAAGAAAATACATAGTCCAGCTAATATAGAGCTTCTTTTTATGGTTTTAACATGCAGTTTAAATATCAGAGAGAAGTTGTAAAGACAACTAGTATAATTTTTACTACTCCTGAAAAGGAGTGTTCCCTGGAAGAAAATGTGGTTAAAGGAGTGTCACAGTACTTCTGTGCCTGAATCTGCTTTGTCATTTAGCTGAGCTGACAGAAAGGTTTTTAAATACTAAATTTCTTTTTACTTTCAAACTGCACAGAAAAGAAGCAAATTGAGACTTCAGGGGAACAAGGATGTTGTACCAACTGAGCATGGACATACAGTTTGCTGACTGCTCAGTTTGTGAAGCTCACTGGACAAATTAAAAACCATTTAGGAACTCCTTTAACTGATCAGATCAACAGCCTGTTGGTGGTAGTGGTTGTCCACAAAACACCAGAAGATTAAGCAGTTGCTAAGCAGATCTGATGCTAGAATTACCACTCAAAAATCAAACTGCTTGCATAATGACAGATTTGGAGTGATGAAGCAGCACAGAAACAGTCACCAAAATGTGCCCTGAGCTCGTGTGGCATCGGCTCTGCTGGGGCAGGGAAACATTCAGGTTCCAGGGAGGAGAGGAACACGGGGTTAAGTTCTCAAATAAACCCTGTCACACCTGTAAGGCAGAACAACCTCTGGAAGAGAAACCAGCATGTGAAGAGAAAGATGGTGGCATGAAGAAGGAACTTGCTCTGTTAAAGCTGTAACAGCCCATTTTCCTGGCTAAGGACAAGTTGCTCTGCCAAGCAGGACATTAGCAAAGTCCTGGCCCAAATAAGAGCGGAGCATTGTCCTGATAATGGTCCTGTCTAACTGTGAAATGTAGGTGCTGGTTCTTTTCTCTGCCGAGATGTCCTGCTACAGCTACCTGCAACAGGAATGAAACTAATCTGCCCTAAGACGCTTCTAGAAAATCAGGCTGTAAGCTGCTTGTGCTACAGAGAAACATGTCTGTGCTTCTGTCTGCAGCTCTGGGTAATTAACTGTCTTAGCAAAGCAGAGGAGCACAGAATCTGTGAGGCTACTGGAAGAGGGGCTTTAAAGAAATGCAATTATAATTTCGTCCAAAATTTTCTCCCCATTGATGGAGCTGTCTTAGATACGCCCATTGTTGCTAATGATGCTTGGCAGCAGAGTTTTCCAGAACTGCTGTTCTCTGCCTTCCTCAGGCTGTCACAGCAGGATTCATGGCACTGAAGCATCTACTGTGAAGCAGGTAAAGTCATCACCAGGTCAAAAGTGTCTCTTCAAGAATCCTTGGGTACACCTTGACCTTCAGTGTTTATTTATATCCCCTGCCTCCAAAATGAGGGTCATTTGCTTACTTTTAGGGTTTTTAACCCTAAGGAAAAACATTACACATTGTTTGGGTCAGTCAGTGCAGCATCTCTGAATGGTACAAGCACATGGGTGCACTTAGGGGACTTGCAATACCTGATTGGGGCCACACTTGACTCAGCACAGGGGTGGCTGTGGTATTTCCTCCCTAGTTCCAGTGCACTACTTGACAAAAGCTTCTGCCCAAGCCTCTAATGAGCTTCAGCCCTCTTCCAATTACCTTGATTTCTGATTACTGTGGCCACTTCTAAGTGTTAGTGGCCAGGCCGGCCCCTCTTTCCTTCCTGCCTCTCCCAAATGCTCAATGCAGCCACAACAGTGGGAGCAAAGCTCTTCCCACACTGTCTGGTGGGAGAGGCACCCTCAGTGGAAAGCTGCTGGAGATGCCCTGCTCCTGCTGCAGGTGCCTCTGGGTGAGAGGGGGTAGAAGGGGCTCCGGGGCTCAGCAGCTGAGCTGGTATCTTCTCTGCCCTGCCCCATTCCAGGACTCTTCTCAGCAAGGATGTTTTTCCCAGGGCAGGCTCCCTGCAGCCACAATCCCATCAATCCCAGATGGTTGGTTTAGAATCGCCCTCTCCCTGGACCCATTCTCCACACTGCAATTCCCTTCTGCCTCTGCTCTGTTGCTCCTCCCCAAACGGTCAAGAAATTATCAGATTAGGGGGTAAAAAAAGGGCATAAAGCACAGGCTGGAGAAAGGGGGCAAATTTGTGACTTCCTGCCCTAGAGGATCCATTCACGTTCTCAGAAGCAGGGAGGACTCTGCAGTACAGAACCAGTGTCCAGCACACCCTGGAGCATCCACAATGATGTGTAAATAGGAAACTACTGCTGCACTACCACCCTCTGGAGCCATCTGTGCTCACAGGGATGAGCACACAAGATCTCTGAGCTGAAAAAAAACAGGGATCAATGAAAAGGTAAGACTGGGGGAGGAATGCACAGCACTATTTTTTTTTTTTTACAGGAGCTGCTGCTGGTTTAAAAAGATTTATAAACCACAGACACCCTCGATGGGCTACTGAACTGTAAAGCAGCATTTAGCCTAGTAAAATAACCTGCCTGCATCTGCACCAGCAAACACCTGCAAAGGTCTGACTGCACACAAACTACCTACTGGGAATGGCCACTGGAAACGCAGTTAATTATAGTCTGATTCAACTAGGAGAGGAATTCTTGCTCTACTTAAACCCTTTGGTAAATACTAAGCCTGGAATAAAATGTACTGTGTAAAAATGTGCAGGAAGAGATGAGTACTATAAGCAGAGTCTGTAACTTATCTGATCTGGGCTCTTCAGTGCTGTCTGTAGCATAAAAGAAATCAAAATTAGTATCTCCAAGGAAAAAATTCAAACCATTCTAGCTGTAGGCAAACCCACATTCAGTGCTTGCAGCCTTCTATGGCTGTATGTAATTATCTCCTTGCATTTGCTGGGCAAACGTGACCTTTCTCATCAGGTGCAGTGTGACACCTTTACCTGTTTATGTGTGTGTGCAAGTCAGAACTGAGCAGTAATTAAAGCCAGCCCTGCAGGCTCCAAGGAGATGCTGCAGGCAGGATGGATACCTTTGAGTTTGTGGCTTCGTTCACAGTCCCCCACTGCTGTGATGCAGCATGGATCTCCAAAACTGTGACTCCAGATGAATTTTCTGTGGCGTTTGAGACCTGGATTTTTATGGATTCAAAGGTACTTCTTAGTGAAACATGCAGCACATTGTGCATTAGAGATCTGAAAGCAGTGTCTCACAGAGACTCCAGCTACATCTGGTGAACTGCTTTAAGTTCACCATTAAATAGAGAATTTACACTAAACAGAGCCATCCTCCTGTTAAGGAACTCCCCTGTGTCACCCTTCAGATGCCCCTCCCGGGGTCACACGTGCAGCACCCCAGACTGTCACTGCTGGGACCAAAGCCCCTTTGCAGTGGCAGCTCCAGTGACCCAGGGGGGTCCTCGTTTGGCTCTCTGCACACCCCACACTCACACAGACAGGATTCCTCACTGGCTCAGTCCCAGGTTTCCCATAGCCAAGTCCCAGACACGTGGTCAGGCTGACTTGCTGAGCACCTGCCTGGCCCAGGGTTCAGTGAGCTGGAAGGGAGGAGTGCAGCCCTCACAGCACCACCAGTGACAGCTGCAGCTTCTTCCCTGAGCTCAGTAGTGCTGATTTTTCTATTTCAACTGACTGTGAAACCAGAGAACAGCTCTGAATTCTTGTCCACACTGAAATGGACTGGAAACTAAACAATCTGATAAATATTTATGCAGCAAGGCAGCTATGACAACCAGAAGAGATGGAATACTTTTTAAAGACTTTTATCGTGCTCACTGCCATTTACTACTAAAATCAGATATTTAAACCAACCTGTTACACAACAGCAGAGGCATCTCATGAAAAAGTTAAATATTTATTTCTAACTGTTAAATAGCTCCAAAGAATGAAAATTATTCCCTAGAGGAAAACAATTACATTTATTGAACAAACACTTCCTAAAAAGTACATAACCTCTTTGCGAACAAGAAGGAGATCCTGGTTTCTTTTCCACTACTCCCATGACCCTGTGCCTTCCCAGAGCTAACAGCCTCTCATTCAGCAGAACATTTCCAAGAGAGGGTGCTTTCCTTTTTTGTAGTTGTGGCTGTCATTATTCTTCATTTGGAATAAATCCTTTTGCTCTGTCCAGCTTGTCCAGAACCTCACTATAGAGGCCAACCATCTGGAGAATACGAGCACCATAGTTGTCAACAAGGATGGATAAAAATATATCATTTAACTAAGTGACAGAGAACAGAACCAAGGGAATAGGTGGGAGACTACCACCAGCTTCTAAACCTAAAATTTCAGACTGATGTAAAGATTTTTGGCCCAGGTTTAAATGCCATGGTTTAGAAAAAAACAGATCGGTGCAACCTAACAAAAACGGTTTTATTTACACTGTTATAAAGCATAGTTTATATCTGAGTCTTATATCCATACATAAACCTGTTCACCAAATCACAGACACTGGGAATTGAGGGTGGAAGAGACTTCTTATTGTCAGCACTTATTGTCTTAACTGATGGATTTTCAATGGCGTAAGAGTTACAGCCAATCCCTTGATTGCTCAGCTTGTGCACAAGAGAATGAATGGTGACACCAGCCACACTGCACTGGGTTGCAATCTAGAGAGGAACAGCAGCCAAAAGCTGCAGAAAGAAGCTTGTGACAGAGTAAGAAAAAGTGTCATTGCAAAGTGTCACCTACAAAGGTACTAGCCTGGAAATTTCTCCCTCATAGGAAGTGGCTAAACTACACCTGATAAGGTGAGCTTTAGTGATTTTCTTCACACCATCTTAAACCCTGTTTGTAAGACATTAGATTATACTAGAAACCAAGTTTGGAAGTATTCATGTAACAGCTGATTTAAGTAAACTGGTACAGCACCTTGGCTTTAGTTAAAGTGGGCAAAGATCCAGGGCTCTCCCGTGGCCACAAACAGTCAGAAGTTTATTTCCAGTCACTCATTTGCATCATCCTTCCAGTAAAAGAATGCTACATTATTCTTTCCATTGGCTATCAAAACTTTTCTGGCCTCACTTTGAAAAAATCTTTTAGTATCAGGCTCCCCCAAAATATTTAGGTACCACGATTCTCCTGAAACTCTAAAAATCATCAGCTGTGGTTTCTTCACCCAGATCCACATCTCAAATTCAGGGCAGACATCCAATCCCATATCCTCATATCCCCCTGTGTACACTTACATGGCCTTCATAGCTTTTCTTCAGAGATCCTAAGTGATTGAGGAAACGCATTCCCAATCCACACCACTGCTCAGCTTCCTTGTATTTACCAACAGTGTACTGAAATATTCCTGTATTCCAGGCTCTTGTCATCAACCAAAGGATTTCCATCTCTGGGTAAGCATCCTGAGGTAGCAAACAAGCAGCAGCAGTTCATCAGAAAATAGAATCTTCACTTTAAAACTGACAAGTCAAGAGTGTTTTAGAGTTTAGTTTTAGTGTGGGAAAACTGTTGGGTTTTTTCCTCCTAAGCAAAGGGAGAAAAAGCCCTTACAAAATCCAAGGAAATTTGTAATACAGTCCTAATTATCCAAGAGACATTTCTCTGGAGGTCATTTCAGTGTATCTTTTATTGAAGAAGTCTTAGCAGCTCCACATATAACACTATGTAATGTTCATTTTACTAATGATTCTCAGTCTAATGAGAACTTTTTTCAAATGTGCTCAGGATCATCTCCCAATCTTTTGGTTTCCTGTTCAACTTACTGTGCTGCTGACTACACTCAGAGCATCTTCAAAGTAATCCCACACCTCCTGCAGCACACAGGTATCCAGGTCTGTTAATCCAGTTGGCAAAGAAATGTTAATCAAACTGTGTAAGCATTTACTGAGGATTGAAAGAGAGCAAAAGAGGAAACATTAAATACTACATGCACAAACAGTTGGTTTTTAGTATCAGGAGCACACTGAGTTATGCCTCTATGATTGTCAGACAGACATGTCTACCTTGGTGCTTACTACACTCATATTCCTGTAGCAAAAACATGCATTTTCATGTATCAGATCTTATTCATACAAACTATGCAAAAACAGAGCCAAGAGCAATTAGTACTTAATTATCTTCATTGCTGGTCTCTACAGTAACACAGAAGGAAAACCACAGTATTTCCTAGGGTGTTACACATGACAGCAAGAAAAAAGTACCTTTCCTAACTTCACCAACAAGAGCTACGTAGGCAGCATCCTCAGAAAATCAGTAGCAAATACAGGGTTCTGAAAACAGCTCCTTCTCAGTGTGAAGTGAGAAAGGCAATATCAACAGTTGCCTTTGCCAAGTGCTTACTTCAAGGAACTTGGAAAGGATAAGTAACACATAAATATGCTAAATAAATCATGTATGTACTATGGCATTGGATCACTACCTTACAGCTCATGGCTTTCTTCTCAACCCTTAATTTCTCCTCATTGTCTTGGAAATATCCAGCTCACTACTGCAGAGCAACAATTTGAAATGAACACCTTCCTCACAAGAAACAACCAGAGACCTCTTCTGGATCCAATTTTCATTTTCCTTCCTCAATTGATTAATTTATTGGAAACAAGGCTGTGCCAGAAAATAAGCCAAGTAAACAAACTGCAGTTAAAATATCTATTATTAGACAAGTACATTGGTTGGCCAGCAAGAAGTAGAACCTTGAATTTAAACTAAAATCCACTTTTTTTTTTCAAATTGCAGGCTTTATTCCCTGTCAGCCTTTCCAGTCACAGGCTCATGGCAAAGCTACGTGATAATACTAACCTAAATTTTACAGCATCAATGACAGCCTGCTTTCTGTGAAGGTTTAGTGCACTCTTGAGAGCTTTCTTACACAGTACAGGATACCGAGCTGGAGATTCCATTGCTAATGCTTCAAAGTAAAAGAAAATAGAGAAGAATAAAAAGATAAATTACTGAAGTCAGACTTCAATCTCATAGGTCACTAAAATAAACTACAGCATGTTTCCAGATCCCTTGTGAAAAACAACTGAAAAGAGATTTGCTTAATGCCTGGGTTGGTTGCAAGCTAGTGCTTCTCTCCCTTTTTCTTACCAAGGACATCATCAACGAGGATGAGGCAGAAGCACAGAAAGCTTCATAATTCACTGCTGTTTATCTCCAGTGCAGTAATACAAAAATATTGTGGTGGGGGGCCCTGTCTAAAGAGTTTTGTTTCTCCCCTTGAACACGAAAATCCAGATGGAAACCTTATGCAGGAGCAGGATTTCAGAACGGTGTCTCCAGGCACTGGAGCATATTCCCTCAGGGCAAGGAGAACAGAAGGTGTTTATGCAATCCTACAGGACACCCTCCAAAGACTCGGCAATTCTAAATGCTCCTCATCTTTCTTGGATCCTGCTCTAGATTCTCAAGCATATTTTCATGGCTAGGACTTTGTGATGAAAATATGGCACAGTGTAGAGAAGTGCTATTTACAAACTGACTATACAAACTTTAAGTTGAAACTTAACGTTATCTTAGTGGCTTAAATATACTGAAAGTATCTATCCAAAGTCCACAGCCCAAAACTTCTGCACTGGGGCATGAATCAGTGAGGGTCATTCTCTGGCCTTTGCCAGTCTGGAGCTTGTAAAAGTTTATCTGAAAAATCCTTTCCAGACTCACAAGATATATGAGTGTCTCAGGATCTAGAAATGGAAGGATATGGCAATTTTCTGGTTCATCATCTATGTCATCTGGTATTTCAAAACACAGCTTTTCTAATGTTGCTGAGATCCTAAGCATCTTTGCTCCAGGACAAAATATACATGGTTAGATCCATTTTCTGCATGTTGTACAATACATGATAATCCTAGTCACCTCAAAAGAACAGGAAAGAGAAATGAAAGCTTTTTTTTTTTTGGTGACTTGGAAGATCTATAAAAGTCCTTACATGCAATGATTTCAAGTGTCTTGATCTCTATTTGTGGTTGCTCCCAAACTGATTCCATAAGATTGTGAAGTGTTGGATCATTCAGTTTGGATCTTGCTTCAAATTCATAAAGCAGTAACAATGTGTCTGTTGGGTCTTTAGCAAAATCTCCTACAAAAGAGACAGGATCACCTGTACATAATGATGAATTTTCTCAAAGCCACAGGGTGTACTATAAGGTATAAATTTTGCTTCCAAGAGGCAGGAAAACCATCAAGGCACTCAGACTTAACAGTAGAGCAAGTGAATTTGCCATTCAAGGAATACCTAATGGAACTTTTCTACCTATATCCTACCAAAAAAGTGAACCGTGAATCTGCCAGGATAACAGTCACTTAACACCTCAGCTTTTATCATAGCATCTATCTGCTCCAGTAATCTCCATCTGAGACAGCAATTCCACATGCTCTGTATTTTTCATTAATATTGTGACTAAGAGTTACATGTGCTGAAAACACACACTTTGTAGCTTACCTGTTAATTTCAGAACCTTCCATATCTCCTTGCATGTCTGAAGATGTTGAAGGGCCTGACTAAAAAGCTCCGTCTATTTTACAGAATTAAATAAGTTATTTTGGTCATAGTTTTAAAAGCAAAAGGAATAATTATGTCAGAACTAACTGTAAAATAAATTAAGAATCAGCCTAGTTAGTAAATCACCTATATCAGTTAGTGGGTTTTGGGGTTTTTTTTTCTCTTTTCCAAAGACCTCCACATCGCAGACAAAGCCACTTCCCACTGAACATTTCATTGGCCCAGAAAGAACCATCCATGTTTCTATGGGACATAACTGTTTTAGCTCCCAAGCACAAAATAGTGCTATTGAGACTGACAAACCACTTAATGCCACAACACAAACTGCTGTGCATTGCCCTCCACAGAATTTTCTACAATCACTCTATACCAGACTTCTGTAGTTCCTTCACAACCACTGTGTGTTTTCCTTAATCTTCTTACCACAGTAAGCACAATGCCCTCTTCCTCCCCCCCACCATAAATAGATATATGCAGAAAAACAAACAAAAAAAAATGGTGAGCTTTATCACAACCACAGTGGTAACTACTTTCAGCAACAGCAGTAATTGTCTTTCTGACTAACCCACATTTAGCAGCAGACTCCTTACAATATATCTATTGTAGATTGAAATTCCTCTAAGAGAAGATATTGCCATGACCCTTTACTGATACAAACCCATTCAAATACACTGAAGTCAACAGAACTTAATTTACAGAAATCCAACATTTACAATTGTCTGGAAAGGTGCATCAATTCTAAGTAACTATGAAATATTCCCTTGCTTACACTCTCAATATCCCATTCTGAGTAAAAAAGCTAAGACTTCAAAATCAAAAGGAAGAAAATGCTACACTGGTACATTCAGAAATAGTTAACAGGCTTTGCCTTACCTGTTCTGAAGGTGTTACTTGTTGTCTCCCCATTTCCAGATCAACTGCAGCTGCCATTAACAGGCATGTCTTCTGAGCAATCAGAACAGCTTTGTCAGAGGGACAAAACTGGGACAACTGACACCAAAAATAGGAGAAAGTAATGAGAATTTCGCCCATATCAAGCAATTTGCTTGTGAACAGATAATTGCTGACCCTCCTCTATGACACTTGCAGGAACCAGTCATGAGTAGTATATATATTCACATTGTAATTTTACTTGTACAATTACGCAAAAGGATCATTTAAATATAAAGTGTAAAGCTGAGTTGGAGCCCGTTCTCTACAAACATATACAAAACTGACAGTGTTGGTAGAAGTTCTGCATAAAGATTAGGACTCAAGTACTTAACATGTTTTTATTAATGATACAGTTTCCAAACATCAGAATCCATTTATTTTAGAAACTTCTCGTTGAAGTCTTAAGTTTATTGCATCCTTAAGAAACAGAATGTAAAGTATGACAATAATGCACACATTTTGTTTTACAAGTCAATCTCCTTGTGACAAAAATGCTCCAGCTTCAGAGCATACAAGCATGTCTCCATGGAGATACCCAAACCATGGATGTGACTTCTAAAAGAACTAGACAGATGAAAATATTCCTCAATCAGACACACTATTTGCAAGAGTAAATACCTTGAAAGACAGTACAAAAAAATCCCTCATCTTTTCAGGGCTGTCCTTGAACTGTACAGCTAAGTTCCAAGCTAACGAAGACATAAAGATAGAGAATAGAATAAAAATCTGCACTGCTATATGTGTGCCCATCTAATCTCTAGCAATAAGCAGTTCACGTTCTACAATTCTATTTCTGAATCAATGTCATCAACAGCTCATTTAACAACAGCAAGAAATACTGTTCCTAGTGATTTATTAAAATAGCTTATTCATGCTTTCAAATTTTGCCTTGATGATTTCATCACAAACAAGAACCCTTTCTAGCACACACCCTGCCCTCAAAAAGCATGAGCTGGGACAAGCATTTTCTTGTATTAGTTAACAAAGCTAGAATACGAGTGGAAGTGTTGAACAGTATTCCCAAGACAAACAAAATAGAAAAAGGAAAAAAAAACCCTACAACATCTTCAACCATTCTTCATTTTACCCCAGAAAGGTCAAGTAAGTGGCAATTAAGCACACAATTCTGAGTGCTAAATGGATGAGCATCTAAAGGCAAATAAATTATTTATGTATGAGAGCTTGACCCAATTAAATGTTTAGATTCTACAGCAACTTTCACATTAATTTATTCTATAGGACATGTTTTTGTAGTCTCTGAATTGTTTATCCTGTGAGTGAGAATGCTGCCTTTGAAAGGTCATGAATCCATTCATTCTCATGTCACTGTATTTGACCTCTGCTGCTTCTCCTCCCCCTCCCTTGCTACTCTTTACTGGAGCACGGTTACACTGTGAGGATGTGTGCAAAAGCAGATGTCTTCTGATATTGACTGCACCTGTTTCTCTCCTGTATGCTCTGACAGAAGCATGAATCTGAAAAATTGGTTCAACCTGTTACCCTACGCATATATTTTTATTTATAGACAAGCAAATGAACTAATCCTTTAGCAAAACAGTGTAACAAAGACTACAAAATGAGGATCCAGAGACAACACTATGCAGAATGCTTAGGGCAGCCCCATGGGAGCTGCATTTCCCACTAGAAACCACTTTATCTGTGATAATATTTGCTGTTTAGATTTCACAGTCTGTAGTTCAAGGCAAACTCCAGGGCTGCTGATTTAAAAGGACTAAAAAAGACAGAGGAGATTCAGTTTAGATTTTGAGAGTGCAACCTACCAACTTTCCTAAACCAGTGAGCTTCAAGGATCCTCATGTCCCCTGTAAATTCTTCTTCTGTGAAAAACTCAGCAAGTTTCTTGTGAGCTGCAGAAAACATAATTCAATACAAAAGTACCACTTTCACAGCAGAATAAAAACATTTCCAAGTCTAATCCCTACACTACAAAACAGATGTTTCCAAAAGTCCCATGTAATTCCTGATGAAGACTTATTCTCACAACTTAAATCTAATATTCTTCAGGAGAAAGCCCTATAAAAAACAACAACACTTATTTCACACCCTGTTCTGTTGCTGCCATAATCAGTATTTTAGAGAAGATGCAAACAAGTACTGCCTCTTCTAAGTTTACTGACACTGAAGTCTAAAGCATAGGAGTTTTACTTAATTTCACAAGAAGGGGGTTTAAATTTAATTACAAGTTTGAGGCCTTCCTTCTAGAAACCTTTTATTGATTTAATTCTACTCTTAAATCTATTCTACTTCAGCAGTACTGCAAGTTTTTGATAGCAAAGACCTGTAGCACTGAGATCCAACTTCACAATACTATTGACTCTCCAGCTTTCGCTTTTATTGATTTCACTGGGAATTTGAGAGCCTGGACTGAAATAAGGAGTCTAAATATTTCATTGGTATGGATCTAATCATATCATAAAATGTTCACATACAGAAGAACTCCAGAAAATGCAAATAAAACAAAAACATACCCAAGTTCAAGTAAGTCACTATTGAGTTGATATCTTCATCTCTAGAATGGAGAAAAAATTTAGTTTTAGAAAATTGATTAATTTTTTTTCAACAGAATGCATTATTTATGTTGGAATATATTTTCCCAGTTATGGATAGATCCACTCTTCTCACTCAGAACTTCTCAAAGATATCCCACAAGAGTCAAAGTTACAGAGATTGCTTCACTCACAACCTCTATTGAAAATACCTAACAGGTATATGCATTAATAAAAGAAGAAGGCAAAGAACAAATATTTAAAGAAAAGTTTATACAAGTCGAAAATATGTTCCTATGTGATGCCATTAGGTCAAGCTAGGAAGTCATCTGGGTGGACTTTTACTAGCATAAAAAATAATCTCTTGATTACTCTGCAAGAAAAAAAGCCCAGAAAGAAAACATTACACAATTTGAACAACATATCCACCATGAGAAAATGGTTTTTCAAGCAGACCCACCTTTTCTCTGCATTTTCTGCCATGACTTTTGACAACATCAGACGGACCAAACATCTAAATATGAGAAAAATAAGCAATGAAGAAACAAGATTTTTTTTTCAATGGTGTACTTTGCCCTAATTTTCCTGAAAGAATCCCACTTTTCTTCTTTATGCTTGTTCTTGTAATTATATTGAATTCTTACTTTAAGGCTGCAAACAGTTGTCGGCAGTCTTGCAAATGTTCAGACAAATACTCTAAAGCCTTGATAGCCACAATTTGTTGGTCATTCTGAAAAGAATTAAAACATGTTTTGTATATCCTGCACTACCTCAGTTACCACAAAAAACCCCAAACCAAAACAACAACAAAAACCCAAACAAAAACAAACCCCAAAGCAACCACATATTCTAAGTCTGTGCAGTCTAGTAGCAGGAAAATGAACAAATGCACAGAATTGCCTGAGAGTGCAGAGAAAGCTCTAAGGAGAGATCATATGATTCCCTGCACAAAGAGCCTGTGGTAAGAGCAGGACTAGTACAGGTTGGTAAGGCTTTCATGCCTCACAGGGCTAGGAACAAAGCCCTAATAGCCTGAAATGCAATCAGCCAGTTCAGACATCGCTCAGGCCACCAACCAAGAGGCAAGCAGGAGGGGCAAAGGACTTTCATCATTGATTTATGTGTATTTTATACACAGGTTCCCCCTCTCACACCAAAGATCAAATCCCAGAGGCAGAAGAAGATGTAACTTTTTGCTAAGGAGAATTTTACAGAAATACACAATGTAATATCCAGATGCCAACATTCGTAACTCAGAAATCTTTATTTTCCTGTCAAAATTTTAAAAGATACCACTTATTTCTACATGAAATTAATTTCTACTTTCCATTACCCAACACATTTGAGCAAGACCTTTGTTGTAGAAGCATGAAATACTAAGAAATCCATGAAATACAGAGAAATATTAAAACTAGGCTAGGTTAAAGATGTTACAGCTGTCCTACTTATATCAATAAAGGAAAGTAAAGACAACATTATCTGCTCTACCTCTAAAGCAATTTGGGCAGCTAAACTCAAGAGGTTGCTGCCTGTATTTTTATCCACTCTCAGCTTGCCTTCATGTTCTGATGTCTTTTCTGCTAGCTTCCCCATTTCAATAACAGCTTCCACAGCTGAAAGAGACAGAGGGAAAAAACAACATTTTTATAGAAGCAATTGGAAGGTGGAAAATTCTACTGTTTCAATGATTTATGAAAGGCTGTAAGGTTTTTTTTAATGAAAAGCCAAGACAAGAAAACCTGACAATACCAGCACTTCTCCCCAGATATGCATTTCTGCCTAGGGAGGTGCCAAAATGCTTTCCAGGCTACTAATCTAAGGAAACAAAGATGCCATACAAATGATGCTCATCTCACATCCTTAATTTTGTTCTGCTAAGTAACTGTTTGTTACCAAAGACAGAATACTTTCTCTAATACATTGTCTGGGCATCATTCCAAGCTCCCACATCTTGGCTTATGCTAAGGGTGGCACTGCTTTTATGTTCACACTGTGCTGTGTTTCCCACTCTATATTATGTGAGCAAATTATGCTGTCAATAAAAGTTGTATTGAGAATAATTAAATGGCAAAGAACTCATTGGAAAATAAGCTCTGCACATTACTCTGTATTCTAAGTAACTATAGACTGTATTTCTCAATTTTCATTACTTGAGCTAAGATCCTCATTAAAATATGAAACAGCAGAACTCATTATAAAGAAGAAAGAGGCTACAGAGATACAACATTCTCTAAGTCATCTCAATAATTCATGCATTTTTTGGTAACTTCAGGCTCCATTTGTCCAGAGAAATTAAGAGCAGCAATAATGGTTCCCTTAAGGTTCATATTGTATATGCATACAAAAAAGCAGAGAGTGATTCTCACCCTGGGATGCTGCTATAGCTTCTGCCCAAGGGAAGATTATCCTCCCCAGCCACAGGCTCCACCCAAACAAAATCAAATACAGCAATGGACTCAGCATATTACATACTGTGTGCAAAAAAAAAAATCCCACTTTTACAACTTAAATCTACAGCCTGACATTTTCAATGACTTTAGAGACCCTTTTTCTAGCTACCCTCTACTGTGTCTTTCCCAAGATGAACAGTCCAAAGCTGCTTAGTATTTTTTAATATATTTGGCACTTCTGCTCCTTGTAGTGGACCCTTTAACTTTCAAGTTCTACCTTTATCAGTATCGTTCTCCATCACTGCAATCTTATAGACACTGAATTTAGTAAAGATGCTGTTTGGATCACACCTCTCTGCTTGTTTAACTGCCTCTTTAGCCTATTCACAGAAGAGATTAAAGGAAATCAGTAAAACATCACCTTGAAATTAGTATATAATTTGCAATAGAAGAGAGATAAAAAGATACACAAAATGTTAATGGTTACTTATAGAATAACTCAAGATGTTTGACAGGGCAACATCTGCCCTTGAAACAAAAGTGGTGAGACCAGAAGAAAGCACCAAAGGCTGACCAGAAATGAAAGAGGAAATTCCTCAAAAATAAAAGCAATGCAAATAAATACATAAGTATGTCTATATATGCATTAAATATACCTTGTCAAGTTGTTTCAGATGAAGATAGCAAGAAGCCATGTTTCTCTGCAGCTTAGCCAAGTTCTGATCTATCTGCCCAGGTGTATAAAAGCTGACTGAATAATTGTACCAGTGAAGGGCTTCAGAATAGCTTTTCTCCTAGAAAATATAAAAACAAAACAAAACCCAAAAAAACATGACCATATTTGGATGATTAAACTGCCTATGTCTTCCCAATTTTTTTTTTTTCTCAAAAAGGTCACAGCAAATGAAAGATTTAGATAGTCAAGTATATTCCAGTGTAACCTTCAGGTTGTGCCAGGTGCAGAATCCAGCACTTGCCTTTGTTAGATTTCATACAGTTGGTGAGTGCCCAGCCCTCTAATTTACCCAGACACTTTGAGAGACAGTATGCAAAGCTGAACTGAAATCCAAAGAGGTGACATCAACTGGCTTCAGCTGATCAATGAGGTGGGTGACCTTGTCCCAAAAGGAAATAAAGTTTGACAAGCAGGACTTCCCCCTCATGGACTAGTGCTGGCTGTGACCAAGGACTGCATTGTCCTTCAGGTGTTTTTCAATAACTCCCAGAATAATCTCCATAATTTTACCAGGCACTGAAGTGAGACTGACAGGCCTGTAGTTTCCAGGGTTGTCCTTCTTGCCCTTCTTGAAAATTGGGATAACTTTTGCCAGCTTGCAGCCAACTGGGACCTCTCCAGATTCCCAAGATCATTCAAAAATCATTGAGAGGCCTCACACCTGCCAGTTCTTTGAGTACTCTTGGATGAATCTCTTCAGGCCCCATAGCCATGTAGGAACCAGCTGGAACAGGAATTCTGGCATTAACTGTTCCCATGCACAAGCCTTAAGATGAGGCTACCTGAAACTGGATTTTATAACTGAAAACAGCACCCAGATGGATGAAAATAAAACTAGTGCCAGCTGGAACAAGGCTCTTAGTAACAGTTTGCACTCTAACCAAAAATAGACATATCAAAGAGGTCAGGAAAAGATTTTCATTTTCACTGACATAAATGAGAACACTACTATTTGGTCCCAAACCTCATAACGTTTGGCAGCTCTGTCCCACAAGATGATGTGCAGCTGATTCAAGGCTTCAGGCAGCAGCTGTTTCCCAGTATAATGACCTGAAAAGATACTGCAAATCATCACTTTACAAAGCACACTGAGAAGCATCTAAGAACTATCCCATAGCCTGCAACAAAAAACAGGGACACAGCAATAGCTTCAGCTAGGAGCCAGAGTTTCATATCCTGTTTATGGAAAAAAAAAAACAAGCCAACCAATCAACCAACCAAAACCCAAAAAAACCCAGTGGGTAAGAGAAAAATATTTTCATGCTTGAACAATGTAAATGTAGCTCTTGCTCCTAGCTAGATGCAACATGAAATAGGATTTGTTTTACAGCAGATCTGATAGTCAAAAAGTACTGCAAGTGCTACAGGTCCAACAGACCTGAAAAACAAATTGTTATCCAGCTGCTCCAACAAGGATATGCAACCTGTCTTATACTGACAAACAAAAATAAATTGGGCTGGATGGACAAAGTATTAACATTACACAGAACTCCTGGTTAATGTTTCTAATCCCACATGTATCAGTCACACACAGTCTACACTAAGAAGGAGGAATTGCTCTAGCAAATTAATTTAACCCTGAGCTTGATCATGACTGTCATTCAATACGGAAGTTGAGAGTTGCCAAGTAAAAGAAACATAATGGAAAACAGACACAGAGAAAGAAATATGAGAATAAGCAAAAAAAGTGAAAATTAGAATGCAAGACCTTAGCCAGCTACATCCAGCTTTCAGTAAACAGCAGTAAAAGATGGATACAGACCTATAATAACTTCTTCAATCTTTTGCTTAGCGAGCAGCTCCCTCTTATTCTTCAACAGGAACTCGATGTGGAGCAGGGTAATTTTTCCAAGGTCAGGTGAAGATTCAAATCGTTCAGGAACAGATTTCAGAAAATCAAAACCAACTGATTCCCTATTCACAGAGATGCATTTTTAAGAGGCTGCACCAGAAGAGCTGTTAATTTTCCATTCTAGAGATTAACATATTCACACCATACAGCATGTTTGTCATTCAATCACACCGACAGAATGAATCAAGGTATGAATTTGTTACAGTTCATCTATTCAATGGCAGCTTCCTCTTACCACATCCTTGTTCCACTGTACTCATAAGAGTTTATTCTTCACATTTGCTTCAAGATACAAGCATATACATATATAATCATGACAGAGCACTTAACAGGGCAAAATGTCATGCCTCAATTTATTTTGCAGTAACTTGTTATTCTTCTACTGTTTTTCCCAAGAATGATTCTAGGACTCCGAAGTCATTCTGATGGTTGGTAAAAAGAAAGATGTCAGTCTGATGATTCCAGACATATATTAAAACTACATAAGGAATCATAATCACTCCAAAGTAGGGCTATAGCACTGCATATTGCCACTACACTTATTTCACACCCTGTTCTGTTGCTGCCACAATCAGTTTCTCCTTGCTATAGAAGACAGGCTCCCTCTCAAAACCATTTACCTCACCTCCGTGAGCTCTTATTTGAAATAAAGTATCATTGTATAATAGATGTTCTTTGCTTATAAAGCAAAGAACAAAATTGTGTTTACCCCACTTAGTGATGCTTTCATACCTTCCATGCTCCAGCAGCAGCTTGGCAGTATTCAAACAGAAGTCTAAAGACATCTCAAGGTGCATGAATTCTGCAAGAGCTAGACAGAACACAAAGCACTTGAGATTATATAATCAACTTAGACACTTAATTGCTCAATTTACCACTTATCTCTTACAGCTTCTTTGAAAGACAGAAACAAAACTGAAAAAAAATACCAGCTGCCATATAATAGATCTACAACAAAAGGAAGAATGTCTATTGTGTTTTGACTTTCCTTTCACTGTACAGCTAATGCAGTACTACAGAAAGGTGACATACTGATAGCCCTGGAATTCTAGTCCTCTGCCTCTTTAAACAGGAACAGCATAGGCATTAGTAGAACAATCTTTTGCCTCAAGCTGCCTTCTATCAAAATGTCTCATCCTTATCCAACAGGAACAACCTAACACCGAGGTCGGTGCTCAGGCTGTGTGAGGTATCATATTGCAATGGGAACTACTTCAGCATAACGTCCTCAGCATCAGCTGTGGGTGATAAGCAGGTATCAGTTTTACACCACTCAGATAAAGTTTTTAAATTGTTACTTTGTGCTGAACGGTTAATAACAACATAGATACATTTGTAGCTTGCATGAGATCAGAGAAGGAATACACAGGGACAAGACTGTAACAGTTGTTAAAAGAAGCATTTCTAAGGCAGCTGATACAAGTGCACAACGTAAGATTTTAGTGAAACGCTTAAAACTTAGCAGGACTCTTCACTCCAAAGACAGAGAATTGCAGTTCATGGACACAACACTTTTCTGCCAGCCATACAAGAAAAGATACATCCATTCATTAGTAAACTTGCTTGAAAAACTGACTGGAGGCTTAGTGTTATTAAATAATAGCTGAGTGTGTTTTGATAGGCAACTCTATGGTTTCACAATTCAAACTGCAGAACACAAGTCAGCTACTGTATGTTTATTTGAAACTGTAAGTTTCAAATAACTGGCTGCTTGAAATCTGGCTGAAATTCCCCAGGAGCAATGTGGAGTTACCATTTCTGCTAGTCTGGCAGCATTCAAATCACTCAGCCCTCTGCAAGAAATTCCTCATCACATCCTACATTTCTCGAATTATTCATTACACATCTGATGCTTTCCACCCACAAAGAGTACAAAGCCTCTCTTCCTTAAGATTTCATTATTTATGAAAATCAATTTCTCTGACACATTCATTATCCTTTCTCTGTTAAAGTCTCCCCAAAAACTTTCTTATCCTCTCATTTCATAGCAGAATCAGTTCTGTTTAAGTGATAAATGTGAGGAATAAGGAGAAAAGAGTTTATTTATTATCTTGTAATACAGCTTTATAACAACACACTGATCAGCACGTGATATCTGTCAGTCAAAATCTGCAAAATCGCACACAGAGAACAGCAATGCTTCACCAGCCTTTGTTCTGTGCTGACTGTGTAAGAGTCAATGCACCTTCACTGAGTAATCTAATGCATATGTCTAAATAAACTGTAGCTTTACACTGCTGTATTTTCACTGTCTTCATTCTAAACAGCCTTCAGAGTCTTCCCCCTACCCTATTTGCAGCAAGGCTATTTAAATCAGCATCTGGATAACTCCTCTATGAACACTGAGTACAATGTCTCACACTTCAAAACCAAAATGACATTTAGTTAATGCAGATTCTGCCAAAAACACAAGAAATGATTGTTTTTCTATGTACAACACAGGCAGTCTCCTTGGACATGGAGTAATATGACCTCACTATGAAACCTAGAGAGAGCTGTGATACCTGAGTTGATATCTTCATCTGATGCTCCACTTTTAAGAAGGATTTTAACTTTCAAGAAAAACCCTGCTGGATGCAAATTCTCCTGCACAATGAAAAGCAATACATTAGCTGGACAGCTCTTTGTAGAACACAGATCCTGTGAGAGTGCAGCACATTCATAATACAAACAAATATTAAGAAATCACATATTCCCCACCGTAATCTTCAGTTCCATTTTAATGACTGAAACAAGTGGTAGGCAACTTATGCAATAATTTCTTCCCAAATGCAATGTGCATCTTTATTATTTATTCTTACACTGCCAAAGGACCACAAGGATAATGAAAGCAAAAGATGTAAAATTCTCATTTTGCTGTGGCCCATTTTTGATACTTTTAAATAGAAGCTGAACATTACTGAATGATAGAAACATTTCCTGCTTTTCTATGTGTGAATTGGCTGGATTAATCTAAAATTAATATGAGCAGATTCAAAGTAGTTTATAAAAAGAAATTTAGGGGGCAACAACAGTGGGAGCAATTGTAAATAATGAAGACTGTATACTAAAGCTCTCACTAAGTGCATATTTCAGGTTCTAGAATAAACATTTTCTTCTGGGTTTCCATAACCTCACACAATATCAAAATGTGCATTATCAAAAATTATGATAAAAACACTTTCTGCCTCAAAAAGCTTTGCAAAAGTAAACAACAAAGAGGACAAAAGGCTTAGACACTGTAGTAGCACATCATTTGCATGACTATACACTGCCTTTTATCCTGAGCTCTTGAGCATATGCATCATGATCTGTCTGTAATTCAGGCAGCATGCAGAAACTGAATTTCAGCTTCCATTTAAAACGAAATTTTATACTTAAAACTTGTTTTATACAAAACAGAAAATGGATTTTTTTAAATGATCAACCGAAGAGAAATAGGAATTTTTCAGATTTCATTTACTCCACACTAACCGGAAAAGACAGAACAACAAAATTAATTCAAGTCTTTGTATGGGAAACAGATGGTGCAGGACCAAGAGACCTCTCTGTAATGACTGCTTAGAGGTATATGAACTTCCTTCAGGGTCATTGGTATGTTTATACACCTCATTCTTTAGGTCTGCTCACGTGCCTCTGCCCGGGTGTTGCTTTGGGGATCCCCCAGATAATGAGGTAATGGAAATAATTTTACTCTTTGTGTTTTAGCTGTGGGTTTGTGGTTGTCCCAGCTGCCTGCCTGTATCAACTCACATGTCAGAGAAATTTTAGTCACACCATCATCAAAGGACCTTACTACTCACAAATAGCACGCAGGAGGACAGCTCTACTTCTACATGCAAAAGAGTATTTTTCTACACAAAAAAAAAAAAAAAGCTGGGAACACCAAAACATCCTTAGGAGCATGAAAACATAAAGCACACACACCTCAATCCATTGTCAGGGGTAATACACCAGTGATTAATGTGATCCATATTATTATGTCAATAAATGCTTGAGTTTCATCTATTGCAATCTATAAATAGAGCAAAAATTACTACCTGATTTGCCAAGCTTATGGCTTTCAATGCCTTGTCCAGGTACAGACTGCAATCCCACTCAAAATAGGTCGTGGCTAACAATCGCAGCACTTTAGCCTGGAAACAAAAAAACAGCCACAAATGAACATACAGATGAGCACAAAAGACTTAAATTCTAAGGTCCTGAAAAATAAAAGCTCTTTGAGTCAAAAAAATGCCTGCCTGGTATCAGACATAAAAAGTGATTGCTCATTTCTGAAACATATCCAGGCTTGAAGCAATGCAGTACACACAGGACACAAATCTACTAGAATTCAGAGAAAAGCAGAAGGGTAGCAAGGAAAATCAGATAACTGGGAAAAAAAATGAAAGAAGAAATTGAAATAACAGGAGGCAAACACTTCACAGAGGAAAACAAACGAACAAAAAAACCAGGACAAAGACCAACATGATGATGGACTTCAAATATATAAATTATTTACATAAAGAGGAAGAGATTAAAATCTTCATATCCGCAGTTGGAATTAAAAGAATAAACAGACTTCTGAATGAGACAGAGAAACATCTATCAGAAATGACACAGCTGTAGCTGATGATGTATTCAAAGAGAAGGGGAATGAAAGAAGAGATGGCCTTTCAGGATCTACTTCAGCCTTACTTTCTACACTTTGATTTCTGTGAAATAGTAGAATCAAATGTGATTTATGGTCGCTCATCAGTGACTGATGCTCATAACAACTGAACTTGAAACTCTGCCAAACTTCATAGCAGACTACTGAAAAGGAGACCAAGACATCACAGGGCAGGGGTGCACAGAAGAGGCTGATAATACACTGGAGTCAGTTCAACAAAATCCTCCAATTTGTAAATAGAAATTTCTCTATTTCTTACCTGCATTTCTTTGCCAACAGAATATTTCATGTCCATCTTCCCAATGTCATAACTCTGGCTATCAATGATAAATGAAAGTTAGAATTAAACAGGATGACAGAGATAAATTTAGTATTCTGATACATGCAAAGTTCCTATCCTTTCCCACTTCCTAAGCAGTTAGAAACCACATAAATCACACAAACTAATCTCAGTAGTCACTTTTACTACAGAACAGAAAGTTTTGGTTTCTTTCTGCCCTTACATTAAAAATTGTACTCAATCCCTTTCTTCAACCTGTTGCAGTACATTCTGTAACATCTTCTATCCAAACATTTCATTAGGTTTTATCAATTTAAACTATAGAGATTTTGAAGAAGCAAGTGTTTCCAATCTCACCTGACATATAATACAGTAATACACAAAATCTATACATGACTGTTCTCTAGATCACAGCACATCAATAGCAGAGACAGAACCTGGAACCTGTGATTCCCCGTTCTTCTTCTAAAAGTTAAATGGCAGAACCCAGGAGAAAACACAGTGATAATTCCACAAAACCAGATTTGATTACAAATGCTGTGAATGAAGAACTGTTAGAAAGAAAAACAATAAGTGGGCTCTTGTTTTCTAAACTAATATATTCTTAGACCGGGGAAATCTTACCCCACTAGAT
>NW_008238644.1:3345345-3353709 GCF_000691975.1 Corvus brachyrhynchos
CCTCAAATTCTGTCATCAGGGCTCGGTATTTCATTTTCCACAATAATAAAATATAAAATAATCAACAAAGCACCAGCTGTAACTAATCCTAAGCATTTCTACAAATCCTCTTTGACAACATATATGATCATAATGATTTTGAATTTGATCTGTTGCCCTTCATTTTCTTCTAATTATTTAAAAGAACAAGAAGACAGAAACACAAATTTTCTGCACTGAGGCCATGACCATGGCATGAGGATACTCTTCCTCATAGTCTACATTTTCTCACCCTTAATAGTACCACAACAGTTATTTGGATCCTACCCAAACAGTCTCTAACCATTCCTTTTTCACCTTGATGTTTGTGCCTTTCATCAGTCAAGGACTCTTCAGAAAACTAATCTCTTTGGAGGAAGTGCTAGGGAGAGAATTGGCAAGAACCATTGGAAGGTGACTTTCATTCTAATGGCATGAAAATTCATGTGGGAAAGAGACACAAATTTTAGGCAATAGTGTACAACCATCAAAAAGTATCTGCTCAGCTAATTTGGTTCAGCTAAAATCTTGTATTCTCACATTTTTAATGAGGCCTCTACTTTCCCTTGCTCCCCCCTCTCCTTCAAACACATTTTTGTATCTCAAAAGAAGGGGGTTGTTTTATTTGGTTTTTGCACATTACCTGAGCCAGAAGGAGCTCTGTTCATACCTCTTCCATTCATAGGTTTCCACTCCAAAATTGTAACAGAGGATTGACAGGTAACAGGTCTGCAATAAAAGATTCCTGCTTCTATAATGTTCTTGTAAAACATCATTAGATCTGTAGCACTCCAGTCTCAAATTCCTTAAAATGCATTTTGCTTTCAAGATATACCCACTGTTATCACTCCTGGCCTTTTGCAAGGGGATGCTGAAGATGACTAAAACTGAATCATTAATTCAGTGGAAAAGAGAAGTATCATTAATCAGTCCAGGACACAAAAAACAGCAGGATTCTTGAAACATAGGAGGAACACAGAGTTCCTCAATAAATCACACTGAAAGCACTAGAACTGTGTAAATTATACAATAAAAATTAAAATTTGAGAGGAAAAACTGTAATACTATAACCTCATTTTTTTTAAATAACAAAGAAGTTTTACATAATTAAGTGAAGAGGACTCTACCTGTTCCATGATAGGCTTCTTCACAGCATGTCTCTTTGGGGTTAAAAAAGGATTACAAGTTTTAGGAGAAAACTGCTTTTGAATGCTTGGTTATTCAGAGCTTTATCAGCCAGCCCTGACAACATCTGCTCATAACAACTTGCCTTTCTTTTGAAATGGTTTGCAGCTGTCATATGCCATCCAAAGAAGAGACAAAAAAGTCATTTTATATGCAGCAGGCTGCCAATATTTACATCCATTTTGCCTCTGCAGTATCTTTTTTTCCCAAATATAAATGATGCTTTTGGCAATTGACTGCAGATTCCAAATTCTCAGACAAAAATGAGAAAGGCAGCACGTCTTGCTTCAGTTGTTTTGGGTTTTTTTTGCAATCCAGAGGCAGAAGCACAGACTAGGTATATGCACAAACACAAAAAAGATCGCTCTCAGATGTGAAGCCTTATTTTTCACAGGTTCATTTGTGAAGGTTTTCTTTCCAGAAGAGAAAGTTTCCTGTTGTGAGCACTAGTCCGTAGACTATCAATGACCCACAATCCTCTCCAGCTGATTTCTGGTATCACACAACACAACAATCTCCTTGTGATACTCTCCAGGGACTCTTTGGTACAATGGGAGCCTGGAAGAGTTTAGGATTGAGAGCTACCCAGCAGACTAAAAGTTTTGAATTCACTCAGCAATCAGTAGCTCTTTCCTTTTTCCTTGTTTTTTAAATGCCACTCTTTAAATCAGAAGTAAATTGTATCACTCTCTCATGACCAGAAGTCTTTACCTTGTCTGCATCAGTGCTCCTGGTTTGTAAAGAGCTTTCATCACAAGCAGTTTAATATTTAATGAAGGAGTTCAAGCGGAAAGAATGAAATTAATTTAGAATTAAATGAGGAACAGGAATGCAAAGATCCCAGTGAACATTTTCAAAAAGCTCTGCTCTTATGATTCAAATCAAAGCTAGACCCCTGCAACTAACTTAGTCACTCAAATGCACTTGAACAAGGCCTGCAGATCACAAAAAGCAATGTAAAATCAGTTGGGAGTTTAATTGGTTAAAAACCTAAATAAACTCCAATCATATTTCCCATATTTTCCTTTCAGAATTTGCATCTGCCCCTTTGAATTTTATTACCTGTACCAGAGAGGAAGGACCAAAATGTTTCCTAAATACTGGGAAAACATGTAAGCAAATGAAAATAAATGTTGGGAAGTTTATTCTGATATAAAAATAACAGACTTTTATCTCTGCAAACAAAAAGCTAATCTGCATATGATAGTTTGTTTTCTCTGCAACACAAGAACTACAAAAACCACCATTTAGTGCAATGGTAAGCCTCCACTCATAGCTCTACAGTTCCATGAAGATTAGTACTGAAGGTAGTCTTAGACTTGCATATCAAAAACTTTGTAACTCAGCTCTTCTCTTGTCCCAACCATCCCCAAATGTTCACATGGGTACAAGATGCAATATACAAGATCAAGATGTAAAATGCAGCTGGATCTCTAGAAAGTAGGTGATATATTCAATTTAGAAATCTTTTTGCCTTGCTTGCTGAGTTGTCTTCTCATTGTTTAGGAAGAGTTTATCGTTCTATTTCAAATGCTAATCTAAGAGAAGCAAGAAAAGAGTGCACTTTGAAAAAAAAACTGCTGTTTCCATGCAAAATTTTTAGCAACAAGATCTCAAAGAGGCAACCAACCACAGAAGAGATCTTCAGTTCAGAGTACTTTTCAAAATTTTATATGGCATATGTAATCTCTTAATATATAAAGAGGAAAGTAGGTTCTCAAAGTTTGCAATGATAAAGAAGGGATGATCTCACTTACTTCTTTTGGCAAATTCATCAGCATATCTTTGCAGCGCTGCACACACATCACTGCTTTCTGAAAATCCCCTTGAGCAACTGCCTGAGAATGCAGCAGAGCATGCCAACAAACTGTTAGTGTGCAATCAGTCTAAAATTCACTAGAAACCTGACTCTAAAATAGAACAGGACTCGGGTTTTTCACATGCAATAAAGCTAGGTTTGGGATTAGAGATCTGTCCTTACAGTGCTAAAATAATTCTGTATATTTCTACATATTGCCAGATGATAAAGACATCCAGAAAATCACTGCAGTCCTCAGGTAGTGTGCAAAGGCCAGAGATGTGGGACAAGATTATTCACATGTTAAGATGATACAACATTTCAGCAAAATTTATACCACCTCTCCTTTTGTCTCCATGATCAAATTTAAAAATATTGGCCATTGCTTTGTCCTGTTTAGACTAGCTCCTGAGAATTTTGGAGATAACAGTTCCCCTCTAGATACTGAGGTCAGTGGTGTGATCAACAAATGCAGGAAATTACATTCTTTGTATTTGAACTCCTATGTCCGTAATACTCTGTAGGATTGATAAGAGTTCTCAGACACATCAGTCAGGCAAAACAATTCCTCTCAAAACTTAGAATTTCTAAATTACATACTTTAAATCACAGTTATTTGTCTTGTTCTCCAGTCAAGCACAGGACACTGTTGGAACTGACCCATTTATGATTCATACAGGAAGCTGTTTATTTTATAAACAGCCATGCTAGCCAAATCATAAAGCAACAAATCTGAACTAGAAGATATAAACAACACTGCAAAAATGACTGTGATAAATGAGGGAAATTAAAAATCATTAAATGATTGCAACACTGAATGCAAACACGAGATCTGCTATCTGACATCTAAGTGAAGGAAATCTATCCCCCAGCAAGTCCTCAATGCCAAGCATTCAGGTATCTAACAACTGGGTCAGAGTTTCCCTCTATACCCCTAGTGACTTATAAGGAAAATTGAGAACACATACAGATTCAGCTTGGTAAGAGAGTACTTTGAAAAGGCTCTTCTCCACATCAGCTCTGTGCACTTGAATATCTGCTTCACCCTCGCTGCCCTTCCGTAACTTTGCATACAGCTTTTCTACACTCTGGAAAACAAAGTGCAGGCATCACCCATGGAACTTACAAATAGATGTGTATGTAATAAATCAAAAGTGGAAAACAGCTTACACTCATGGCATTCTCTAGAAATCCATCTGCAAGACCAGCTTTTCCAATATCTATCCATCCTTTCCCAGTTTTCATAGACATCTGAAGGAGGAAACGGGGTAAATCTTTTGTGAAAATACAGTCACTTTCAAGAAAGGCAACATAAGATCTCATCTCATTGTTGCACTTATCTAACACAGCACAAGGGTATTTCAGCTCTGCAATTTCTGACCAGCAACTCTCACTTCTGAATGAAGCCCTGAACACTCAGACGCAGCATAAGACTTATGGTGGCCTACTAGACAGTATTATAAGATTCTGAAATAAATGAATGTGCTGCTCCTATTTTACCCTATGAGAAGATGTGATGCTGACCACACTGTCCAGACATTCCTAACTCAAATGGCTCAGCAAGGTATCCCTGTAAAATACAGGTCCCACTTCACCATGTATTTTTTCTTAAAAAGGAAAAAATGGGATCATCAGTCTTATCTTTCCGTAAGTGATGAGAAGAGAGAGTCAGCAATACTCCTGCCAAATCACCAGCTATCCAGAACTAGACACGTATTTTACTCCCTTTCCAAAGAAAATGTAATAAGATTTGAAGACTTCCCTGGGGGATCAACTGCATTTCATTACTCACCCAAAATTAGCCTTACCAAAATCTGTCTTCGTATAGTTCCCTCCGGAGGATCGCTGCCTTCACAAAGGCAAATCAGTCTGCAGGCAACAAACCGTACTGCAAAAGAACAGTGCAGGCATTCAGAAGTTTCCTTTTCTCTACTTCTTTTTTTTTTTTTTAAGAAAGTCAGGCCCTGCCATATCTGAAAGACTGTTCAGCATTTTAAATCACAAGAGAAAAATCTGAAAGCTTCAGGAGTTAAAGCAATCTGAATTTTAGCCAAGATGCTTTAAATTGCTTTTCAGGCAGTAAGAAAAAAAAGTAATATATTCTCATTAAAATACCTATTAAACAATTTAGAGAGAGTTTAAGTAAAATACATGTTATTCAAAGACTTAATTACATTGCAGGTGCTAACAGTAACATGTCTTGAGAGCCCCAAAATAGCCTTCAGCAAAATAAGGAAATGAAGTTTAATAATCTTTACAGTTTCAAAGTAAAAAGCAAAAATATTTTCAGGCCTTCCTTAGACATCAGGGATGGAAAAGACACCACTTAATGTATTTAAAACAGCCTCCCCCTGGCCCTTCAGCTGTGATCTGAGAACATCACACTCTATTTTGTGTCAACTTACCCTTTTCCCTTTACCTGATATAATTTATATGATGCAGATGATGCATAATTTTGACTACAATCCCTCAAGACAGGAATGTAGGCCTGACACTGCAATCCCACAGAACCACAGAAAGAACACATTGAGGGAAAAGACCACTTCTGCTTTCTCCCAGCCCTCCTCCTGGCCCAAGAGAACCCACCAGCTGTGCACCTGGTTAAAGCATGTCAGTAAAAAGAGGACTTCGAATGTTTCTGTATGTAAACATGGATGAGATTGTTTTTCTAATGTAACTATCTCACTTGATATAAATTAAGTGACCAACACTCTAAAATTTACATCTATGTTATTTCCATACATTTTTAGGTTAGAAGCACAGTATCAGAAGGCAAATTACAACTCCTTTGGTGACATCACCTCTTTACTGATGTTCTGGCATGAAAAGGAGGAGTGATAAGAATGCCTACACCGATTCTGTGTCACAAGAAGATAACTATTACACCAGGATGCTTCTTCTTGAACTGTTTATACAAGCCCAGCTGTACATTCTTCTGTTTGTACCCATTACCTGCGAAGATCCAAACAAATCTACAGCACTACTTATGTACCTGTCAGCAGAGAGTGTTTGATTCCCATGCTACAGCACAAGGAACACATTTAGGAAGGTACAGAACATACGTACGTTTGGCTCTTTGCTCATCATCAATAACAGCACCCGTGTGTTTGGTCACAGTCCAGTTCCACAAGCTGACTGCACTCTCTTCAACCTGAAGAGGAGAATTCAATTCTGTTTAATTTTGTCCTGGATGTGGATCCCATTGAAATTTACTACTGGAAAAAGAAGCATCTTTCACGTGTTTCACAGGAATGGCCCCTTCTGATCTTTATGCAACTCCCTTTTACACCAGAGTCAAAGGTGTGAGTTTTCCGTAAAATTCTCACAAGATCCCACAGGGACATGTTGGAGAGTGACCTGAAAACAGGCATGCTGAATGGACCACGTGGCATTTCTTCAGCTAAAATCTGAAGGGGTTGGAAAAGAATCTTACCACGTTTGAGAATGTACCTGTAGTAAGGCTTCACCTCTTTTGCATATCAAAAAGAACACTAAGTAGCTTAATTGCTTTAAATACCTACACTGGGAAACTTCTGATATTAGCAAACAAAGAACAAAGGCTACTGACTATATACTCTTGTTAAAAAGATAAGGCACTACATAAAGGCAATAAGCTGCTTTAGCAACCCACCCTGAGGGGCTGCATTTTCCATCACTTAATTCCACTTTCCATGATAGATCTTGCCTACAAATGCACTCTTGCCTATCTAGGAGAGAGTTCATAGCCTCTCTTACTGAAGTGGCCAGATTACAAATTAATGTTTTCTCCTTTTTTCAAAAATAGTTTAGCCCAACTGATTCAGGAAGAACTGAAGGATATCACTTTTATGCTCTTGTATTTCTTTACATACTGTACTAATCACACTTTCTGTTATGACACTTGCTAACCTATCTTGCTCCTTGTTGCAAATTTAGGACTTCCAAAATCAGTGTGCCTTAGCTGATAACTGCTAATTAAATGTCTCTTGAAAATATAATTTTGGAGGAAAAAGTTGAACAATATCTCAGCTGGTCTTTTTTCTTATTTCAGATTCATGTATTACTCACCAGATTTCTTTTTGAAAAAGGACTTTTAAAGTAGATGTTTACTACTTTCTAAGTACTCCTCTAGGAGAAATAAACAGAAGGAAAAAACAAACATTATAAACAACTACCTGGTAAACTTTTATAAGGACTAAAAATGAGTACTTCCAACATAATATTGCATACTGGGTTTACCAGGCAGTTAAAATTACATGCCTGCTTGTTTTCTTCCTCAGGTATCTGCTGTCATTATGGAATCCACAGACAGGATGAGAAGGACCGCTCCTCTGATCCAGTACCAAACTCTTAATGCATCAGTGCTCTCTATTTCCATTTTTACTTGAAATTACAACTAGATACTACTAGTAATTTGAAATAATAAGTACCTTAACATCACCAGTAACCAGTAACTTTCCTCATTATTATCATAGAATGGTTTGGGTTGGAAGTGACCTTAAAGACCACCCAGTTCCAACCCCCTGCCACGGGCATGAATACCTTTCAGTATCCCAGGTTGCTCCAATCCACATCCAACCTGGCCTTGAATACTTCCAGGGATGGGGCAGCCACAGCTTCTCTGGGCAACATGTGTCAGTGTGTCCCCACCCTTATTAGTCTTACCAATATCTAATCTAAATCAACCTCCTTTCAATGTGAAGCCATTTTCCCTTGCCCTGTCAATTCACACCCTTGTCCTAAGTCCCCCTCCAGCTCTCTCAGAACTCCTTTAGGCACTAGAAGGTCTCCCCAGAGCTTTGTCTTCTGGCTGAACTCAGTCTGTCTTTGCCAGGAAAGGTGCTCCTGCCCTTAAAATCACCTTCACGGCTTCCTCCAGCAAGTCCGCATCCTTCTGATGTTGGTGGCCCCAGATCTGGACACAGCATCCAGGTGGCGTCTCATGAAGAGCAGTCAGTGACACATATTTATATTTACGATCATCATTTCGCACTGACTTTTAAGAACACCATTTCCCACTTTATTTTGGACTTTCACGCTATTGGGGTAAACGACGAAGAAATGAACTGTTTTCTTTAACGTTTCAGTAGTGCTACACGTGCTTCACCGCAAAGGCTGGGAGGCAGCAGCAGCTGGTATTTACAGAGCTGCAGCACCAACCTGGGCCAGGGCTGTGGTGTATGAAGCACATGCACCCCCCATTTCTTCAGACGGGCTAGGAGCGGGGGGCTCTCCTTCTGCCGCCTTCCCAGCCTCTTCAGAGATGCCCTCCGCCGCCTGGAACAGCTCCTCGGTGAGGGCGGCAATGCGGGACGGCGCCTCTTCCTTCAACAGCTCCCGCACCAGCGCTGTAAGACAGGAGGACAACGGGGCGTGACACAGAG
>NW_008238644.1:3354116-3358136 GCF_000691975.1 Corvus brachyrhynchos
GAGGGCTGAGGCCGGGGCAAGGCCGTGCGAGGAGCCGGGCAGCGGGAGGGTACGGAGCGGTGGGAGCGGGACGGAGAACGCGCTGACCCCGGGGCGTGCGCCTCTGTGCTCGCAGGGTAGCAGGCAGCTGCAGGAGAAATCCCTGAAGATTTCCTCCACGCTGTATGTCGGGAATCTGTCCTTCTACACCACCGAGGAGCAGATCCAGGAGCTCTTCTCCAAGTGCGGAGATGTCAAGAGGATTGTCATGGGTCTGGACAAGATCAAGAAAACCCCCTGTGGCTTCTGCTTTGTAGAGTATCCTTTCTGGTTCCCTTCTGTCAGCACGCGTGTGGTTGGCACCTTTAGTTCTTCTGCACAGCAAGTGTGTCTGTACTGCTGCTGGAAAGGTGATAGCCAAGTGCTTCCTACCAGGTACATTCCGTCCACCCTTGCACCTTCTTCTCCACATCCTGAGACTGATTGTACAGTGGTGCCATATGTGACAAGTGCCACCAGAGCTGTACTTTCTGGACGTGGCAGAGAGCTTTAATTCATTAATTTCTTTAATGATTTTAGGGCCAAAATGAGAACTGTTACAGTCATCAGCCTGATGTCTTCCATGTCCAGAGCACATGTTTACTTTCTCACATCAACTGCACACCTGAAGGAAGTAGCAGCATAAGCCATGGGGGCATTTTTAAGCAGAAGATACACGCTCATACAGGTTGTGCCAGGAGCTGTCTGTGCAAAGCTCTCCTGTGAAGCCTGCTCCTTTTGTTCTATTTCAGTCAAGTTTTACATAGTACAGAAAGGCATATTACTGATTTCTTGCCCTTAGCAAGGTTTTAATGTCTTTGTTCCATTGTCTTGTCTGTGCAGGTACTAACATTAAAGTACAGAATCCTTTCTGATCATTAGCTGGTTTTAGCTTGGATTTACACGAGTGCAGTTTTTGATCCCATAGGGAAGAACGGGAAGAGTAGAAAAGGCTGGAAGGCAGGGGGGGAGTTCTGCTTCCCAAATACAATAGTTCCCCTTTTTTTTTCCCCTGTACCCAACTAAACAGCACGCTTAGTTGTCCTTACAGAGTGCCTCAGGTACTACACGAGAGCAGATGCTGAGCACGCCATGCGGTTTATCAACGGCACGCGCCTGGACGACCGCATCATCCGCACGGACTGGGATGCAGGGTTTAAGGAGGGGCGACAGTATGGGAGAGGAAAGACTGGAGGACAGGTAAAGGCAATGCCAGTTCATCCCTGAATTTGATCCTGTAAGACTCTCTGCTTATTTGCTGGTTTTGTCTCATGGAGAACAATGCGCAGGCTGTAAAGACCCGATCATGAAGTTTAGTCACTCCCAGGTTGTATCGGTAATTGATACCTGGTGTTAAAAGATGGAAATAGAACTTAAAGCCATTTCTGTCTAGGACTCCAAACTTCCTGCAATACAAGCAGAATGTTCTCTAATCCAAGCTAGTACCCTTGAAATGATCCAGAATTTGAGTAGAGGGAAACAGTGTAGCTGCCAGGCCAACTCATAACACAGCAGTTTCCCCAAGGGCAAAGATGATGTTTGGATGGGATAAAATGTTTTGGAGGCCAAGCCTGGCAATTCAGAAAGATGGACTGAAAAGCTAAATGATAATATTTTGGGGTCTTCTTTGCTTACTACCTGAAAAAATTTCAACCATCAGATATATCCTTATTTGTCATTTTCACCACCATTACCACCTTTTTGGTGGATTAACTGAAGAGATCTCAAACAAGTTGAAGTGCATCTAATCTGAACTTGAGTTCCCCACCAACTGAGCAAGGAGGAGATGATGGCTCTGAAGTCTAGGAGGAGACAGGCAGTGCGTGCTACTAATACGTGTGTTGTTGTTGTGCCCCAGGTGCGAGATGAATACCGGACAGACTACGATGTGGGAAGAGGTGGCTTTGGCAAGATCATTCAGATGCAGAAGGCAAATCACCAGCCTGCAATCTATTAATTGCCTCATGGGTCCTAGCTCGTAGAGGGCTCTGTCCTTCCAGAGCTAGCCCTGTTCTCGCATTTGGGATCGGAGTATGGAGTGAGATCCAAGTTCCAGCAGAAGGTGACCCTCCTTAGACTGTGGATATACATGTGTTCATTCTCCCTTCTTTCTGAGCTAGAGAGGATGTTCTGTGCTGATACAGGGCAACAAGGGAAAAAAAATGGACAGCTCTGTAGGATTCTGGGCAAGAGGAAATGCAGCATGTCACACACACCTTATGCTATGACACACTCTTCTTGTTGCACTTAAGCAGGTGGCTTCCTCCAAGCTGCAACTGCAGCCGTGGTTGCTTTCAAATGGAACTTTTTTTAAAAGCTTACCACCACTGGAGCCCTCCAGGTGCCTGGGCACCTAGTGGGGATGCACAAGAGATTTCTAACCTCACCTGCTTAATAAACGGTATCACTGTTTGAATGAGAGAAGTGGATAAGGTCTTACTATCCACTTGGAGGTGCTTGTCTGCACATCTAGCCCTTGGGTTAGTCAGGGCCTGCAGAGCATTTCTCTTTATGATGCCCCCAGTGCTGCCTGGCTTTTCAGATCCTCGCTGTTCGGTGTGATTTTCTTAAAAGTTTCTGTTAATTTTTTAAATAAACAGTTGTGTTGGGTCTGGCTGAGATGAAAGTAATTTTATCCCTAGCAGCCCTCATAGAGCTGTGTTTTGTATTGGTAGCTAGGAAGGTGTTGATAACACACCAGTGTTTTGGCTATTGCTGAACAATGTTCCCACATCTTCACGGCTGTCTCTAACGTTCCCACCTTACCAGCAGGCTGGGGCGGGGACAAGATCTTGGGATATTCCAGACCATATGGCATCTGCTCAGCAAAAATAGCTAAGAGAAAGGAGATGGGGGGCATTCCTTATTACAACATCTATCTTCTGGAGCAGCTGCTCCGTGTACTGAAGTCCTGCTTCCCAGGAGATGGCCAGGCATCTCCTGGTGGTCGGAAGTAGAGAATAAATATTTAGTTTTCCTTTGCTTCCGCATGCAGCCTTGCTTTTGCTTTATTAAACTGTCTTTATCTTGGCCCACACATTCCGTTCCCATCTTCCTTTCTGCCTGGCCCCTCCCACTGAGGAGGGGAGTGAGAGAGCAGCTTGGTGGGTACCTGTGTCCAGGCAGGGTCAGCCCACCACAGTCCTGTTCGGTGCCCAGCGTGGGGTGTGAGACAGTGGCAGTTCTGTGTGCTTTAGCCATAGTAGTTACTAAGCAGGCAGCTCCTGTCAGGTCCAAGTTTGTTGGCTGCATTGCTTTGCTCTTTGCTGGGCTTTGGGAACATGCTGGTACAAACCATGGCTCTGTGCTTTGCCCTGGCACTGCTGGCCTTGCTCTGCTGGGGGAGCTGCCTTGTGGAGAGGGTCTCATTTCCCACTCCCACCTGGTGTGGGTGGCTTTATTGTTCCTGCTCACTCTTACGTGAGCTGTTTAATACTGCTAATTAACACTGTTGGCATATTATGGGGTCTTTGTAATCTGGTGTCATCCTGGTGTAGGAGAAGACAATTTTTGGGCGAGTCAGCACTGAAATGTGCCCTGAGGCGGCTGGTCCGTGGGTGGCAGAGTATGTGGTAGGATTTGGGCAAGTGCCTGGGCTGGTTATCACCTCCCATGGCCTGGGTCTACACCTGAACAGGCAAGTAACGCTGGCAAACAGACGTGCCAACTGACAGAGGGTGCCTACCCCAGTGAAAACCAGCAGCTTCTGGCACTGTACTGGGGCTTGGCATGTGCCTGCTGAGCCACAATTCAGGGCTGCCAGAGAGCTGTAGTTAAGTCAGGGACCCAAGCCACCTCTGAGAATAACTTGACTGAAACTGGGGACAAACTCCATATGGGGGGATAGTAGAGATAGGAACCCAAACAACAACTACAATTGCCCCAGGTGTGAAAACAACCCAGTGGACATGGAAGTCAGTGGATCTATATCATCAATTATTAAGGGAGGAGGGAAAAGAAGGGTTCAATCAAGAAGCTTTTCCTTCAGAAAAGAAAATGCAG
>NW_008238644.1:3358255-3372040 GCF_000691975.1 Corvus brachyrhynchos
ACAGGGCCCAAAGGCAGCAGGAAGATAGGGAAGCCCAACAGCTGTTCAGTTCTTGGGGACAAAATAAGATGGATGTCAACATGTGCCTATGGATGTGATTAAGATACCAACTATACCTCCATCAGCTAACTAGAAGGAGACACTAGCTTTCCTAGGCTTTGCAGAAAGTGCATTTTCCAGGTTATTGTTAGCTTGTGAACCCTCACCATTGAGTAACCTGGACGAATCACAATCACAGAGTGGTTGGGTTGGAAGGGACCTTAAAGACCAGCTAGTTCCAAGCACCCTGCTATAGTAGGGATACCCCTGAAGAGGAGAGTGACATGAGTGTTTTGGTGGGCACCTGGTACCCAGCCAAGGTCAGCTCACTCCAATTCACTCCAGTGAGTGCCACACCAATTGGAGTTTGTGTGTCAGAACCACTTTCTCTATGACACAAACTAGGGGGGGACACATCTGTTGGTGTCTCAAAGCTGCTGTCACTTGCAAACACAGAGATGGGTACTAGGAGGGTGCACAAGTCTCACCATGTTTCTCTGCACTTCTGTCTTGATGCTGGCTTTTCCTCTCCTGCTATGCAGTAGCTCATGGCTGATGTCAGAAACAAGTTGCTCATGAAGCATACAGCTGCTCTGAATCAGACCAGTCCTTTGGCTTCACATCAGCAGTTCTAGGAGAACTTTCCCTGTCCTGTCACCTGTCCCACAACTGGAGTAGCCTATAAAACATAACAAATGCTCGGTGGCCACTTCAGAGAGGAAGGAACCAAGTATTCCCTTCCCTTTGTTTGTTCCTATTTTAAGAAGAGCACGGCTGGCACGCTCTAGCCTGTTCTTAAGTCCAAACAAGAGACCATTAGAGATGTAAACACTTTTTGATCTGTCCCCAAGAACCTCTCAGCTGGGACGGGTAATTCCATTGAACAAGTTAAATTCTGTCTGTAAATGTGGTTTGTATTATGTAAACAATAGCAGCTGCTCCCTGCCCAGTAATGTGTCATGATTTTTCATGCAATATCTCATCCAGGATGATAGAAACGGTTGCACACCCATCTGCAGACCAGGCAGTTAAATTAGTTTAACACTCACAGTATCCCGAAGTCTTGATAACTGAGGTAGGAGGGGTGTTAGATTTAGTTTGTCAAAATGTCTCCTACCTGTTTGTTTTGCAAGTCAGGTTGCTGTGCCCGGACAACTGTCACAGGTCTGGAAGGAACTGCATGTTTATTCTTCAGTGGGTTTAAGTAATGACAGCATTGACCAGCCTGTGATGCAGGCTGCCCCTGAGAGGCAGTGAAATGGAACAGGACATCAACTTAAGAATGAAAAATACAACCAGTCATCCGTCCAGCCTTGCAAAGGTCCATCAGTGTGAGATCCTATGTGGAGAATATGAATTAGAAATGGAATCATTGCCTGGGTAAACACAGCAGAAAATGGGAAAGCTTAAGGAGGACAGGGGGATGTAACAGCCATAAACTATGATTAGCAAAGAAATCCATTGTGTATGAATTAGGGAAACCTGCACACCTGTGCAGCCTGTGGACATCCTGATGGTGACAGAGAAGGGGTAGTTCACCAGAAGGTAGCCACACTGATGGAAAACTACCCATCTGCACCATAAATGTGCCACTTGCACTGCCTGTGCTGCCTCTGCCATCTCCTCTCCACTCACTCACAGGCTTGCTTCCACCGTAGTGAGGGTGTGGGTGCCATTGGGATACAACTGTCTCATAGGAGAGGTACTCCTCTGAGGCACCAGGGTGACCTCCTACGAGGTGCAGGCATCATCACACCATGTTGTCAGCTCCAGGACAGACTGGTACAGGAGCTACTTTGGCTACTTGCAGTGTGGACTGGGGGAAAAGAGCGGGAACCAGAGCAGCAGCTGCAGCACTGGGAAGACAGGAGAGCAAGAGAAGAGCAACCACCTGGCAGCAAGTCATCATGCCAGACCTGCAAAGGCAAAGTGAGGCAAACATTAAGCCTGTGTGATTAGAGAGCTTGGCTGCCTGCCACAGCTCAGGGCCAAGAGGATTATTGGATGCACACAGGCTCCTCACAGCTCCTGGGTCATGTGTGTTTAAGCTCACCACAGAGAACAGAAGGGTTGGGGCCTGCCTGGAGCCAGGTGAGTCAGGAGTGATAAGAATCTCACTCATCACCAGCTTTGATCTTCTGGAGCTCTTCTGGACTGTGGGGGCTTACAGCACAACCCAGTGCTACTGCAGAAATATCAGGAGCTGGTATCAGTTCGCTCTGTTACACCAGTGACTCCATCTGCCTGGAGTCGATTCCCTAGATTCCAGGACTCAGGCCCTGCAGATGGATTTGTCCCACTCAGCGGCCAACACAGCTCTGCTCCACCAGCAGGAAAGGGGATCTGATGGTGCTCACTGGTTTTACAGGGAAGAAGGTGGCACATTAACTCCTCACATTGAAGTATTTGGTGTTACAGAGCAGAGCAGACTTGCCAGCTGATTTTAATTTCCAAGCAGATCAAAATTTAATCTGCTGCTACATCTCCCCTTGCCAGGGCCTGTTCTGGCCAGGGAACAGTGCAGGGGCAGGCTCTGCAGCTGCAGCTCTCCCTCCAAAGGCTCAGCAGCACAGCCCTCCATCTCCATCCTGCCCCCAGCCTGCATGGCCACACTCATGGCCTCTTGGCAGCTTCCCTGGAGGTGGCAAGGAGCTGGTGTCCAGAGAGGTGCTCCAAAGGCTCCATTAGGGAAGCCCCATGTCCCCTAAAAGCAGCTGGATATGAAGTTATGAATGCCATGGGATGTGGTGGAGCCAGATGGGGAGGGAGGCTGAGAGTCACCCACTCTCTGCACTCTCAACACCCCAAACCACCAGCACTGCCTACCTGGCATGACCCCAGAGCACACTGTCACCAGCCAGTGGCCACAGCCAGGCCTCCACTGTAATGCCATCCCAACCACCTGCCTGCTCACCTTCCAGCTCCCCTTTCAATCCAGGGGGGAATAGCAACAAGGAAATCACAAATCAAGCCTTGGGAGGAAATGCCCCAACTGTCAGGGCAAACCTCACGCAGCTGTGTTGGGGCTGGATGCTTCCTTTCCTGTAAGGGTGGGTTATCACAGGCCTCCCAACAGCAAAGCCAAGCTCTGCTTTTTGCTGATTTTCTCAAACCACAAACGGCCCCTTCCAAACTGGCACAGGAGGGGAAGCCCACCCTACAGCCCCCAGCACCTGACAGGCTTCACCAGGAACATGCTTCTCCCAGCCCCTCTCTGCAGGATGGAGCCCTGGGCTGCTATCGGATACAGCACTGGGAGCAGATGGTTTGTGTAGACAACACACACGGAGGCTCTGGCTGGGTGTTGTTCACCCACCAACTGATGTGCTAAGATGTGCAGTGACACCAGCACGGCCTGGGAAAGGCAGAGGTGCTGCCCAGCAGAAGATGTGGTGCCATCCCTGGCAGCCCTGCTAGCCTGCATGGAGAGGGAGGCAAGGACCCCCCAGAGTGGGTGTGCAGAGCTGGGCCAGCCTCCACAGGCTGGTAGCCAAGGGCAGGATGCCTGGCCCAGGCCCTGGGGGCGAACAGGGCTGCTGCACCCACAGCTGTGTGGCACTGACTCCCCAACCCACCACATGGCCATGGACTGCTGGCTGCCAGACAGCTGCTTTCCCTGCTGAGCTGCCATGGTGGGAGCTGTCCAGAGCTTCCAGAACCCTACTCCACGTCCAGAGATCTGCCAGTCCCAATGGATGCCTGGGATGGGATGGCAGAGCTCAGTGGGATGGCCTGTAACCAGGCATGGATGTGCCCACGGGCACAAACAGACCCACAAACAGACATGGATGTGCACATGTGTATGGGGGACACAGGCACAAACAAAGCCACAGGAGGCTGCAGCAATGCCGAGCCAGGGGAAAACAGCTGCAGCTGTATCACAAGCCCATTGCCCCCTAGCCTTGGGTAACAGGACTCAAAACTGGGTGTATGGGGACAACTGCAGGCTCAGGGCTCAGCAGGGACCCACACACTGTCCCTGGCCAGAACATTCCCACACGGTGGGGTGGTGTAACCAGCATGGTACACAGAGGCACCAGCCCAACTAGGAGGGCTGGGAGCACCTGAGGAGTCACCTGTGCCCAGGGGCTGGAGCCTGAGGCTCTGGCAGGGCACCCTAGCCCAAGACACTGGGCCAGTCAGTGCCTGGCCTGGGGCCAGAGCAGGAGCCACAGCCCCTTTCACTGCAGGCACAACCCAGGGAAAGGGCTCAAAGCTCCAGCCCAGGGGCCAAGCAGAGCTGATGGTGAGGGTCCCTCGCCGCTGACCGTGCAGTGACCCTGCACCACGGCCAATGAACAGTGAGAGATGCCAAAACCAAGCAGGGCCCATCTGCCTTTAATTAGTTTATTTTGGATGATAATGTCAAGTCTGATTTAGACCAGACCAAAATCTGGACAATCATCATCTTCTCACAGGGATGCAGCCCAGCTTCTGGTCAGGCATCCTCTGCAGGCCATTGCTGGCCCCTCCAGGAGGTATCATTTCCAAATTATCATCATTTCCTTTACTGTATCCACTGCTCCGGGATCTAGTGACACAATCCCTCCCAGCACAGGGCCTGCAAGGCAGGACCATGACAGACTGCTTATCCTGGCCCCCAGGTACCAGCAGCACTGGCTGGAGCTGGTTTGAAGCACTGTGTCAGCTCCTGGCTCACAGGCTCGCTGTCCCAGGGGACACACGAGGACTGGTGGCTCCATCTGGCACGTTTTGGTCAGGGATGTCACCCAGCACAGCTGGCTGGGACCAAGCAGTTCGGCACTGGCACCAGCCTGGCACCCAGCCCAGTGGCCTGTAGGGCCCTGCCCTGGGGCCCATGACCACAGGGCATTAACACAAGATGCAGCAAGACCAATAGAAAAAAGCACTTAAAAAACCCTTTAATTTAATAGATTTAAAAACTGGCTTTAAAATTATAGAAAGGCAGATGAGGTTGGACACAAGTATAGCAACACTGAGGACATCTCAGAGACACTTGAGCAAGATGTTTACACCAAACAGCATGGTCAGGGCAGCACCAGTCTGCTGGCAGTGCCACAAATACCAGAACAAGTCATACTGAGCCCTCCTGCAGAGCTCCAGCCATGGCTGCCATGTACCTGTCTGACACCTGGAAAGCAGGGAGGAGGTGGTGAACACAGCCACACGACAGATGGAAGGAGTACAGCTGCACCATCACTTGGGGCCTCCTGTGCACAGGAAAAGCAACTTTCATGGTGGGAGGGCTGTGCTGGTGTCACTGCACCTCTGCAGGACTGGAGGAGGGCAAAGATCAACCCTGGGCCACCAGTGCTCCCATCCAGCCAGGGGACTTCCGTGTGAGGGGAAGGGAAGCCAGCTCTGTAGTCCTGTTTTGCCAGTGGGTAGGGTCAGAGACACAGACACCAACTTAAGGAACAGTGTAATACATACCCTATAATTTCCATACTGTTATAACTCCTCAGTTTCCTCTAACTGTACCCCTCAGTTCCCTGTCCACAGAGTTCCCAGTCATTTTCCCACACAATACACCCTGTGACTATAGTCACTCAAGCTTCACAATATCCGAACAGAGCTTGAGAATATTTCATGCTTTGGCACCACATGGATTGTCTACTATCAGTGGAGGTAGTTGGTAAGCTAATTGTTTCATAATCACCCACACCTTAACATACAATGCAATTATTAGAACAAAAATCAAAAGGATTAGCATCAATAAAATGATAACAGGGTGAAGCACTTGGTTGAGAATTCCAGTAGCTGTAGGCACCCATCCAGAGAGACTGTCCCACCATCAGTGTCCTCTGCCTTTCTTCGCCTGCTCCATCACACGATGTATTTCTGCCATGCCATGATGGACAATCAAAGTCTTTTGTCCATTCTCTTGTGCTTGTTTCAGCAAGTGCCTCAGGTCCGTGGGCTGTAACAGCTCCTTTACCAGTTCATAGCAATGGGAGTAGGCTGCAAGTCTTGAATCAGGGTAGAGTTAGATTCCAAAAATTGACAGGATATAACAGGAGGTAAAAAACTAAAAAACTTCATTTAAAAAATATAAACTAAAAATAAATAACTAAAATCCTGTTACTGTAATAAAGTTACAGGCACAAGTATTGGAGTGACTACTTACACTTTCAGTAACGTTATCTACAAATAAAAAAATCCCAAGAGGTTCTCATGCACCTCATTGTACACAATATTGCAAAGTTTACCTCTGACTTTCAGATCCTGGCCAATCCTTTTCTGTAGGGTATTTACTCTCGTGAATTTTATTCCGAAATGCATCCTGCACAAAAGAATCCAAGCTCAAAACTAAAAGCTGCTTAGAGCCCCCTGAGTCTAGGGTTATCCCTGATGCTCCCTGGTCATGCAAGCACACCATCCAAGAGGGGTTCCCCATATCTTTGCTTAAACTGTTCAAATATTTCATTTACTTCATGCTGAGTATAATCTTTTATGAGTATCCCTCCTGACCTGCTGACCATTAGCATCTAATTCCACCTTTCGTCTCCATGCTGGTCTCACATCTACAAATTCATCTGGGGAACCAATCTCATCAGAATCCACAGAATCCCAACTATCTCCATTCCATTTATTGGGATCCACCTGCCTCTGCAATCACTCCATGCATTTCCTTGTGATTTGCTTGCCCCCCTCCTTTCCTTATACTGAGCTACTCTAACTGCAGCCTTCACGGCTACAGTCTGGTAACTGTCCAACTTATCAGCAAGCGGCTTATTTTGGCACTTTAGCATTACAATTTGATTCTGCAACTCACACATCTGTCACCATGTTAGTGCATTTCAACAACTGCTCCTTTTGTTGGTGTTTTGTTTGAAATACTGTTAACAAAATCCATCCTGGCCTTTCCAAACCCACAAGTTCTTTTCCTTTCTCAGTATGTGATTTTTGGATGCATTTCAATACATCCAGCAGTTCAGCTTCTTTTAATTGACTTCCCCATTGCTCACATGGTCCTCCAACCTTAGCCCACTTGAGGGCCAGTGAACTATAAGGAAGGTCTTCCCATCTGGGAATTTTGGACAGGACTGATTTCTTACATTTAGATTTAAAAATCAACAGTTTGTTCTGACCCAGCTGATAATGCCAATTTTGTTTTGCTGGTGGCTAGGGTCAGAGACACAGACACCAACTTACGGAACAGTGGCATTTACTATGATGTAAAACTGCAAAGAATCACGAAAGGATAAGCTAAGCAATGCACCTAACCATTAGCAAAGAGTTACAAAGGGATAAGCTGAGCAATGCTAATCATTACTAGGAGAGAATGCCCACAGTGATTAAGAAGATACATCACCACTTACCCCAATAAAATAAATCATCCAAGTGCGAGAGGCATCAGCTGTGGGGGGAAGCTGTCCCAGCCAAGGACTGGAGAACCATGCCCGGAACTGGGAACTCCTGCAGTGCCTCCCCCTTTGCAGCCACGAGGCTCCCCCACTTTGCTCTGACAGGGGCCCAGTTTTTACACTGCTCAACAAACAAGCTGACATAATTTCTAATTTCATTTTCCTGCTAGACTTTTCCCAAAGCCTGGCCAGGGCTCAAGGAAGATCCAAGGGAGTTGTCCTTGATCCTACACCCCCCTAATTAGGCCAGATGTGGCCTTATCCTGTTTCTAGATATGGAAAGGTGAACACGTTTTGCCAATAAATAGACATATATAACAATACCTCGTTAATGAGTAGAAACATACATTTGGTCGCAATGTTCATCCTAGGTCAGCTTTGGCTCAGGGCCTGTTGTTCAGGCCTTAGTACTTCACTGTGGGACTCAGTCTCTACAGGAGAGGGGATGCATGTACTCTGTGGATCATGATCTTGAACAGAAGTGGCAAAGAGGTCCATGGAGTGCTGGTGCTCAGCACCTCAGACTGCAGCAGCCCCAGGGCTGAGGTCCAGTCCAGGCTGCTGCAGAGGCTTTTCTACTGCGGCACAGGCTCCTTCTGCGTTTTTCCCTTCCACACTGTTCCAAATCCCGTAGGTGAAGTAAATAACAAAACCTGCAGGACAGTTTCCATAATGAAATGTGCAATGGTGGGCTGTCAGCACTAACAGACCCCCAGGAGAGACCTGTGGGCACTGCACTCCCCACTGCAGGACACTTACCCCCAACCGTACAGACGGCAAACCGCGCCCAGGTGCCGGAACTCAGCTGTACCATCAGCAGGATGTTAATAAAGATGCTGAAGATTGGCAGGAGTGGTAGGAAAGGTACCTGCAAAGGACAAGAAGTGCTGTGTCAGCTGTGCCTTGAGGGACTAGGCTGGGCTCGAGGATGCTACCAGCCAGGGGCGGGCCCCCCCCCCTGCCACAGCCCAGAGCACCCGGGCACTTCCACACTGGGGATTGCACCTCAGAGAGACAGGTTGCAGGGCCCTGGGCTTTCCTGGTGACTGCCTGGCAGCAAGCCCTGGCACACCCTGCAATGCCCAGGTCCTGACGGAGTCCATGGGGGTGCAGACACCAAGATGCAGGGGGCTGCACTCACTTTGAAGTTTAACCGGGCGTTGCTCTGCGGCTGCCTCCAAATGATGATGGTGAGAATGAGCAGAGCCACGAGGAGCAGCACCAGAGCCACAACACAGCCCACGTTGGCATCCTTCAGCGCGGCCGTACTGAGGGTCAGGACCACGCAGATGACTGTGATCAGTGCAGCTGCAAGAGAGGGGGTAGTCAGGGGGCTGCACAGCACATGGCCTCCCTGGGGTCCTGAGCCTCACCAACAGCTGGGTTGAGGCACCCACTCCTCTTGGTCAGGTCCAGCACCCACTGTCTCTAACAGCCATCCCAAAGCCTCCACAAAGTGCTTTGCTGGAGGCACTTCCCAGACCAGCAAGCTACACGGAGCCTGCACGTGGCTGGGTTTGGATCCAGCTCTGACACTTACCCAGACACCGGGCTGAGCCACCCCATTCTGGCTGTACAACAGAGCCACTGATAGACAGATCAAACCTCGCTGGCCGAGCCCAAGCACTCTCAAGGGGCTGGGGACTGCCCTTGCTGGTGGCCAGCATGGGTCAGGCTTATCACAGGGATCTCCCATGGCCACCTGCACATCCCTGGCTTAGCACCCATGTCCTCCAACAACACCTATGCACCCCAAACCACAGCTGTACCCCACACCTGGCACCCTGTTCAGGATTCAGAGCCTGCTGGCACTGCCAACAGCGGATGGCAACCTGTGCTGCCTGGCTCCTCTCCTCTGCCTGGCATTCTCGCCATCCCTTCCCAACTCTGCAGAGATGTGCCAAAACACTCCAGCCCCTGGCAGGAGTGGACCTCAGCCACCAGTTCCCTCTCACTCACCAATGACTGCCACACAGAAATAAACAATGCGCCCTGAGAGCACAGTGGGGGTGTCCCCAGGTGGGTTGAACAGCATCGCCAGGGAAAACGTCTCTTTGTGCTGGGCACTGGCAGCAGTGATGGTCGGGTTCATGATCACTCTCTCCTCCTCGTTCCCATTCAGCTCCAGCATTTCCATGGCCTGCGGGGAGTTCGGCTGTCTGGGCTGGTACCTGAGCAAGTAAGACAAGCTTGCAGCAGAGCCCAAGGAACTTCCTAGCCCAAGGGAACAGTGGGCAGCACCCTCATATCTCTGCTGCTCCAGCAGCGACCCCACGACAGCCACTCCAAAGATATGCCCAGAGACACACACAGGCTCTGGTCAGCAGCCTCCATCTTGAGGGCTTGACACTTCCCCAGGCTGCATGCCCCCGGAAAAAAGCTGTGGCTACAAGCCCCCAGGACGACATAAGGAACATCCACCCTGGTCACCACCAAACACGAGGAGTCACCTACCGGAGGATGAGCACGCACACCGCCACCAGGGAGTAGGCCAGCAGTGTGCCGATCGACATGAGGTCCACCAGGTCCTTCAGGTCAAGCAGGAAGGCCAACACCGCTGCAATGAGGACACACAGCATGAGCACAGCTCCACACCACCATAGGGCTGGGTGTGAGGAAGTGGCCAGGAACTTTACCTGCAAAGAACCCTGAGATGATGGTGGCTATCAGAGGGGTCTTTGTGCGACCGTGGATCTGGGAGAGGAACCTGAAGAGCAGCCCGTCCTCTGCCATGGCATGGATCACTCGGGGCATGGGAAACATGGAGCCCAGCAAGCTGCCATGGAGAGAGATTAGGCAAGCTGTCCACATCTACCACCCAGAAGGGGAAGGGACCGGCTCTGTGCCAGGAGCAGGATAGCAGCTGGACAGAGCAAATCCCCAGCCCAGCCGGGATGAATGCTGCTGGTCCCTGTGCTGTGCCAAGCAGTGCCAGCAATAGAGCCAGTCCTACCTGGTGGAGAGGGCACAGAGTGACCCAACAGCAACGGCGTAGCGGGCAGGCTCCCAGCCTACCGCCTTGAAGGCCTCAGGCAGAGGGCTGTTCTTGTCCAGGAGGAAGTAGGGCACCATGAGAGTCAGGGATGCAGAGACCCCGCAATAAAACACAAAGCAGATGAAGAGGGACGCAATGATGCCAATGGGGATCGAGCGCTGTGGGTTCCTGGCTTCCTCCCCTGTGCAGACACAAGAAGCCACATGTGCCCCACTCCACCACACAGCATAGGGCAAGTACCCCCAGGGGATGAGCCAGAGTAGGGACTTTCCGTGGCAGCACAGGACTGGGGAGCAGCAAACAGGGGCTGTTGGGAGTGGAGGGGTTCCTGGCCATGCTGCTGCACTGGCAGAAGGGATGAAGCTGCCTGGGCTTACAGCCCCTCTTGCCATGCCAGACCTTCCCCCCGACTGGCAGCTCCCTCTCCCTACAGAGCTTGTTGAATGGAGGTCCCCTGTGCACCTCAGCTTTGCAAAGGTGCGCTGCACCACGCTCCCAGCAAGGGGATTGGCAGCAGGAAAGGAGGAAGCTGCTGGGCAGCCCCTGGGGGCAGGGTGGCCAAAGCAGGGAGGTCAGGCAGAACAGCCTGTACCAGCCACCCACTAAGTAGATTTCTAGGGTAATGAGAGGAAATTAAGAGAACTGCCTGTGTTCCAGGAAGCAGCAGTTTTGCATGAACTCAGTCATTTAGAAAAAGACTGCTTGAGGCTGGGAAATAACTAGGAGGCACCAGTAATTCCCACTGTCACAGCCTCGACTCAGCAGCCAAAAGGCTCCCTGCTGCTCTGGGAGCTGCCTGCGCAGACAGGGTGCAGCCCTACTCCCACCATGTAGTATAATGAGCCACTTTTCCTGCAGCAGGGCAGGCTCTTGAGCCCTTTTGTCTGGCCCAGCTGAAGACACAGACTCCACAGGGAAACCTCCCAGGAGAGGTGAGAACAGCTGTTTTCCCACACCACGGAGCATCCTCCCCATCAGCTCCCAGCCAGCTGCTGGCTGTGCAGGGGAAATGCCCACACCACCCTCACCCAAGGCAGTACCTGTGGTGGCAATGCAGTCAAAGCCCACGAAGGCATAGAAACAGGTGGCAGCACCAGTCAGGGTCCCTTCCAGTCCAAAGGGGAAAAACCCACCAGAGCCAAAAGCTTTTTTCCTGGAAAAAAGGGAGGAGAGCAGTTGCCATGGGGTGCAGGGACAGCAGGGCCTATGCCTGCCCTCTGCCAGACCCTGGCCTGGCACAGTTGCTCTACTTACATGTCATCTGGTGAGTCTGACTGCGAGCAGTTGACACAGTTCTCTGAAAGCTGCCAGTTCTTGATGTCTCCCTTGATGAAGCCAGCAATGATGACAAAGCTCAGCACCAACAGGTTCACCGCCGTGAAGATTTTGTTCACGAGGGCAGATTCGCTGACACCAAAGGCCAGCAGTACTGTGGGGACAACACAGGTGAGTGGGGACCCATCAGGCTCCCATGGCATCACCCATGGTACCATAGAGCCCCTCCTGCACACTCACAAGTAAGCAGCAAAATCAGGATTACAGCAAAGAAGTCTGGACGCTCAGCCAGCACTCCTGGCAGGTGCATTGTGGTCTTGTTGGCGAAGAAGGTGGAGATGTGGTTGCCGATGATGTTGTCAAATGCTGCACTCCAGGCTCGAGCCACACTGGCCGTACCTGGTCGATGGCAGATCTGTGCATTAGTCCAAGCCCAGGGCAGACTGGCACCAGCCACCCGCACCTGAGCACCCACCTCCCTGCTGATCCCACGCCACACCCTGCCCCCACAGCACTGCACGCTGCCCCCAGAAACCCCCCATGCTGCCTGGCCTCGTACCTATGACATAGGAGAGAATGAGGTTCCAGCCGGCTATAAAAGCCCAGATCTCACCAACAGTAACGTAGCTGTAGAGGTAGGCAGAGCCGGCCTTGGGGACACGGGCCCCAAACTCTGCATAGCAGAGTCCAGCCAGTACCGATGAGAAAGCAGCCACCAGGAAGCAGAGGATGATTGAGGGACCAGCCATCTCCTTGGCTACCTCCCCAGCCAGCACATACACACCAGCCCCTAGCGTGCTGCCCACACCAAGGGATACAAGGTCTAATGTGGTGAGGCAGCGAGCAAAATGTGTGTCATTGGAGCTCAGGTCCACCATGCGCCGGCGGATCAGCTTCTTCCCAAAACTGCTCATTTTTTCCCCCAACATCTTGCCCTCTCCTTGGTGAAGCTCAGATGGCCAAAAGTCCTGCAAGAGAAGAGAAATGTGAAGCTCAGTGTCCTTCAGGCAGCAGGACTGACACTGCAAGGGGAAGTGCAGGCAATGACGCCCACAGGAGGCTGCTCCCAGCTCACCCATCGGCACCACACCCCTGCCACACCGGTTGGCCAGAGACCGCGGTTGTGGCATCCTCCAAGGCACTGTGGGGCTGCACATACCCTGCCTGCACAGCCTCTGCACCAGGACAGTGAGCCAGGGATGAACCCAGTTGGTCCATGGTGGGAAACGGTCATTGCTCAAGCCCTTTGTGGTCTCAACCATGGAGCCCAGAGCTTGCCCACTGTTTCCCAGGCTTGGCAATTTGGAACCCCTTCAGCCCAAACTTGACTGCTATGCACATCCCTCCAGCCCGACACGTGGATATGCACAGCAGCACTGGGGCACAGGATTGCAGCAGGCTGACTCACTGGATGCAGAGTCCTGTTTTGCTTTCAGTATCTGCACCACCTTCTCTGTAGGGATGCATAACCAGACAAACACCACAGCACGGACCCCTGGTGCAAACCCTTTGCCTGCTAACAGTGCTTGCTGAGCAATCTGCAAGCTCTGCAGACTGTAATCACCCTGAACGTGTGACATCCCTAATCCTCTTGCTCACAGCAGCCACCCATCCCCAAAAAGCTCTGAAGATGAGGAACCTGTGAAGCAGGCATCCAGCACAGAGGAGCTCCAAGGAAAGGGGCTCCCAATGCCCATGGCGGTGGCTGGCACCTCTGCCCTGAAACACCCACCCACCAGTGTCCTCTCCCTGCTGGCTTCTCCCTTCATTGGGAAAGGCAGCACACTCCATCCAGGTGCCCAGGACAGCACACCACACTACATGGATCAGCATAAATACACAAGGATAACTTTGTGACTCTTTTCCATAAAGCAGGATTATCAGGATCACAGTGGCAGCCACGAACCCGGCTGCTTTCCCATAACCAACAAACCATCCTGCTTCTTGATAAACCTCCTCCCGAGCTAGCACGTGTCACATTCGGCCTTGGCCCCAAGGAGTGGTCCCAGCCCAGGCAGCCTCTGGGCCAGGTTTCAAGGGAACAAGTCCCCAGCACTCGCACCCCCCTCAACGACTACCTGGACGAGCCTACCTGCGCTACCAGACTCCGGCTCCCCAGCGGAATAC
>NW_008238644.1:3373240-3378302 GCF_000691975.1 Corvus brachyrhynchos
CCCCCCCCCCCCCCCCCCCCCCCCCCCCGCCCCAGAGGGGGGCACACGCTGGGGAGATGCGGTGATGGAAACACCAACTCATGCTTCTAACAGGCAGTGACGAAGGCTCTGCCCCCGCTTCCCAGAATCGGTGAACTGCAGTTACGCAACGCCCCTTCTCTCCCTGACCCCACGAAGAAGTAAGGTCAGGATGCAAGCGGCAGGCAGTATTGCTGTTACTACTCAACTTCCCATTCCTTCCAGGGCTGTCAGCTGTAAGTAAGGCAAGGAGCCAGCTGGGCAGCACCATTGCCGCAGTGACGAAGGCTCTGCCCCCGCTTCCCAGAATCGGTGAACTGCAGTTACGCAACGCCCCTTCTCTCCCTGACCCCACGAAGAAGTAAGGTCAGGATGCAAGCGGCAGGCAGTATTGCTGTTACTACTCAACTTCCCATTCCTTCCAGGGCTGTCAGCTGTAAGTAAGGCAAGGAGCCAGCTGGGCAGCACCATTGCCAAGGGTGTTCTCGGACAGGGTAGGCAGCACCACAGGCACAGCAGGGTCACCTGTCCCAGACAAGCAGATACAGGGTACCCAAAACAGTGAGGGGGCAGATGACATGATTTGCCTATTACCAGAAACCTCCTTGCAACATCAGGCGTTGGGAAGCAGTGTCCCAAAGAGAGCAGCACCAGGACACCAGAACATGTCTCCAGCTCCCAGACCATATGTGTCTTCCCAGTGTCCCATCCTCACCTCCCAGTCTTAGTGCTCTCCACTCCCATCATTCAGGGCCCTGATCCAGCAGCACAGGCCAAGGGCTGGGAGCAGGCTGAGGCACGGAACGAGCCAAGTGCACGTCCCAACAAGAGCAGCAGGAAGGCAAACAGTGGCAAGGCACATGTAGCCAGCATCAAAGGAGGGTAGGAGATGGCTCCTGCCCATAAAGGGGGCCAGAAGCCCTGAAGAAACAGATCCACATCAGTCCTTGGATGCCCCCACCACCTTCCACAACTGAAGCACTACTTCACATTGGAAGGGACCCATAAAGACCATCGAGTCCAGCTTCACCCACGAGTGCCTCTCTGTTTACAAATAATAAATCTAGCAGGGCACCTTTTCTAGCCAGCTCCCTTAGTACCTGCACCAAGTAGTTACCTTCACCATGCATGTACAGGGAAGCCCTCACAGACCATGTTAGGGCTCTCTGCTGTGGATTGTGCTGGCACTGGAGCTGCCCCAGCAATCAAGTGCAAAGCAGGGCACAGAGCTTCCCTGCGCAGCCACCCCAGCACATAGTCTAGGGCAGCTGCCCCAGGAACGGGTGTGGGCTGTCTGTGAATGTGCATTCCAAGGCAGTCAGGAACACCAACCAGAAATAACAGCGGAGCAAAAACAGGCCAGCCTTCCCAGCCCAACCTCAGGGCGCTGCCAGCACCAAACAGTGGGACTCTCCAGTGCCTCACCCAGACACAAGGCAGTGGAAGAAGGTGCCTGCATCAACCTACTACAGAGAGAAGGCAGTGCAGCAGGGCTCCCAGCACCAGCATGCAGGAACAGTGAGGGACTGAGTCCCAAGTGCTGCTTCCCCACCACCTGCCCCCAGTCACCGATAATAAAACAGTCATTAATAGCCAAAGATACAGAAGCCTGATGTGCCATCAGCCAGCATTGGCTTTTCCCACATTCAGTGTGAAGGTGGTCTAAGGAAGAAACCTGTCTCTACAGCTGCCCACCACCACCACCTCACAGCCAAGCATCCCACTTGGAAGCACCAGAAATGCTTCCCCAGAGCCACACTGTTCCTCCATCCACCAGCATCCAGCTCCTCCTTGTAAGAGACCTCAAGTCTCTGGCTGAGCAACACCAGCCACAGCCAAGAACAGACCTGCCCTGATTGCCCAGTACTTTGGGGATCAGTGGGCAGCACTGGGCACTGCCTCTACCCAAGCAGACAGCAAGCACCACTGCAAAAGACACTTTTATTTTAAATACAAGGAGTTAGAAAATTAATTCATTCAAGAGCTCCACATATATCACTGGCAGCTGGACAGTGGCTGTTGTCTGTCCCCATGTCAGCTGTCAGTCTCTCCCCAGGTCACCACTATTGAACACTGCTCCATCTTTCAGACAGATTCCTGGGAAGCAACAGCAACATCAAAGCAGTAGTGCTTCTGGCACTCAGTACCTGACCCTGGGAAAGGCCATGAGCTGTATCCCTTCCACCTGGCAGCCCTCAGTTATAGCAGCAAGGGATCACTGGAGCCTCCCTGCAGCCTGCTCAGAGGTGAGGGCTCACCACAGTGAGGGAACATACCTGCTGCTCTGAGCTGAGCCTGCAAGGAGGAGATTGTCTGCTGATAGGCTTCACACTGGGCAGTCTTGTCAGCTGCAGATAGGAGGCAAGAAGGTGTGTGCTCAGCCCATCCTAAATACCTCACCCCCAGAGGTGAGGTATTAGCAGCTGAGATCCTGCTCTACCCCCTAAACAAGAAGCCAGCCCCATTCCCATCGAGCTGCAGGCCCTGGGCTCCAGGTACAAGCACAGGGAATGTCACCTGGATTGCAGGTGTCCTGCAGTCCTCAGAACAGCCAGCTCCACGTACCAAGCTCACCCTTCACTCGCTCCAGCTCTTTCTTCACATGCTCCAGTTCCCGGGACAGCGGATTACCTGCAGACTGGAAAGAGCAGGGTGTAAGTGTGATGCAGGGATTGGTCACCCCCACTGCAGCACAACCCATCCTCTGGAGGAGCACTGCAGCCCATCCAACACTCCAAGCCCAGCACCCTGGGGGCCACTGCCAGGGCACATCCATCACAGCAGCAGTGCTTGGTGAAGGAGCCACTGTAGCAAGCATCTGCCAGCACCCATGGGAAACAAGAATGCCTTTGGCTGGCTGCAGCCACAGAGTGAAGAGCCCGAAAACTGCACAAGTTTATTTTTCAGGTAGAAGTTTTCCTAACTTGGAGCTTCATCTTGCTGCAGGCTCTGCTCACCCCATCCTGGGGCTATGTCCTACATGTCAGGACATATAAAAGTGACAACGCAAGCCACAGAAGGTTCGCATGTTTCAAAAGGCCCTTAGAAAATCTAACTGGACAGAAGCCTGCAGTCCCCTGAGCACGGAGAGGTGGTAAAGCCATGAAAAAAATGCACATGGTCTTGTGTAAACCCCAGGGAAAAGCTAAAACAGCTCAGGTGCCAGCCAGGAAACTGGCAGCTCCAGGTCTGATCATCTCCCACCTCTGGCATAGCTGGCCCAAGCCAGAGGCTGAACAGTGCTCTATGGTGGCAGAAAACAGCTGGCTCTTACCTGCTCAGCAAGAACTGCATCTTCACACCCTGAAGTCAGGCCAGGGGCCAACTCACGGGACAAAGAGGACTCCGCACACACCCACGTCTGGTCAGTCTTACCTGTGAAGAGAGGTGTCAGCACTAGAAACCTGCCATCCTCAGCTGCTTTTCAACCTGGCCTCAGAGCTGCTCCAGACCAGGGAAGGGCAGAACCTGTCCAAGAGAGTCAGAAAGTCTCCCAGCACTTGCAGCCCAACAGCTGGTGCTGGCTTGGCCTGTATGGGTGCTTCGTGAAAGTGTTCCTGCGTGGCCTCACTCCCAGCAGCTCTGGCCTCCTGCTAGGAGTCTGCTCTCACAGGGAGGGCAGGCAGCTGCCCCGGGCAGGATAGGACAGGGCTGTCCCAGCAGAGTGGAGACAGCCTCTTCACTTCCCCTCCTTCTGTAGAGCTCAGGAGCGCAGGCTGCCCAGCTGCAGTTTCTGGGAAGGCAGCACCCCCTGCCTGCAGCACCGGCTGGAGCACCCTCAGCACTCCTGGTCAACCAGGGCTCAGCTGGGGAGTAGCGCTGCCCAACAAGCAGCTGCCCATGTTTCTCCACACTCCTCCCAACACAAGGCAAGAATCTACACCTCCATACTGCTCACCTGTTCCCAAGACAGTCCCTGCTGCAACCAACCCTTCTTTGCTCTCACCATTTTCCTTCAGCTCTTGGGTCCTATTGCACACCAGCTCCTGCATAGTTGATCCTAAGAGAGACCCAGGAAAGGAAAATAAAGAGCATCAACTCCTGCTAAGAGAGCTCCCTAACTGACCACGGCCACTCCCTCTCCTATGAATGAACTTGAGAACCAGATTTGTTCAGGCTCTTTGCTGGATGCCTCTCCAGCAAAAGAGGGAAGGCCTTCACCTGCCCTCCTCTGAACCCAAGCACATGCAGTCCCCCCTCAGTCCTTTTGCCAGGATCAGTTTTGACCCTGCAGCCAAGACCTGAATGTTCTTCCCATGGCAGCAGCTCTGCTCTCCCATGACTCTGCAGCCTCTGAGGCTTCTGCTAAGGCTCACCTTTACTGAGGCAAAAACGCTTGGACGAAACCACTTTTCCCGGAGGCCGCGGCAAGGAGCGGGAAGCCACGGTAGCAATTGCTGTAGAGAGCCTTGAAGACGGCTGTTTACGACTCCCAGCCTTGACAGCAGCTGTAGTGGACAGTGAGCACAGAGGCTGCTATTCCCAAGCAGTTCCATCGTACCCTCTTTAGGCAGCCCGGGGCTCAGCCAGACTGCCTGCCCCAGGGCTACAGGCACCAGTACCCCGTGACCCCACAATGCCATGAAGTGAAGGCTCCAAAGCCAACAGGCTGCCAGCCTACACTGGGGGGAGGTTAGACAGTGTTAACACATCCCTTGGGGTATAAGAATATTTCCTAGGCTCCTACCTGTGCCGCTGCCATGGACTCCCACTCCCCGTGTTCTCTCCCCAGCCCCGCTGCAGCTCAAGCCCTTCCCCTTCTCCCTTCTAGATGCAGCACCCTAACCCACGCGCTTCCCTGCTTCGCCTGAGGCAACTGGCAGGTGCAGAATTACTTTTCATCTCTCTGTCCCGGGGGGCGGGTGTGGGAAGCTTGGAAGGCTGTGCCTGCTGCGAAGCCCCGCTGGCATGCTGAAGCCTGGTCCTGGCAGGAGACGTCAGCTTCGGCCTGGTCCCTGGGGGAAGAGAGAGGGTTCTGCAGCGCCGGGCGGGCGGTGGCCGCGCCGGGCTCCCCGCAGTGGCCCCGCTTACCTGGGGGCTGGAG
>NW_008238644.1:3379148-3383698 GCF_000691975.1 Corvus brachyrhynchos
AGCCCCTCCGAGGCCACGGCCGCCTCCACCGGCACCAGGCTCCACGCTGCCCCACGGCCCTTTCCGGGATGAGCCAGCCCCCGGAGCAGTTCCCTCGCGCTTTCAGCGACTTCCCCCCAAGAGCCACCTCTCGCCCAGCAGTGCCAGTTCCTCACCAGAAAACAGAGGAGACGTTGGGAAGGCCTCGGGGAACGTGCCTGGCAGGAACAGGAGGGCATCCACTGCAGGCCCGTGCTCCAAGAAAGGCTCAGCTGTGCCACAACAAAGTGACCACACTTACAAACCAGCCAGCCTTGATCCGAGGAGCCCCCAAACTGAGGCCCAACCTCACTCATCACAGCTGTGGCAGCTGCGGGAGCCTCCAAAGGACATTTCTGCTGCAGCAAGTCACAGCCTCATTGTCCCTTCAAGCTCTGAACGCTTCCCTGACCAGTCGTGTGTTCTCATTTCAAGTGACTGCCCAGCTCACTGCAGAACAGGGAAGAACACACAAAGAGCCATTGCTACTTCTCCTGCTCTTTAAGCAAATGTCTAACCTAAGACTGACTGACCATTTTCTGCTGTCCTTTTCTGGAGCGGTGGCTTCAATCTGGGCCCCACTGCTGGACTCCTCCTGTGGCAGCCATCATGGATGCATCCTACAACTGCTCCCACCAGCTTTCTCTTGCTCCTCCTCAGCCAGACCGTCTGCTCCTCCCAGCAGCCAGGGCCCCAGATAAGGTCACCAGGCTCAGCCGAGCAGGGTGCTGCAGGCAACACCAGCACACATGGCCCATGGCAGGGCAGGCTGTGGTGTTTCTTAAACTCTGGGCCAATGCATCCCAGCACACATGGCTACAGCCCAGACTACCCCATCTTCCACGTGCCAAATGGCCCACACAGAGCATCATGAGAGCACATGGGATGGAAACCCCTTGAGCTGCCAGCAGCACCTTAGAAAGGAGGGGGCACAAATACACCAAACAGGTCTGTAATGCAGGAGGCTGATAGCGGGGTTTGAGTAGGTGTTGGGTCTCAGCACTTCCAGACAGTGAAGAATGGGGGTTTCATGCAGGGTGAATGGGGTGGATGAGAGACTGACACACCCAGGCACCTACTCACTGGTTTGGATAAACCTTACTAAAACTCTAATACCTGATATAATCACTGACCAACATGACAACTGCTATTCTTCAAAGTCTCCTGCAGAGATGCTTGGGGCTGCACAGACAGGGGAGTGAAGGTCATCTCATACCTTCCTGTACAGGGAGAGAGGCAGCTCCTACACCAGAACACCATTAGCAAGTTCCTGCTCCACACCTACCCACATCTGCCCCTAGACGCGGGACAACGCACTCACTTGCATAAATCTTCACACCTCTAGGCCATGACCACAGCCCAGTAGAACAAACTGCTGCCAGTTAAAAAAGAGGAAAATACTGAACAAACTGGGAGGTTCAAGAGAGGAAAAGCTGGTTCAGAGAAGACAGATTTAGTGTAAAAATAAATGTCATTTTTGCAGGAGGGAGGGTGGAATGGAGGAAGACAGTGCCAGGTGCTCCTACTGGCGCACTTTCCCTGGGACGTAATTCCTATCAATAGTCTCCTCTTGCAGGAACATATGTAAGCAGCGCTCATTCTGTGCCAGTGGGTGTCCAGCAATTCTGGAAGAAAATCATACGTGGAGGTTAGCACAGCTGCCTCCAAGACCCCCACGCCTCTGATGTCTGTAGGAGGGAGTCAGGCAGCCAGCGCAGCACACCGCGCTCAGCCCAAGGTCATGCATCAGTCTGCAACAGGACCAGTAAGAGGTGCTTGAGCACAGGCTGTTCCCTTCCATGTCACGCTCTGAACCAACAGTGCTGTGTTGGTGAGTCCCTGTAGCACAGCTGTTCTGCTAATACTTACTACACTCTCAGGAGAGAGCACAAAGCACAACCCCCACTCACTCAGGGCAGGACTTGCTCCAGTTCCAGTTTCATTACGTGGCTGCAGCCACCACCCTCCAGCACTGGCACCTGCCAGCAGCAGGTCAAGATGCAGGACTGTCTCACAGTCAACCCACAGCCCAGGAACAGCTAAAGAAGCAGCACACAGTAAACAGCAAAGCCAGGACATCAAGCTTACTTGTTAATAAACTGTTCTAGGCCCTGTCTCCGCTCCTCGATGAAAGACTCCTCAAAGATGCCTTCATCTCCCCGGAAGGGAAGCTGTCGTTTCAAAGCTTTTCCAGGCAGCGGTGGCACTACAATCTGAAAGCACAGAATCAGCCCGTGAGCAGAATGGCCACCTGCAAGCAGATATCCTTTGCTGTTTGATGCTCATCTCCAGTGCCATCACATGGACAGAGCCCCAGAAGGTGCCCACTGTCAGAGACTGGATAAGTTGCATGTCTGGAAACATTTTGGGATGCTTGGCAAATGCCTGTGTGTATTTCATGGGAGGGGCAGATCAGCTCTTGCGAAGGCGAGACAGTGAAATGCTCCACCCCCCAACCCAGAGCCAGCATCCCAGCCCTGGCAGAGCTGTTCATCAATCACACACCCATGGGCGGTGCTAACCCAGCCCCTGAGTAGCCAAGTGACCAGAAGTAACACCGGGGGGGGGGGGGTCTAGAGGGCCACAAAGGCCCTGGGGCTTGAAAGCCCCCATAAGGGACCTACTTGTCTGGACCCTGCCTTCTCCAGGAGTTTTCATCTTGCCCACGCTGGAATCCGAGGAGTTGGTAGCTCTATGTGTGTTTTTCTGTACCTTTTCTGTCTTTCTCTCTCTTTCTTCTCCTTCTAATTCTCTTTTCATGGAACTTTTTGGGTAACATAGCATCTTAAGGTTTTAAAGGTTTCTAAGTTAAATGAGATAAGTTTATGCTAAGTTAATACTAAATTAATTCTAACTAATGTTATAGTAAGTGTTTTGTAAGTGTATTTACTCCTTGGCCAAAATTCCTTAATTTCCTTTATTTTTTCCAGTAAACTTTTGTGCATTTGTGACCTCTTGAGAATATCTGGTTGGGATTTCTCCTTGCACCAAACTAGAGTAAAGGAATCTCAATTTAACCCCTGGATTTAAGTGTCTGAGGTGCAACACCCACCATCACAGCCTCACTTCTGGGCATCTCAAGATTATTCCTGAAACTGTTCCCATGTCCTGGCTTAAGGAATAGGGAGGTCTGAGCCAGGCCTCACCTTACTGTCTCGTTCCAGCTCATTCTTCAGCCACTCAAAGTCACTGTATCGTCTCCTCACACATGACTCCTTCAATTTGAAGATGGGGAGGTTTGTCTGTAAAAAAGCAAAGCAGTTCATTTGCAGGTTGCTCTGGAAGCCACACAGTATTTCAACGTGTAACTGAAACCTGAAGCTGCAATAAGAAAATCAAACCCCCTGAGAAGGAGGCATGATGGGAACACTCAGCTTCCTTATCCAGGACAGCACAAACCCCAAAACCCTTCAGATCCAAGCAAGCCATTCTACTCAGTGCTAGCCATTCCCTCTCCCTTGAGTGACTATTTCAGGAACATGCCCCCTTCCCAGGGGCACACACTGGGAACCAGTGCTGACAATATGATTGTTAGGAGAATGATTCCCCACCCTGCCCAAGTTTACTCCATTTTGAAGTGATCTACAAGAGAGCTTCGCAGCAGCCTGCAGAGCAAAAGAACATCTGACCTGACACTGGCATCTCCACTGAAGAACCACCAAAGGAAATCATGCCCCAACAACTGTTCAAGGCCAGACCTCATCTACAGTTTCTCTCAAAACAGATCACCTACCCCAACAGGCTTTTCATGCCCATCTTGTGTCACTGGAGAAACGTGCAGCAATTCCTCCCCTTTTTCCCCTGCCACTGGAGTCCAATAACTGACAGCTGCATTAACTTCACCTTTACCCCATCAACACAGCCTGAATCATTCCTGGAACTGAAGTAGCAAAACCTTCTGATGGGCAGCACTCATATATTACTGCAACACGATTAACTGTTTTCTTACATGAAGTAAACTGGTACGTGTTTTCTGTGAAATAAACCCAGCTGCTTTCAGAGCATCTCCGCTGGTTTCAGAGGGACTAAGAGGTTCCCATTGCCATCTGCAGGCTGATGGGAGCCAAGCACCGGAGCAGAAAAAAACAAACACCAATTCTTCTGAAAGGCAGTGGAGACTGAGCAGTTAAATCACGCTATAAGCAAGTCAAACCAGCATCACAACACATACTGAAGGGAGCTTGTTTTATGGGAAGCTTAATTTTACTTTCCCCATCTATCAGACACAGAGCTGTGAAGGGGTCCCCAGTTCAGCTCGTTTAAGGCCCAGGGAAGAGAACCCTGCTCAGCCTGCTATGCACACTCCTGGGTCATGGCCTCTTGGTAAAGCAGCCAGCCTGCAGTTTGAGCAGGTCCCAAGATACTGCTACCCAGCTCTCCCCTGCTCGAGATAACCAGCTACGTGCAGCCATGCCCTGCTCAGCAACCACCCAGCGGGGCTCTAGGGAGAGGACGGCCGCAGGAGCCTGCTGAGGCAGCACGTCCCTGTCCCTGTCCGCACCAGCCCCCGCCGGATGCCGAGCGCCCCGGGG
>NW_008238644.1:3385824-3402746 GCF_000691975.1 Corvus brachyrhynchos
GCTGCTGGGGATGGTTATGGCATGGCGCTGCGAGGCTGCTCTTTGCGTTTAGAAACTTTTCCAGGAGAGAAGGGAGAGTCATCTAACAGGCTATGTCCGAGTTGCCGTGCACGATAAAGCCTCGCTTGAAGGGTTTTTAATCTCAAGGCCGCAGTTCTTTGTCACGTGACTCTGCTAAGGCTCGGTATAAATAACTGTGTCACAGCAGGCGTGCTTGGCTTTCTAAAGGGTCCCTTGGAAAAGGGTGCTGTGTCCCAGGACAGTGCTGGGGGTACTCTGCTGGAGTTTGGAAAAGCTGTATTCTGCTCTAAAGGCTTAGCCGTGTCTTCTCCTCTCGCTCTAGAAAGAGGTGTGTGCAGAGCTCCGTTAAGAGAGCTCAAGACTGTTTCAGTCCTCTGCATGTGGAGACCTCGTGTTCCCTTATCTTTAGTCTAAAGAACCCCAGCAAAGAGAACGGGAAATGTGAGAGCTGGCTTGCAAAATAGCCCCTCAGCCTGTCCTAATGTATCAGGGTGGATGCCATGGAGACTGGATTCTAAGGAGTGTGATCTGTTGCTGTCGCTACAGACTGGAATTACACTCTTGTTTGCAGTATTTATTACCAGTTCATCCACGCTGCAGTTCTGCAGGAGGTTCAGCCAGCACGGTTTGGGGCTACTGTGACTACAGCCACGTGTTCTCTGCTTGTCTGACTGAGCAGTAGGTGAGGACAGAGAGTTAATTTCAGACAAATAAATAAATAAACGTCTGTTTCTGGTAGGTTGGCTTTCAGCTGGCTCAGCTCTCTGAAGTGGCACACCACGTGGTGGTGTGAGTGCAAACGTTTGCTCGAGAGGGTAGAGACATGGTGAGAGGGAAGCAGCTGTCACAGCTTAGGCTGGCACACATCAATACAAAACTTTTAACCTTTCCCATTTATCACTCACTGGCAGTTCCTAGAGAGTGCATTTAGTTTAACTAATATGGGTTATTTTCTGTTACTCCCATGTGTAGGTTGAATCCTGCTTATTAAGTTCAGATTTGGGACAGCACTTGGGTTTTGGTGTTCTTACTGGAAGGTAATTCTTGTTTCCTCAGGCTAGGGCTGCCCTCCTTGTCCTACTGCTCCTGCATGCAGTCATGTTAATTTGACAGAACTGGTGTATTTTCTTGTCAGGAATACGTCTGTGTATCTGTCTGGTAGTAGTGCTTCAGATTAAAGTTCAGTGTGGCTTCCAAAATGTTCCCCCAATACCACGGTGAAGGTGGAATATAGTGAAGTGTCCTGCTGGACTGGATGCTGGAATAAGTACACTTCTGGCCTGATTCAGTACAGCTGTTCCTTAGTTATATCCATTCACGTGTAAAGGGACCATCAGTCTTCGGTTTTACTCTGTGTTTTAATCCTGTGTGACTTTTGGGACACGTGTAGGTAGATTTAAATTCCAGAAGTTCACTGTGAGAATTTGGGCACACACGCGAGTGAGAGATTCCTGCTCAGATGCTGTCATAGCTTTTCTGTGATTGACTTTTTAGTGTGAAGTTTGTTTCTGTTTTTTCAGCCTGGGAACAGACTAATTCTGGCTTTAGACAGAGAAGAAAAAGAAACTTCTTGCCAAGAAAGATGAGGGCGGGCAGAACAACCGTGGTGGGAATCAGCCTGTCTTATGATTAGGGCACTTTAAAGCTTTTGACTTTAACCAACAAACAGAGAACCATGATAGAAATACAGTATGTTTTCTTTCCTGCTCACTCTCAAAATCCTGTTGGCAGAGCTTGGCAGGATGTGTGACCATAGAACTTACTTCTAGTCTTTCTTTCTCTTAATACATAGTTACATAGGTTTGCAAGAGGTTTTGTTTGTTTTACTGACCTTAGCTGTTTGCATTCAGATGCCTTGGGTGAAGGGAGGTCAGACATTTACAGTTTTACAGATGTAGTCGGTCAAGTCAGTTCAAGTTGACTTCGTGGACTTAAAGTAAAATTAATAGGTGCATATTTAAGACAAGCTGGATAAACAAAAGGCATGTCTTCACTTGAGGAGTGGACTTGTCTGTTTTTTTTGTTTTATTCTTCCTTGTTATTTTTAGAGCTATGAAGCTCTGCTTGCATGTTTTGGTTTTTTTTCTTTTTATTCTGTAAAATAAAAGAAAAACTTCTTGAGTTGTCTTAGCTTCAGTGATTTCTCAATTTTGAGGTGAATGATTCTGGATGAAGGAAATAAATGTGAAGCTGCTGTTAAAGGTAGTTGTAGCATTTTGATTCCTGTTAAGATGGTGGTACAACTCTAGAGTTCTGGCATTTGTGTCTCATTTAGATGAGCCAAACTGATAATACATTCTATTTGTATGTAGTGCAGTTTAATAGAGTATTTTGAATAAGTAATTAAAAGCAACGTGTCTTTAAAAACTCTTAATCTACTTTAGTTAATATAAACCCCATAAACTCATTGTTGTTTCATAATTAATTTAGAGCTGTCCTTCTCCACTGTACAATTGGGGGAAGTGCAGCTGTTACAGACTGCCAGGGTGTAACCTCCATGAATTCCGGAAGAAGCTGTGTTTTCGAGGAAGATGGTGTCTGCTGTTCTTGAAGTGCTTCAAGCACCTTGTAAAGGACAAATTTGCTGTGTGTGCAGTCTCTCCTTTCCCTGCAGGAATTCAACTGAAGTTAAGAATTAACCATCCTGCAAGGCACACGTGTCCTTGCAGGGTTGTGTTGTGGGGCTTCTTCATAATCCTTCCCTTTGTGCTCTGCAGGATAGTCTGTGGATATCTATGGATAAGAGGATAATTCCTTTTGGTTTTGAGATTACTTGTGTTAAGGGTTTTGAGTAAAGAAGTGGATAAACCCTGCAGAAGCAGTTTGCACTGGTTGTTACATCCATGACTATGAGCAAATTCGGCACAGTGAGGGACAATATGAAGGACTCATCTTTCTTAGTCAAACAAACTGTGTATTCCCCCAAAGCTCTTGTCATTTCCTTTGTAGGAACAGAATAAACTCTAAAGCTGTCCTTTTCACCCTCCAAAAGTATGTCACTGAAACAAAAATCACGTGTCTCCTGTGTATGCAACATAAAGAGCAAAAGATTCTGTGCTATTGCGTTAGTTATGGGAAACTGATGCCACACCTCTGCATCCTGGTACTCCCCATTCACTTCAAATGTTTGCATGGATATACACATACACAACATATGTACCCTCATACGTGTACATATGTCTGTATATATGTGCAACAGCTCAAGGAGCTGTATTGCAAATTAAGAACTACCAAGTGTTCCATTTGTCTAAAACAGAAGGTGTCATCCACCTGGAAACTTGTCTAGCTCTTAATCTTTGTTAGAGTGGGCAGCATTTTCCTGAAAAACCTTCAGTTCCAGCTGTGTTATGTGCGTATTGCATGTAGCTGATAATAACTGTTGACCAGATGGATCAGGAGCCCTGGCTGAGGGCTCAGTCACAGAGTCACTTCACTGGCTTTCAGTGCTTTAGTGCTGGCTCTGAAGGTCCCCAGCCTCTCGCAGAGCTGTGATATCTGATCTGGCAGAGCACGTGCAGAACTCCCTCAGGTTGGAGCAGCTGCTCATCCTGTGGCACTCTGAAGCTCCTCAGTGAAAGAGAATAGGCCAGCAGACAAAAGCAAGCCTGTCCATCCTCTGGACTATTTCTGCTGTGCTGTGGCTGGTAGATTCTACCAGGCTGTCTTTATGCCTTGCAAATCAATTCCAGTTCAGTGGATACAAAATTATGTGAACACTCATTTTGGTAAAGTTGAAAAATGTATTGTTTATTTCTGTAGTCAGATCTGCAAATAAGCAATGATAAGTTCCTAAAATAGGCACATTAGCTGTTTCTTTATAGCCGCTGGAGTGTCCCTGTATCCTTTAAGGGTTTTTTTTTTACTCAGATTGGTCAAAACCTTAGCTTCTTAACTTGTACAGGTAAGGGGCCAAATCACTATTAGGAGAACTTTCTTTAATTTCACTAAGAAACCCTTTACCTGGATGGGAACATTTGGTGGCAGTGCTGGGTTTACTTTGACTTTTGGTAATGATAATTTCAAGATACAGGATTACAGAATGGTTTGGGTTGGAAGAGACCTTAAAGATCATCTCATTCTACCTCCCTGCTGTGGGCAGGGATGCCTTGTAATAGACCAGGTTTGCTTCAAGCCACATCCAGCCTGGCCTTGAGCACTTCCAGAGTGGGGCAGCCACAGCTTCTCTGGGCAACCTGTGCCAGGGTCTCACCACCCTCACAGGGAAGAATTTCTTAACATCCAATCTAAACCTACTCTCAGTTTGAAGCCCCCTTGTCCTATCACTCTGTGTGCTCTTGTAAACAGTTCCTCTCCTGATTCCTTGTAGGCCCCCTTTAGGTACTGAAAGGCTGCAGTGATTTGAAAAGATATTCAGAATATTTGCCTTCACTGAGGCAAAACTGAATGGATGCCATAAACCAAAAGGGAACATAAAACTTCAGCTCAGCATCTTGGCTCTGAGCAAAGTGTAATTCTGCCCAACCTTCAGCCTGGTGCAGGTTTGTGCATAGGTGAGGCACAGTGTGGGGTCGGGGGGTGTCTCTGCTGCACAGAGCCACTGACCTCAGTCTGTGAAGAAATGCTACTTTCTGTGACCGTGTTGAGAAAGCCTGTAGTGTTTTTTCCTAAGTTCACATGCCTGAAAGGATACGATTCCCCATTAAATCTTCTGACATTAAAAATGAAGAAGTACATGTTCTAAACTGAATTGGAATAGTGATGTCATTGCTGTCATCGCTGGTACTTCATTTAAGTCCACTTACTCTTTAATGGTGTTGTAGGTGCTGCTCTCTGTTAGTTTTGGTTTATTTTGGTTTCTTGGACGTTGCTGCCTTGCAAAGGGGAGGAAGGGTCGGTCTGGCTGTTTGAATCCAGTGTAGCTGAGGGTGGGTAGAAACTGCTGGACTCTTGCCATTACCTCATGTGGCCCAAATGCATTCATGTGGTGTTAGTGATGTGCTTAGTCCTGGCTGCAGGGAGATGTTCTCTGTCCCAGCTGCTGATAGCCTAACTGGGTTTCCTTAAAGCAGGGGGGAAATAATGAACAGAAGCTGAATGAGGGTTGCTCAGATGCTATATTGAGGAGTCCAACATGGAAACCTGGCAAACACAAGTGGATGTTGTCCATCATCTTTCTCTTAACAGAGTATTTTACCTTTTAATCCCATTAGTCCTTAAATGGTCTGGCCACAGCATGTAGTCTGGCCTAGGTGAGGAGGGAGGAAGGCAGCTGGGAATGGCAGGGTGTTGTGGATGAGAGAATGGCAGAGTGCTGGGTGTGGAAAATAAGGCTGGTGGCAGTGCACAGAAGTAGGACGGTAGTGCAAATGTGGGGTCACCAGGTGTCCTGTATTTTAGGTGGAAGAAAACTGATGAGTACTCAGCTCTGAAGAGGGCCCACCATCACGTTGGAGCAACATACACTCAGCCCTCCTTAAAGTGACACTAATAGGCCCTTCTTGTTGTAATGTCCTGAAAAAGTATGAAGTATGAGTTGTTTTGGTTTTTTTTCGTTTGAAGCCTTGTTGAGTGTTGTTGTTCCCCTTAAAAGTCAGGGAAAGCTCGTCTTTTGGTGAACATTCATCTGCTTCATGCAATGCCAGTCAAATTACTTGAAGATTTTGCTGTCTTCCCTGCTCCCTGCCAGTTTTTTTCTGGAAAGCTGCTTTGCTGAATGATTATTCCTTGCAGCACAGCTCAATTTTCCAGGCAGTCCTCAGAGAAGGCTTTTCCTGGACTGCTGGTATTACTAGTTCCAACAAGTTTCTTTGCTCTATCTAATCCCGAACAGCTTTTGTTGTGTATGCCTGCCTGTCTTGTAAACCACCTCAGTCCCTGCTTTTTAGAGAGCTGTGATCATCTTCTTCTGGCCTCCCACTGAAAGATTACAGAAAGGAAAATGTTCTTCCTAAGATAGAGATCCCTGTCTGCTGAGCTTGACGTCTGTGCTCGTGTGTGCCTTCTGGAAGGGGATTGCAGGGGAAGTGTTTCACTCCCTGGCTCTGGAGCAGTTGTTTACTTGCTGGTGCAAAATCTCTACAAGGAAGACGTTTTCCTGAAGCCTTTGGAGCCAAGTGGCTGAGACAGGCACTGACAAATACAGCAGGCGGAGCGTTCTCTCCCCTTGCAACCTCCCAAGAATGCCATGGTAAATGATAATTCGGCACAATTATAGGCCTGGAACATGGGCCTGCACTGGGATGAGACCAAGTTCTTTGTATGCCTCCAAGGCAGTGAGAGTGTATTACAGGCAGCTGCAGTGATTGCATATATTTTCTTCTTCTTTTTTTTTTTTTCTGTCACTCATCCTTTAGAGAGACTTTTTGTTAAGAAATCTGATGCCTCTGTGGTTTGTAGTTTAAGCTTGATGTTTCCTGGGAGAATGGCCAGGAAAGGAAAGAAGCCACTGTGTCTCCTGGAAGGATAGCTGCTGTGTCTTGTCTTTCTGAGCGTAGCTTGTGCTTGGCCCCAAGTGCTCTGCTAGGACAGGCCATGCACCACTGGTGCATGGATGAGCTCTGCTGGGCAGGGCACAAGAGCCTCCTTCTGCTCCTGTAAACCTCAGTTTTATGGTAGATAACCTCAGCTGTACCTACAAAGCTATATAGGCCCCTGGAAAGGTTGTCACTGGCCTTCAGTCTTCTGTATTCACTTCACCTGAGCATTTTCCATGGTATCTGTGGCAGTTGCCCAGAAGGCTTGGTTGTGCTACCAGCTCCTGTGGCTAATTCCCTGACCTGAGACCAAAGCACTGTTTGGTGCTGGGCAGGATCCATAGCAGCACTAATGTTGGTGGAGGGGCAGGCCTGGTTTGATGGTGAGAAGTGTTGCTGTCCTTTAACTGTGGCTAGGAGATTTTATCAAAGAAGAAGACTTAATGTTCTGGTAACTAAGATTTAGAGAATAGTTTGCATAAGCTGCTAGCCACACTTCTGTGGCTAGTCCATATATCCTAGTTTGAACACACAGTGGTTGTGACCTAGGGAAGGGTCCACCCTTCAGCGTACAATAAATGTCTCTAGCCAAACTTGATTTTTTTTGCATACTATCTGTCCTTAATTTCAGACTGGTTTTGTCTGAATGTGGTTTGCAAGAATCATCTTTGATCTGTGATGGATTTACAGACACAGGCTGGCATTTTTTTTATGGCAATGCTTAGCATGTAGCCATAAGTACCACTATAAGATACCTAAATAAATAGCAATAACCTCCCCTACCTAATGGTTGAAGATGTTCCTAAGGATTTGAAGGATTCCTGCCTGCACCTCTTCCTTCAGGTCATGCTTCTTTATGATCAAAGAGTTGCAGATTTTTGTGTCAAGATCTAAATCAAGATCTTGTGTGTTTTGCAGATGCTTAGACCAACTGGGAGCCTCCCACACTGCTGAAGTTGAGCATCTAAAAAGTTAATGTCATCTGTATGTTTCTGGTGTGGGTTGCTTAACATCGAGAAAGGAAATATGTCAGGGTTGCCCGGGTGACTGAACTCTGTCATTTCCTCTTCTGTCAGGTCTGTGATTATTTTAGCATAATTCATCTGTCCCTGGCTTTCTCAGTGAGATTTGAGGGTGCCCTCCATGTGTTAGGTGTATTGAACCACTCTAGCAGGTGCATTCTGGTGCTGTCCCACAGCACCCAGGCTGGTGGGTGCGTGGGTTCAGTTGGAGCTTGGGACACCCTGGGCTCGAGCCTGCAGCTTGTGGCAAGCTTGGTCCTGCAGGTGAGTTAGGGCTCAGGGCGCTGCGGTGCAGTGGTGAGCTGCCTCCCACAGTCTGCAGGAGAGGTGCAAAAGCAATAGCTTAGGCATTGCAGTTTAGATAACAGTTAACCCTGTTGAAAGAACTATTCAGCTTTTTTTCCCTCTGCCTCCAACTACGCGTTCTGTTCTCTTGTTTAGTTTTCAGTGCTTGACCCCCACAGTGAGGTAGTTCAAAAAGCAGAGATAAAAGAGGCAGGAAAAGTAGTTTTCAAGGAAGGGTAAGGCTGCTTTTCAGTTTGGTTTGCTCTCTGAACTGGCTTATAGGGTCACAGATGCTTGTGTTACGGAAGGATGAGAGTTTGAAGATGAGGAAGGAAGGAGTGGTACAGCAATTATCTGTTTCTACAGCTTAGCCATTATGTCAGTTCAGCAGTAACATGTAAAATCACTTTGAGACTGTTTCATAAAAGGTACCAGGCTTCACTGTGCTCATGTGAATCCCAGTCTTATTTCAAGCTGCTTTTCAGCTAAAACTTAGTTACTCAGATTGTCTGTCTCTTATGATACCCAGGATGCCATCATGAGTTCACAGGTTACTTTCAGGAGAATAAATAAGGAATTAGTGACAATCTAATGGTTTTATTGCTGAAGCAATGTGCATTCAAAGTTATGCACATTTACCTGGGAAAAGGGGTGGAATTATTTGGAAATAAAAGCAGCAGCCTTGCAGGAGACAGTGCACCAGTCTGAATTACTTGTTTCAACACGTGAAGGAAAGGAAAGCTTTGTTTAGGGAAGATCCCAGGCAGGAGTATTGTACAGCTATTACTGTGAACAGCTCAAATAATAAAACTGTGTAAGAGCATTGACTGACACATATTCCATCAGGCTATGGCTCTGCAGTCATTCTCCAGTTAAGAACATGTGTATTCTTTGATGCCAGTTGCAGCAAGCAGCCAGTCTTCTCCAAATCCTCAACAGCCAAAGGTTAAAACAAGAGCTAAGCCAGGATGATTCTCAGATCTCCTTCTCTCTCCATGAAAACTTTCCACTTTGCCTGTATTGTTTATCTCTGTCTGCTTTTTTCTAGGATAGTACTTTTGGTGAGGTGGCCAAAATTAGCATGGTGAGGGCTTTTCCGAGAGGAAAAGGGTGGGGAGAGGGAAAGCAGCAGGCAGGAAAGAACTGTGTTGAGAGTTGGTGGAAAAAGATGATAAAAGCACAGTTAATTTGTTCAGAATTAAGAGAGTATGCATGAAAGCTGAAAGTTGTTATATAACTTCTAGGTTATATGAAAAAGATGTTGCTCATGGACCACTGTTGTGCTTCCAGAGCAGCACCTTTTAATGATCTGTAATTTAGCCATCTGAACAAATTAAGTGCAGATATCAAATAAATGCGTAGGCCTCAAGGGGAGTTTATGGGGGATCTGTTCAAACAATGAGATGGTTGCTTCCTGATTCTAAAATACTGGCGAGTTTATCAGTTGCAGGATGAAAACTGAGTTTGATGATGGTGTACAAACATGTTAACCTGCAGCTTTCAGCAAAGCTAAACCAAAAGGAGGGAGCTGGGAGAGGCAAGGAACGTGCGTCTGACCCAGCAGAAAGATGGGAGAGGCTAAAACTGGCATGTGCTGTGTGGGAGTGCAGTATCCAGTGAACATCTTACCCTGTCAGGAACATGCACCAAGGAAAGCACACAGCCTCCTTGCAGAGGGAGCCTGGCAGTCTCTAGGATTCTAGGACTCTTGTTCCTCAGAGTTCTGCTCTCATTTCTCCGGTTTTGGGGTGGAGATGTTAGTGGGTGCACTGAATAGAAGCATTCTGCCATTTCTCTTCACGCAGTCTGTTGGCTTCACTGTTATGCTCTGCTTGAATCTAACTGAAAACTGGCCATATAAATATGAAAAAACCTAGCCAGGCTTATGCTGGTTAAAGAGGGTGACAAAAGGGTGGGAACAGCAATGGCTCAAATTCAGGTAGGCTTGTGTTGAAATTGCAGGTTGTATTTGAGAACTTGCTTACTTGCTCTGTGATGCGCCTAATGTTTTGCAGATTTTGTAGCGTCTTTAAAGTTCTTTTGTGTTAGTATTTTGCTAGCTGAAAGCTGCTAGTTGTCATGGTAGTTTCACCCTTGATATTGCAGTGAAACATGGCACTGCTTGCTAGTGCTGCAAAGCATGTTCAGACAGAAATAGCACGTTTTTGTTATAACTTTCTTCTCTGGATACTGTCTGAATGCGTTTAAGCTTGTGAGGTTTCTAGGTGGGAGGTGTGTCAACTGTCAGGTCCTCACATTTTGTGGGTTTTATTTCTTTTTTTTCCAGAACTCTATTCGACATAACCTGTCCCTGCACAGCAAGTTTATTAAAGTCCATAATGAAGCCACAGGGAAGAGCTCTTGGTGGATGCTCAATCCTGAGGGTGGCAAAAGTGGAAAAGCACCAAGGAGAAGAGCTGCCTCCATGGACAACAGCAGCAAACTTGCAAAAGTCAGAGGTAAAGCATCCAGGAAGAAGCCTCCTCTCCAGTCTGCACCAGAATCCTCTGCTGACAGTCCTGGCTCCCAATTTCCTAAGTGGCCTGGGAGCCCGTCCTCAAGAAGCAATGAGGACTCTGATGTGTGGAACACCTTCCGGCCTCGAACCAGTTCCAATGCAAGCACCATTAGTGCCAGGCTTTCTCCAATCCTGACAGAGCAGGATGACCTCCATGATGAAGAGCTGCTTCCTTCTCTCGTGTACTCCAGTGCATCCAGCAATGTTCCACCAACTGTGACTGAGGAGCTTGAGCTCATCGATGGGTTAAATTTGATGTCTCCCAGCTCATCTGTGCTATCTACCCAGCAATCTGCCTCGAGTGGTCAGATCCAGAGAGATTCCAGCTTTTCCTTGCAGAGCCCAAATGCAGCTGGTCAGACTTTTGGCAACTCCCTGTTTAACCCTGTTGATATTTCACTGCAAAGTTCTGTCAGCCATTTCTCTGCCCCTCAGACCTTGGAAGCTCTTCTGACACCAGGCTCTCCGCCTCCAAGGGATGTTATGATGACTCAGGTGGATCCAGTTCTCCCACAGACTGGTAACAGGATGAGCAGCCGAACTCTTCTGCTTCTGGGTGGACAAGCTGCCCAGAGTAAGATGAGCTCAGGCAATCCACGAGGAAAGCCTGCAGAGCAGCAGGCAGAACCAGTCGGTGCCAGTGTTTTGCCATCAACGCTTCCCATAGTGACATCTCCTCAAAACACCGCCAGCATCACCAGTTTGAAGGCTCCAGTTTCTGCAACAACTGCCCAGTCAGTCCAGCTGGGCAGTCCAGTGCTCCTTTCATCTGCTAGCCCTGCTCCCTTGGGATTGAACCAGGACAGGCTGCCCACTGACCTGGACATTGACATGTATATGGAGAACCTTGAATGTGATATGGATTACATAATCAACAGTGAACTCATGGATGGAGGACTGGACTTCAATTTTGAACCTATTCTGCCTACTCCCAGCTATCCCAGCACCTCACAGGCCTCCAACCATACCTGGGTACCAAGTTAACTTCAGGAGCACAAAAAGGTAGGTGTAGTTATGTAAAATGCTACAGCTCAACAGAGGAAACAGCCCTGTCTGGGATGGTTCCTGTGTCCAACTCTGCAACAGTTAAAGGAACCTCTTTGAAAGGTTAGTAAAAAGCTTTTGGAAGAGTCATATTCCCTTTTAGGAGGAGAAAAAGTTGTGTAAAAGTCGGTGGATTTCGCTTACCAGGTAGTCAACTCCTCTATGAAATATAACAGCAACTGGAATGAAAATCTTGCTGTCTCCTGTCACCCAAGATGACTCCATCACAGGACATCAGGCAGTGCCTACGGCTCTACAGCTGACATGAGAGCATGTGCTGATTCCATGAATAAAGACATCCACCAATATGTACAGAATGGTTGAACTGAGCCAAGCACATGCTGTGTTTCTATCCAGGTTATTACTATCCTTGCAGAATTCTCTAGTATGTGTAGTAGCAAAGCATGTCCATGTCATGACTGTCTGCTTTGGTCTGTGCGTAGCAGGTCACAGTCACTCTTATCACACCTTTCTGCCCTGCCCTTAACCTGGAATAGAGCTGAAAAGTCAGGTAAGCTGGTTCACCAGCATTAACTACTGAATTGCTTCCCATTATTGGAATGGGAAACAGGAATCTTCAGTGTGGATGGAGATGGAAGGAAGACAAGACTTAAAAATATCTTATTTTTTGAGGGTGTGACACCCTGATTTGAAATACTTAAACCAGAGGCAGTAGAAGAGTTAGGGAATTGGAGCTGAAGGCCTGCTTCACACTTGGAACTCAGATAGCTGATGGAAAATGGACAGACTGGAGCATAGGCTGGATATTGGTTGGAAAGTGGAAGCCTTGCCAAGAATATTATTGCCTTTTTAGGAGGTAGGTACGGTATTTGTTAGTGTTACAAATTTAACTGCTAATACTGTCCAGCTGTGCAGGCAGAAGTAAGGGCAAATTGCAGATACTGCTTCAGTTGTGGGAAGCCCTTGAGCTTCAAAATCATGGGGACAGAAATTATCATCTACTTGACCTCAATACTCTTTCCTAGGCACCTGAGTCACTTGGAGGTGGTTTGGACTAAGTGACCCCTGTCAGTGCAGCCATTCTTGACAAGTGTCTTGGGTGTAGACAGAGTAAAATGCTGTCTTGTGAGCTGGTGTTAGTTAAACCGTGTGAACATATTGATGCACCACTATATATTGACATTTTAAACACAATTTAAGTCCCTCTTACTCCAAGTCACATCCCACATCTTAGGATTTCAATTCTTGGTAGTGTTCTTCTGTCTGTACCTAACAGATCTCTTTATTGTAGGGAGAGGAGGATCATTCAAGCTTTTCTGTTTCCTTATGGGGCTTTTTATAGGGATGTGTGTTTGCTAACTGTGCATTTGCTGAATTACTGAGTGTCTTAAATTGAATATCTTCAGGTGAAATACAGAAACTCAGTCTTGATTTCAAAGACAAATTTGGTTGACAAAACAATGGTATCCTTCTGTGCTAGGACTTTGCCAAGTTAGTGACAGAGGCTGTGGCTTCTTGAGCAGTGTTTCCACTGGATATTGTTCTGAGCTTTTGTGTTACGGGTTTTGTTTATTTATTAGGATTTGGTTTTTTTGTTTTTATGCCATGCTAGGGCAGGCCATTATATTTTTTTATTTTCAGGGATGAAATTTTTCACAGAAGTGTTTTCAAAACATGCACAAGCTGTCCTGCACTCCTGGCCAGGTAGTCAAGACCTCTGTTTACAGCATACTAGGTAGAGGTTATTTTTTTAAGAGTGTAAAGCAGAGAAACTGAGGAATTATTTATCAAAGGGTAGGGTCTTGTACTGTTGAAGATGTGGATATAATCAAGTGCTTAAGAGGGAGAACAGGAGTTCTTAAAAGCACAGTTATGTTCTTGTTCCATATTATATTCTGTGTGAATTGCTTAATCCAAGCAGAGCTACTGATGTTAAAACCCCTGGATTTGCTTTGTTCCACACATGAAGTTGCGGTGATACTTTCTGGGAAATGTGCTGGACATGAAGGAGTGAGATCTGGAACAAGTTCTGAACCACTATTGTGTTTGAGCAGAAAGCGTAGGTCCCACGTGCCTCTCTGTGCTGTGGTCACAGCAGTGCTGCCCCGGGAGGAGAGGCCACACCCTGTCAGTGTGCTTTGCTTCAAGCCTTTTATTCTGTCCTTAGATTATGTTTGCCTTTTCTGAGTTTTACAAAGCTTTTCTGTTTTGCCTGTGTGCTGGAGTCCATGGAGTGGGATGAGGGGGAGCTTTTTCCCCAAAGGAGAGCAACTATTGTGCAAAAGGCTGCCAAGACAGAGAGGTGGATCAGGTTTCTAGCAAAGGGGGAGCAGGGCACTTGTGGAGAGAAATAGGAGTGTTCCTGGTAAAAGAAAGCAGAATGTTTTCTCAAATTAACGAGTTCCAAAACCAAGTGAGCTGCAGACATCAGTATCTGTGAGGAGGTCAAGACTGTGGAGGTTCTCTCTTACTGCAGTGAGTTCCTAGGGTCCCTGTTTGGAAATCACTGTTCAGGGAAAGCTAAATATTGCTCTGGTGTGGCAGGCCTTTGTCCTTTCATATCTTTTCTATTACTATGTTTTTCTCCATCTTAAATTCACATTGGCAAAAGCTACTCTTGAGTGATCACTAACGTAAAGTTGTCCTGAGTAGTTCCTGTGGGCTTAACTCATAGCCTTCTGGGTCAGTTATGGGTATAATGCTGAGCAAAAACTGTTTATCAGTTAATCACAGTGATCACAGTTTGATTTGAGCAGCCAGAACAAAATTGAACTGGGGAAATATTTGTCTTTGTAGGCAAGAGGAGATCTTCAGGAAAGAGTCCTTAGTCTTATCTGCAGCACTTAGGAAGATATGAGCTAGTTGGTGTTACTCATGGTGCTCAAAGCTCCCGTGATTTTGTGCTCTTCTTGGAAGTTAAGTGCCAAAGAGCTTCTCCACAGCTTCACCAGGAGTCTGTTTGAACCCTGCCTGTGTTTGTTTGCATGGAGATTAGCGATCATCCATTGAAACAAACATGAAACTTTGTCTCTGCCCAGCAGCGATGCAGCACCCACAGACTGAGCTATTAGCCACAGAGGAAGACAATCAGCATAGAAATAGAAATAGAATTGCACTTTTTTGTAAAGTGCTGTAGTTTGTGTCTCATCAGTGAGTGTAAAATTCATCCACTGTTTTGGTGGATATTAGTTAATTATTGTTAGTTGTTCAGTTAGACTCCCTATAGCTTAAGAGTCTGGAGAACTATTTATCCCTTGCCCAGTTTGGTCTGGATTCATGCTTTTCTTGCTCTATTTAATTCCCTTTGCTCCAAACATTGGATTTTTGTCTGACAGAACATAAATAAATACAACCCTCATAAACTTGTAATTTCCAAAAGCAGCCTATTGCTCTGGCTTCTGTTTTAACTTTCTGTCTTTTCTTGTTTGGGGCTGATTCCCTCTTGTGGGTTTTTTTTTTTCCTTTCCACAAGTCTGTTTCATGCTCACTGTTACTGAATGCAGCTGATGGGATGCCCTACATTTATCTCGCTATTTTGCCTTTAAAAGTGGATCATAGACCTACAGTGGTGGTTTTATGTCAGTGTCCTAAGTCTGCTTAGACTTATTCCAGGGCTTGTTTGAACGAGTTGTGACAGCTTTATTGAGGCGAGGCAGAAGACCTGAGATGAGATCTTTGGACTTCTGGGGGATTTAGATATCTAAAAATGTTTAATTAGTTGGAAGGTAGAGACAGGATTTCTTTAAGTGGGTGAACATAAACAGTTTATGTGTGATCTCTACAAATCTCATTTTCAGTCTTTTCCCTAGCAATTGATACTTGTGGTTGTTTAAGATGAAGAGTAATTTTCCTCTTCCTTGCTGCTTACCTTCAATGCCTCCGGTGTTAGCCAAGTCCTTCTTTAAACTTTCTTATCTTGCAGCGCCTTGTTGGTGCTGTCAGCTTACAGGAGGAATACTTACTTCTGACCTTTCTGTCTGTCTCAGTCGTACTCTGAAGCTTGGAGCTGAGCAATTAATTGCGTCCTCCACTTGACTCTGTTGATTGAGGTGTCTTGTGGTCTGTTTGTTCTGTAGGGGCAGATTGGTAGTAATTAACTCCTTATCTATGCATCCAGGATTCCCACTGAAGCTGAGCTCTAACCAGTCACTCTATTTTTCTTCTTCCTAGTGTCCTTCAGGTTTTGAACATTGGGTTCTGACTTCACTTCCCACCCCAGCAGAGAAGAGAATGGAGCATGTTGGATTCAGTTTCCCTGCACATCATGCCTTGGGCAGAAGGGGCTGCCCATCTGGGAAGAAGGGGCAACCTGCATCTGGCTGCAACAGGAAGAGTTTAAAAATAATAATCCTGTTATGTGCCATGGCTCTTCCTACAAACCTGACCCTGCCTTGGACCATCTGGAGAAGCCCATGTCCAAAGAGGAGCCCTGGTAAAAACCTCGGCCAGAAGACTCTGTGCCAGGCAATAGTGTTTTCCCGTGTGATGAGTTGGGTTTGCTGGAGGAATCTCTCACTGGCTGTCCTCTCTCTGCTATGGCAGAAAGTCTCCCAGTGCCTCGGACTGGTGGAGGGCTGGCTCTGCTCTCGCTTGGCTTGCCTCATGGGGCAAAGTAGTTGGACTTTCTGATGAAGCCACCAGATGTGCACTTGGTATCCCACAGACTGGCAGAGGAATTGGAGGGAGCTTGTTGGTAGAAGCCCTGTGGGAGAAGGGTGTGCTGTTTCAGGGGTTGGTTTCAGTGTGCCCATCGCTGGAGCATCCGTCATCGTTCTGCAGGGAAGGGTGGTTGTCGTGGTATAGAAGGCTTCCTGTTGTCCCCCTGGGTGGAACAGGAGGACACTGAGTTTTTCACTGTGCCAACTGAGCCCCATTGAATCAGAAGCATGTTTTGAGAAGTCCCTATGCTGTTCTCAGCACTTTCCTGATATACCAGGCTGCTGTAAAATAAGCACAGGTGCTAGTAGCTGCTTTCTGGGACATAAAAACATTGTTTTGGGTTTGTTTTTGATCTGTCTTGCTACAGCAGCAAAATGGAAAGCCTGGGTGTGGCCTTAACAGAGCCCTGGTTGCTTTTCAGAAGGGCATTTTCTATAGATGAAATATTTTTTTACTAATCTGGGAACTTTCTACAGTGAATATGAAGCCAATGTAATGTGCGTCCCTATTACGCCTCTCTCCGTCTGAGAAGGCAACAGTGACAGTCTCTTTTTCAGAGCTGTATTAGGAACAAACACATTTGATGTTTGATGATGTATATGATTGAGGGGAAGGAATTGGCAGGTCCCTGTGGTTTCAAACCACTGTGGGGAAGAGTTGTACATTATTGTAATCTATATGTAAAAGTAGGTGCAAATTACATAGAAGCTTTTCTAAACCTTTTTAAATATATATTATATATTTTAATTGAAAAATGAGATTATTGGATAAAAAGAAACAAAACACATTTGCTGCATCTGTCCCCTTCATACCAGACAACACTACAGTATGGGAGGGGGCAGGCCTAAGGCATTTTGGGCCAAGAAGCTGAAAATGTTGTTGGAAAAGTGGGAAGGACGCTGCAGTGTAACTGGGGAATGGCTGCTCTCCCCAGAAGAGGCAGAGGGAAGGTGCCTGGCAGTGCATTCAGCCGCAGCT
>NW_008238644.1:3402770-3408933 GCF_000691975.1 Corvus brachyrhynchos
CAATGGAGGGAATGCTAATCATTAACAGCGCTGTTCTCAGCTAATCCCGTAAGTAGCTGGCCTGCAGCTGATCCACGGGACAGATTGCCTAGTCTTCGAAGGAGATGGTGTGGACTGGATCGTGCTAGATCTGCTGACACTCTGCGTAGCCCTTGTGGAGGGCATGATCAGTTGTATTTGGTAGCTCACTTTTTTGGTTTCTGAGGGTTTTTGTTTTCTTGCTGATGTTTCCGCTACTGCTGGGGAGCTTGAAGCCTGTAGGCTCACCCTCAGAAGTCCACCTGGGATCCTGCTCTGTCTCTGTATTTTTGCAAGACAGAAATTAGGGGTCAGAAGATAAGTTCAGAGCATTAGTGGCATGTTCCTGTCACTGTTCTGGTGTTTGCAGTGGCAGGATCTGTGGGAGACATGGTGCTTTCATGGTATTCTGGTAAGCTTGGTCTGGCAGAAAGAACTCTCCAGTCCTTTTTGAAGGTGGCTTCAGTTCAGAAAGTTTGTATCATGCAGTGCAATGAGCCATACTGTTCTACCAGCTTGTCTGCTCTGTTTTCATTTTCATTTGAGTGCAGATTGGAACAGGAGTGATTGCCTGGTTACCTCCAACAAGGAGTCTTCAAAAGTCTTATCTACAGCATGCTGTGCCATCAAAGCCTTTGCATAGTTTGATAACCTTTGCTTTGAAGGCTGCCTTCATGGCAGACCTCCCAGTAATGTTTCAGATTTACCCAGAATCTACATGTCTGGCCACACCTCATTGTAACAAACAAAAAGGTGGCTCCTACGATGGGATCCCAGGGCTTGCGGACTTGAAGCACGGATGAACATTCTCACTGGAGTTAGTTCATTACACAAGTGGATAGATACCCTTTCCACAAACACCTGATGGCACGTGCCACATGTAAGAATCAGCCATTCTGAGCTGCAGTGAACAGACTGGAAAGATTTATGTTATTTGGCACATAATATGCTACCTTGTTAGCTTGGGTCCTGAAGGGAACTTGATCCAATGATGTACAGAGCAAGTTGAATGGCTGCCCGTGATTCACAGCCATATATCAAAGGACAAGACACCGGTATGTGTGGTCATGTTAAATGTGAGTCTCTGGCTCATTTCCCATGAAAATGGAACCCAAAGCAATAGAAAAGACACTTCTAGTAACCAGTGCTTCAGACCAGAAATCCATGGTGAGCTGTTTCTGGCTGGGTTGGTCTGTGGGAAAGAAGTGCTGCCTTCAGGCTGTTACGAAGTGTCCCTCAACTGTGACGGCACCGGGGAGCTGGCCTGATCTCTGTCTGCAGGGAGCCTGGCCCTGAACACTCAGGTAGCACCCCAGGGAGATCTGACACAATCTCAGCTGGTGCATGTCCTTGACCTGTTCCTGCTGAAGGAGGTGCAGCACCAGGGCTCATCATGGTTAGTGCCCTACAGTGTGAGCTCAGAAAAGACCCTGTCCTTTGAGTAAGGAGTACAGTGCATGCCTATTTTTTTTTTCCATATTCCCAGGCTATACTTCTGGAGACAGCACTGGAGATAGGAGCACCTCTGGCTGGAGTCCTGCTGTACCAGCTTCCTGCCAGTGACATTTCTGCCTTGCAGTAGTCTGTGCTGGTGCTTTTTGTCTCCTCAACACAGCAGGAGCTGTCAGTGGTTGAAGAAGCTTGAGAGTGCACTCGTGCTGAGAATGGTGTTTGGAAGACTTGTGGAGTGCTCAATAAACGATGAATGTAATGTTGCAGGCTCAAGCAAGCAACTTACCTTCTTTTTTGTATGTTTAGCAGGATGGCTTGTATTGTGGGCACAGAGGGCAGGGATGCAGAGAATTTGGGAGTTCTACAGACACTTCATTATCATAAACCTTGACATTTTTTAGCCTGGGGATATTTCCTCATAGGACACAGGAGACTCTGAAGTTCCTAAACTGCTGCTTGTGGAAAGGCTGTACCTGGCAGGGGGTTGCTCAATACTTGTTCATTTTTCTGTATTCTTGCCCAAAGCTTTTGCTACTTGCTGCTGCTGCTGGAGCCCAGATAATGTCTTGGTGGCTCTTCATGCTGCATTATCACCACGGGCCCCATACTTTGGGCTAGTTTTTGCTCTAATGAAGGATTGGGCTGGGATTTTGAGAGCAGCTGTGAGTGGGGTGAGATGGGAAGGGGCCAGTGACATGGGGAGTGATGCTCCTGGATAAGTGCCTGAGGGGAGTGGGCAGGGGACTCTTGGCATGAAGCATTACTTTATCCTGTGTTCCTTGTCCTCACTGAGCTCAGGCAACAAGTTTCTCCATCTTCAGAGGATCAAATGACATCTTACACAGTATTGAAGCCACCATGCAGTTCAGGGCCACAAAGGATTCAGGTAACTAGGCCCATGGATCTTGGTAGGAGGCAGACTTGTTGCTTTTATTTACACTTGGGTTTAGCAAATTGCTTGAACTTTCTTTATAATTTAAGCATATTTTACTTCCAAGCATATACTTCCAGCTTCATGTGCGAGCTTGGAAAATTGAAAGCTTCTTGGAGCCCTTAATTTTCCTTGCTGGTGTGTCTAAAGCATGTAGTCTCTGTGCTGCTTTAAAAACAGCAGTCAAATCATCCTGATGAGAGGAATGAAGCATTCCAGAGCTTGGGTGTATTCATAAACAAGAGTCATAATAGAAGCAAGTAGCACTAATCAGCTTTTCCAAAGGAAATGCCTAGAAAGCTTTTATGTAGATGATAATTTGTTAATTTTCTTGCTTAGTTGCTTATTTATAGCCACACTCAAATGCTCTGGGGCTAGGCTTGCTCCAGGATTGAGTAACCTGTGTCTGGTGCCATGGGTGGGAGTGCCTTGGGAGTGGTGTCCTGGACTGTCACCAAAATGTGAAAGTTTGGATCCATTATTTAAAAAAAAACAACAAACAAAAACACCCAAAGAAAATCAATCAACTTTGGGACATGAGCATGAACAGGGAATAGCTTAGGGCTTGCCTCAGTTGCATGTCTAATGAAAAACGTGTTCTAATTAATGTGGGGAAAAGTAAGCAAGAGGTGACTTCTGAAGCCTGAAAGATCTGTCTGTGTGAAAGCTCGGAGTATGTGCTAACCCATCACCACACTTGCTCAGCCTGCAGGAAAGGGATCCCCTCTCTTCACTAGCCTTTATGTCTTTCCCTGCACCCTGACGTGTCTGTAGCTGATGGAAAGCAGTATCTGATGGAATCAAAATCACTCCTAATACTGTGGTGTAAAGCAGGGAGAAGAGGCAGCAGAAGCTGAAGGTGTAAGAGCTGCCAGTGTTGCACTTAGGTTCTTTGGCTGAGGCAGTGTTACGGTGTGTGGTAGAAGGGGATGTTCTGGGACACAAAAACAGAGCCCTGGTTGCTTTTCAGAAGGGCAGTGTGGGACTGGTGGTGTGGGGTTCCCCAGGGTGTCTTGAGAGGTTTGGCTACATAGAAGATAGGTTACTTCTCCTGAAAGGAGCCGCCTTCCTATGGCAGTGGGGGTGGTTCTGTGAAATGGTGCTTCCAGCACAGTGGAGTCTTCACCTGGTGTGATCCCAGGAAAGGTTTCTGCATTGCTAGCACAGATGTCTGCTGCACACAGGGCAGGCACCACTACCTGACATAGTTTCCACCACATGCCCTATGCACTCTTCCACCCATTTCTCACAATACATTTTTTTTAGAAAATAAACCTCTGCTTTTGTTTGCTCTCTGTAGCAGTGTAACTTCTGAACCATTACAGGCTTGTTACCATCTGTGCTAGCAAGACTGTAGACTGTGCTAGACTAGGGGGAAATGTTTGAAAAATAAAAACCTGTAATCCTCTGCTCTGTGTCTCATCCAGTTTGTTCTGTTCTCATGGCAAGGGCCAGCTATTTTTCCTTGCCCTTGTCTTCTTTCCTCTGCCATCCTTACCTGTTGGGGCACCCCCCCAGTCGAATGCCCCTTAGGTGGCCAGAGGCAGAAGGGTTGCAGCGTGACCACCCACAAAGTCTCTGGTGTGCCCTGCAGTGTGTAGAGCCCCTTGCTACAACTTGCTGGCAGTGCATGGGGACCTATTGGGTGCCAAGCCCTAAAACTGACCCTGGGGAGTTTTAAATCCTGCAGGACTAGTCTGGAGTTGTTTTAGCCCCTTCATTCCTTACCTTTCTAGACCTGAGTGCCGAAGGTGACTCTGTTTTGTATAGCTACATTCAAATATCTTTTTGTGTCAGCAGCAGTGGTGGCAGGTAAGGAGAGCAGAGAAAAACAAGGGAAGGAGTGTAGAGTATGGATTCCACTGGCCTGGTTAGACACACAGAGGGCAAGTTGGGGATGTTCTAACACTGCTGGGGCTAAAGACTAATTTGTGAAATTACACAATATATGTACAGCCAGGAAATATGCATTCAAAGCCTTGGATACTCAATATATTGTTTTTAAATTCTGTTCTTCACTACAGTTAATGTGAATAACTAAATAGCTCTCAGGGGGTCTTAAGTGTCCTGCTTCAAGATTTAATCCGATTTACAAAAATGGGGAATTAGGAGGACATCCTTAGGGGAGCTGTCTGCCTTTCATCTGTTCCTTGGGTACTTGGGGCTTCTTGCAGGCACATAATGATGGGTGCTGTTGGAGACATAAAATGCTGAAGATTTTGCAGTTGATTGGATCAAAGGGGATGTGTTCAAAACTTGCCACGCATCGGGGACCATGCATTTGCCCAGTAGCCATTAACACTTCTTACACCTATTTGAGCATTGGCCTGTGCCATTTAAGCATTGCCAGGGAGAACAAAATGGGACCTGAATGCCTTGGCTCAGGGTTGCTTTTGATGGGTGTGACACTGTCTTCAGTAGTCACCAAGAGTTCTGCGGTGTTCTGTGGGTTCAGTACACAGTGTTTGCACTTTTCTTTCAGTCTTGGAGACCTCATAGCTCTCCCAGGTTGTCACCATAAGTACTTTGGCTTATGGAGCAGTTGCCTGCAGAGCATCTGTACACGAAGCCAGTACAAAAACAGTTTTTCTGCTCAGCTGGGTTTCTGGCCACAGTCCTGCTTTGCCTCCAACCCCTGCTGGTTGATGAACACCTGCGTGCCACCAGTAATGGGCCCATGTGTGGAAGCGCAGTGGGGAAGGCTGCTGCCCTACTGCTTGTGTCCTTTGTGGTGGAGCTGGTGTGCGAGGAAGGAGGGCTGGGGCACAGGGAGATGGTGGGTGCACGCTGCCTTCTCCTGAGCTCTCCTCAGCTCCTGTGTGCTATTATTTCCCCTTCACAGCTGTGGTAGGAGCACCAGCCAGAGGCCTGACTTTGAATGGGTGGGTTGTAGGAGCCGTCGCAGTACAATTGCTGCAGTGTGACTTGATGTTGTCCATGGGCTAGGACACACCATTCCTCCCACCATGCAGCTTGGGAATGGCTCAGTTGTTACAAAAGCAGTCCTGGCTGCACCTGCCAGCACTTCTGCTACAGGCATTGCAAGAAACTCAGTTACTGCTCTGGGCGTGTGCCTGCATCCTCTCCTCGGTAATCCCCGGTACAGTCACAGTATTCCAGCTCCCACGTGCAGGATAGCCTGGAAGGTTCTTGCAAAGGTGAGGTACCCTGTGTTCTGTCAGTTCTTCCAGCCACAGAGCAATAGGGAAGAATATCCTGGCCCAAGCACATGAAGGATGCAAGGGGCACCAGGACAGGGACCCAGGCGTTGAAGTTGCCAGACTTGTTGCATGCGTGTGTGACTGCCTGCAGTCTCTCCTGGCCTTGCCAGCAGCTCTACTTGCTTCTAGTCAGGGTTGACAGAGCACGGAGCCCTTCATCTTACTGATGTGGCTGGTGTTTGTCTGTGAGCTAGAGTGTGTGGCTGCTGCCCCAGTCCCTGCAAGGCCAGCCCTTAGTGCAGATGTAGAGATGAGGTAAAAGGGAGCCAGTGTCGCATCACCTGGGACAGGCAGCCCCTCACCCCCAGCCCGAGCTGTGCTGTCACTGCCTTGTCCCTTTCCTGGCCAGCACTGGGTGGCAGTGGGAGGTGAGGATGCTGCTGCTGGCAGCAGGCTGTGGGAGCCAGCCCTGGGCTGCCCGGCGCTGCAGGCATGCTGCCGGTTTTGGGAGCGGTGAGCCCTGTGGGGAACTGGCTGCTGTGGCTCATCCCAGCCCTGCAGGGGACAGAGCTGCTGTTGCAGGGACAGCAGGGACACTGGG
>NW_008238644.1:3409033-3416003 GCF_000691975.1 Corvus brachyrhynchos
GGGAGGCTGCTGTGGTGAACCAGTGCTAGCCCCTGACAGCGAGCAGTACACCCAGCCGCCTGATCCCTGCCCAGCCCTCACTGGGACTAAATGATAGTGTAGCAGTGTCAGTCCCAGCACTGTCTAGCCAAGCCTGGTGGCAGCTGTCCCAGCACCAATCGTCCTTGCACTGGTGCCACTGTTCCAGCACCAGTACTGACTCAGCTGGTACTGCCCAGCACCAGCTGTCCTGGCATTTTACTGCCCAGGCACCAGCTTGGCCCAGTACAAGCTGGCCTAGCCCCAGCAGAGGGAAAGCAGCAGCAGCATGGATCAGGAAAGAGTTGGTCCTGGTTCCTGGATTTGCTCAATGAGCAGCTGTTTAGGAGTGTGAGCAAAATGCTTCTTCCTCAGCTGCAGAAGCAGCACCCACACCTTGGCCACCTGTGACCAGGTACTAACCTGCTCCTTCCTTTGGCACACTCCACTCCTCCTTACTGGAGCACCACAGCCCCTTGAAAAACTTCCCTCTTTTCCTATCAAACACAGTGCTGCAGCAGTTGCTCATCTGAGCAAGAGGAGGAGGACATAGCTGAGCTGAACAGGATAGGTGTAGCCAGCTGGCCATGGACCAGAGCTGTCAGTGCATGACCCTAACGTGGCTGAGAATGGGTTTCCTGGCACTTGGGCCATCTCAGAGCTGTGGTGTGCCAGGCATTGCTGTCCTGTCTTCAGAGCAGCCACACAGGTTTGGATCCCACTCCCACCATCTGGCAGAAATAAAGCACACATCCATGTCAAACATAATATATTTATAGCAAAAATAGGCTTTTTCTGTAGCTTCCATACACAAGGTTTTCTCCCCGTACATTTACGCAGTAAACAGGTCGACTGAAGCAGTGTGTGCTGGCTGACTCGACAGCTGCCCTTGCTTCAGGCTCCCACTTACAACGGGTGGCTTCATTCCCCTTTTGTGGCTGCTCTCTGGAGCCTGTGCTGGTGCCCTTGTACCTCTCCAGCCAGGGGTTGTGGCACAGGCAGGGAGCAGCCCAGGGAGATGGGGGGAATGATGGTGCAGTTTCTGCCCCCCAGGCAGAGGGCACAGCTGGTGGACAGGCTGCCTCTGTTGAAATGGGGCAGTCACAGCAGTGCCCCCAACCCACATTCAAGGAGAAGCTTCCTGTAGCTTACCTGTGCTGACCACAGGCTCCTCCACCATGCTGTAAAGCAAGTGACTGGGCACAGGACCTCAGCCCTCTCATGGTGGTAAGAAGATACAAACCACATTAACTCAAACACATTAACAAGCCTCCCTTGTTCCTCCTGCCCCTCTGCTGATGGGAAGCAGAGGAGGGGCTTAGGACTGCCAAAGTCCCCTGCAGAAACCTCCAGTGCCTGCACACTGTCAAAAGACCTTCTCACCCCGCTGTCGGAGAAAGCAAAGCATGAGGATGCTCTGCCAGCAAGAGCTTCACAGTTTGGAGTTCGCTGGGTCATCTCTTGTCCATCCCAGAAGGGTTTGGCACGTAGACCTAAAGGACATGACACGTAGGCAGCAAGTGCATCCCCTTGCTGTCCTGGACTGGGGAAGGGCCCCTTGCTAGGAGCCAGTGCTTCTTGCTGCCTAACCCTGCAACTCAGAACATTGCAACACACCCACAAGCTGCCTGCACTGTTCCCAAATGAGACACCACCCCGACGAGGACAGGTGCCCAAGGGTGGCTTTGCAAGCAGAGCAGCCACTGCAGCACAGGGAAGGAAGCCAGTTCTCCCCTCTGCCCTCCCTGCACCACTGAGACTCCCACAGCACCCAGGCAAGGAGCATCCCTCTAATCTGGCCCCAATCCCCTCCCACTTCCCTCTCCCCCCACGTTTTTGGCAGTCCTCCTTGGACATGTTCAAGTCTCCAGCATCTCAGCAGCACGGACTTGCCTCACAGTTTGGTAATTGCACGTAACAGGGCCACTCAGTGACCCCCACAAGGCGGGGGCGGGGGGGGAACCAACAAAAAGGAACAAGACAGTCAAGTAAACTAAATCAAGAAATCCCTCGCTGTCGGTCCCAGCATGACAGGTCCCGCACGAGTTCAGGGAGAGAGGAGGCTGCCCAGCCCTGCCGCAGCGCAGCTCCCACCATCTAGGAGATCATGTACTGGGTGATGGCCTGCAACGCGTACAGCAGCTCTGCCTGCATCCGGGCTTCCAGGATCAGCAGGTTCACGTGCACCTGGGGGAACAGCAAGAGAGGCTCAGGCAGCTGAAGTGTGCTGTGCTCAGTGGTGCAAGCAACTGTCCACCTAGGCAACTGAGTCTTTTGTCATCAAAATGCCACCAATTTTTCCAGCTCAGGCAGCTCCCCTTTCCTTCTCCTCCCAGTCCTGTAGGCTGTGGCTGCTTCCCAGAGCTGCGTGCCAGGGAGTCCCCTGCATACTTGGCACCAGCATTCCAGGCTGGCAGCAGCAGAGTCCCTGACACCCACAGCAGCCGCTCCTGTGAGTTACAGCTCGACAGAGGGTTCACCAGAAAGCACTCACCACTGGGGTAATGACCTTGGAGATGCCTGTGCTGCTGGTGCCCCTTGGGCTCATCACAGTGGGCAGCCCCATGTCACACTAAGCCCAACTCCTTACAAAGAGCCAGTTTCCATTCCACTTCACCTGCCTCAGACTGGTTTGGTGGCTCAAAGATCTCCCATACACCCCCCAAAGCACCCCAGATTGCAGACCCTGCCCACTCCCAGCTCCACCGCAGCCAGTAAGAGCCAGGGGCCGGCTATCCCACCTTTTCACTGTGCTTGAACTGCTTCCAGAACCTGTCAAACATTTCTGAGTTTGTCTTCTCTGGGTAGCAGGTTACAGTTTTAATGTAAACTTTGAGCATTCGCTCCAGGAGCTGATTCACTTCTGCATAGTCATAATCATCGTACCTGTGGGAAGCACAGGGGCGAGTCACAGCCAGCACCTTGCCTGTGGTCTGCCTGGGGCATGGCATAGCCACAGGGCAGGGGGACACATGGCAACAGCCACCAGGCACTGAAACCCTGTCCCCAAAGCTCCCCTGCCCTGGCCAGAGCAGCTCAGTATTTCTTCCCTGCCTGTCCCAACATCCAGGCAGGTGATTCACCTCTGTCCCTTCTCCATGCTCATCTGCATGACAGACCGAATGCCCCCCCTACCCTCCCTCCCACCTGGGTCAGCTCAGTTTTCTCCCCTGGACCATGAGGTTGGCTTCCCTACCTAATGCCAAACATGCAGTGGATGTAGTTCCAGATGCCCCGCTTGAAAACAGAGGGTTCACAGCCCTGCCGCTTGGCCATGGCACTGCTTTGCAGACCATCCACCATCCTAAACTTCTCATCCAGGAGATGCCCAATGTCAGAGTAGAGCCGGTTGACCAGTGAGAAGCCATGGTCTTCCCAGGAGTAATCCTGTTGAGCACAGGAAGAGGATTTTGCAATAGCAAAAAGGAGCTTGGAGCATGTTCCCAGGAAGAAGGGCTGGTGACTCAAGAAGCAGCAGAATTCAGTGAATATGCTCTGGGGGTGGCTTTGCCCAAACCACAGCATCCCTTATCAGGCAGGTTTTGAATGATTTTGACCCTTGCCTCCATGAGGGCCACGTGAAAAAAATCATCAACCCTTGGGGACAGAAGTCACCTCCCTCTTCCCAACCCTAGTGGGGCAGGAACAGTCTGCATGGGCAACTCTGCAACTGTTTACTGCCCATGAGGAAGAGAGAGGAGAGGAGAGGAGTGGAGTGGAGAGGCAGCAGCTTGGGCCGCTGCCCACCAAGAGAGCCGGAGCCTTACCTGGACTCTGAATACCTGCGTCTGATCCTCGTCACGCCGGGCAAAGTCCTGGTAGCCAAAGTCAGGGTCCTGCATGTAGCATGCAAGGTTGGTAGCACCGGTGACTTCCCCATCAGTATCTGCAAAAGGGGAGAGCCCTGCAGACGGGTCAGAGCAATGCTCAGCTGCCCTGTTCCCAGCTACATCAGGCATCAAAAGCCAGCCCTTGCTGTGCCCCGGCATGCATTCCATGAGGCCCTCTGAACCACACATCATGGAAAACGTAAGGCATGGAGGAGCAACAAACACCCAGGTGTGCCATATGAACTCCCACCCTGCACACCCTCTGCTCTCTGCCCCTCACCTTCCTCTCGGTCCTGCTGCAGCAGCCTCATCTCATCCCTGCCCTCAGTCTCCACATGGATCCGCTGCATGCGTTCCCGGAGGGAATCCAGCTCCATGCAGGAGTCCAGGGACTGCACAGACACAGGCTTGGGGGTGAGGGCAGTGGTCCCAGCGACACCCCCCCATCCCCTGCAGACCCACCCTCGGGGGACTCACCCGCTTGCGGTTGATGCGCAGCAGCTCCTGGCTGCAGCTGTTACCAGCAGTGGCCTCACAGAAGCACTGGTTCCCAAGTGACAATGGCTTCAGCGAGCCTGGGCCGCCCAGCCCCTCATCCTGCTCACAGCCACAGCCGAAGACAAAGCTGGCGAGCGCATGGCAGTGTGCCAGGAGGACGACAGCATGCACCAGCTCCGCCAGCGACCAGCTCCACTCACTGATCTTCAGCAGCTTCTGCAGAACACGGACAGACCAGCAATGTGACACAGGCAGGTGGGCAGGGTGCTGGCAGCCCCTGTGGATGCTGCTGTCCCCACTGCCATCCTGGTCCCTGGCTGATAGCCCTTCCCAGTACCTCAATGTGCTCCTTGGTGATGAGCCATGGCCGGTGTGCCAGGATCTTGTTGATCTCATTGAGGTTGCGGAGTTTGGGGGGGATGAATTCGAGGCCGCGCAGCCACTGGGGGTCACCCCCTGCCCGCAGGAACTGCAGCACATGCAGGTTCACCAGGTACCGGCACTGGTGCCGGGCGGCTGCCTGCAAGAGCAGCACATCAGCATCCATGCACTGCCCCAGAAGGACAGGCATCCACGCCCACCTCTCACTCAGCCTCCAGGACATCATGATTTTGGCCCCTGATGAGAAGCCTGGGGCATAGGCTGGCTGTTGGAGGTTGAGGAGAGCCTCACAGGGCTGAGCAGAGGCCCCGGTCCCCTCTGGCAGCTCCCAGCAGGGCTCACCATGATGGCGATGTAGTGCCGGCAGTCAAAGGGCAGTGGGCCATCCATGTGCATCAGGTAGTGCTGCGTCTTGAGGAAGCTGTCGAGGTACTGTGGGTGGTAGCCCATCTGCTGGGTCACCGCCTCCAGCCGCCCCCGGCTCGCCAGCACCTTCACAAAGAGGAACTGGGGGCAGTCAGGGTCGCTGCTGGACATCTTCACTACCTGCAAGACACACGCTCTGCTTAGCTCTCCCCGGAACAGCCCCCGCTGCAGCAGAACGCCCCAGCCAAGCCTGGGCTCTGCAAGGGGCAGAGATCCCCTCTTCCAGCTTGGTGCTGCTACAGGGGTAGTCTTGGCTATTAGGCAGAGCACTGCTAAGTGCCACAGGTAGCGGGAGGACAGGTAGCAAGACACACAGCTTGGTCTCTGTCTGGGAGAAGGCATTGCGTGGTGAGAGGAAGCAAAGGGCAAACTAGGAATGATGTTTCTTGTAGTGGTGCAAGGCCGGATCAGGAGAAGCACGACACAAAATACATTCCAGAATGGAGCAGCCCATCTGCCTTACCGCCAGCATGAAGCCCTCCTGCCCGGTACCAAGATGGGAGAGAGCTGTGGAGACAGCAGAGGGGCTCCCAGGCTCCTTTCCTGGCAAGCCAAGAGGCAAACCATGTCCTGGTACCTTCCTGGTACCTCCTGTGATCAGGAGCACACAGAAGAGCTCCCCACATGTTGCAGACAGCATGGGAGTCGGTCCTGCAGCACAGGGCACAGCTGTTACTGGGTGTACCCACCGGAGAAAACACAGATGGGCAACTCAGCAAGAGGGGCCCACACACCCCCAGCAATGCCCACCCCAGCCTTCGACCAGGGCCCCAGTCGAGCACAGCTCCAGCCCCTCCCAAGAGGGTGGTGGGAACAGAGGGCAGGGATGTTGGAAAGGTGCCCAGGCAGCTGCTGTGCTCCAACAACCGTGTTGCTACAATTCCCACCCAACAGCAGGGTCTGCACCTGCAGCTTGCCCACCCCAAGGTATGGGTAGAGCAGGTGCTAACCCTTGTCACACAGAAAGTCACAGCTCCTGCTCACATGTGGGAGCACAGGCAGCATCCTTGGGTACAAAGGATGCATCTCTTCTCCCAGGCTTGAACTAAAATCTCTCCTGGGAAATTCTGGCCCTGCTGACACCACTGTGTTGTTCCTTCCACCTGTCTCTCCAGTGCAGTCACCCAAAGGCTGGTGACTGGAGCATGGCAACAATGGTGGCATAGCAGAAAACCAGGAGCACTTCTGCAAACCACTAAAGCCACAGGATGCATGGCAGAACACCCCAGGGTGAGGGGGAGACAGAGCAGGGATGAGCTGTGTGGCAGCACAGAGCAGATTCACCCACACAGCCAGTGCAGGAAGCAGCTCTGGCTACTTTCCACAGTCCTGCACTTCTGGTGGAAACACCATCACTCGGGTGTCAAGAGATTTACTCGATGACATTTGGAGTGTCCTCTTCACTTCCTCTGGTAAAAGAGGTCCACAAAACCCCAAAACTCAAATTAAAATGGAAAGAGATGAAAAGCACCAGCTTCTCTGTTCCACCGGAGAAGATGAAAGACAGAAGTGATCTGCAAAAGCCCCCTACAAAGTCCCTCTGCCTGGGGAAATGAGGTGCCCTGAGGACACCCAAAGGGCTACAGCCACTGGTATTCTCCTCCTGGTGGGCTGAGGTGGAGGAGCCAGGGGCCCTTCCGCTCCCTCCAGGGAAAGGTGGTCCCCAGTAAGGAGCTGTGCAACCAGCCCATGGCTCACCCTGGGGTGCTGCCAGCGCTCCTCACTCTGCTTGTCCAGGTGATGATGGAGCAAGCAACCAGGCAGAAACCAGGCAGGTATGTCTTGGAAGGAGAGGATTAAGGAAGGGGGGGGGATGA
>NW_008238644.1:3417610-3422706 GCF_000691975.1 Corvus brachyrhynchos
TGTGCCAGGGCCAGGCTGTGCCAGCGCCCGGCTGTCCGAGGGCCCAGCTGTCCGAGGGCCAGGCTGTCTCAGGGCCCGGCTGAGGGTCCGACTCTTCTCCCAAGCAAGCAGCGATAGGATGGGAGAGTGTGGTCTTTTGTCCCTCTGCCAGGGGAGGTTGAGGTTGGACATGAGGAGGAATTTCTTCCCGGAAAGGGTGATTAGACATTGGATTAGACTGTCCAGGTAGGTGGTGGAGTCACTGTCCCTGGAGGTGTTTAAGGAAAGACTGGAGGTGTCACTCAGTGCCATGGTCTGTTTGACGTGGTGTTCAGACAGAGGTTGGACTCAATGATCTCCAATGTCTTCTCCAACATAATTGAACCTGGGATTCTGTAAGAGCAGCTGCAGAGTGCTGCAGTCAGTGTTGCCCAGAAAGATCTGGTCATCTGCAGGGACAGCAGCAGTGGCTTGGGGCTGCAGATGGCTCTAGAAGTGGTTGAAGAGCCCAGAGCAGAGCCCACTGCCCAGCGAGGTCATAGCACATGGCCCCAGTGCACAGGGAGCCCTGTGAGACAGCCAGGAGGGGACTCATCCATGTGCTTGATGTTGATTGATGAACATGCTGCCTCTGTGAGCCTGGGACAGTGGGGCTGGCCCCTGCCTCACCATGTGTGAGAGGTCAGAGGTGTTCAGGAGCTGGGGCTCCACTGGTACTTTCCCCAGACCCTGCAGGACTAGCCTGGGCAAACCCCTGGTGGGCAGAGCTTTATTGCCACTGGGAACTGGGGACACAGGCGAAGGAGCAGCGAGGCTTTGGGGGAACTGCCAGGATGACACAGTGGCTTGCTGTCTGAGCCAGCACAGGCAGGACACAGGAACAACCACAAAACCATGGATGAAAGGCAAAGAGGAAATTTATTTTTATTACCTCACCAACTGGAGGATCCCCCAAGCAGCACCCAGGCAGAGGCACACAAGCAGGGATGCAGGCACTGTGGATCTTGTTCCACCCTAGAGGATCACCGAACCTGCTGTTTTTGCTTGTTTATCAAGGAATTGTGCAGTTGTGGTTTACCACTGTGATTTGATCTTTCCCACAGCAGGGCAGGAATTTCAAGCATGTTAAATAAGGTGCCACTAAGTCTATCACAGGCCTGTGTTATCTAAACACAGGAGTTCTACTTACTGAGCACACAAAACTAAACAACGATGAGTATGTTATATGTGTTTTTCTACATCAGCTGCAAGGCACTTGAGCATGTTTGCAATCTTCCTTGCCTATCTTCCATTATTTTTCCACACTTTGCCTCCCTGGGACTCCTTATCCCATCTGTCCCCATCAGTTGGCCAGTGGCCCCTGTCTGCTCAGCTGCAGCTGCCCATTCAACAGGACACATCCCTGGGTGTGCTTGTGGGCACCTTGGAGCAGGGAAGGGGACTTGGCAGGAAGCAAGACTGGCGATGCAGGGCATTTGGCAGAGGCATGGCAGGAGCGGGGAGCAGGGCTTGTGGAGCGGTAAGGTTTGGGCAGCAAAGCTGTGGAGCAGGGCGGGTGCAGGGCTGCAGGAGTGTGTCACACTCTCCCATAGCTCTTCTGGTAGGGGCTGTGCTCGCTGGGGGCGGCTGGGGGCCCAGGCATTGGAGGTGGTGCGTGGTTGCTGCTGTCCCAGAGGGGCTCATGGCTGTCCTTGGGTGGCAGCTCAGTCACATAGCAGATGTTCTCACTGTAGTTGGGCTTGAAGCTCTCCACGACATCTTTGGGGACTCCAGCCCATTCCTCCAGGGAGCAGAGCAGGGTGAGAGGAGCTGCCACACAGCCCAGCCCCACCCCCACGCAGCAGGGGTGAACCCAGGGCAGGGCTGTTTGCACCACCTTACCTGGAAGTTGCCCTTGTGGGTGATGAACAGCTCATCAAAATTCTTGCTGGGGTTGGGAATTCGGGGCATCAGGATGACCCATACCCTGTGCAGGAGAGGTGTGTCAGAGGGGAAGAGTCCCAGTGCTGCTGCCCCCAATCAGCTCCCCACACTCACCTTTCTATGCGCATCAGGAGGATGACAAGGACCAGCAGGAGCAGGCAGGAGGCAATGGGGACCAAGATGGTGTGGATCTTGAACCAGTGCAGCTGTTCCTCCACTGTGCCTGGAAAAAGCCGGGGTGACAGTGACCTCTAGACAGCACAGCCCCACAGCAGTGGGGTGGGCCTGCAGGCGGCCCTTCGTGGGTGGCCACGGCATTGCTCACAGCAGGGCTCAGCTGGGAACAGAGGATGGACAAGGGGCCTGTCCCCAACCCCTGCCATCCTATCACCATAACTAGCTGGTGACCCTGTCCTGGCTCAGCCATGCCATCCAGTGCTAAGAAGCCCCTGGCAAAAGTCAGCAGGTCCCACTGGTGGGGTGTGTTTTGCTTCCAGAAGTACAAAGGATGCTGCTGCCTGCACCCCACATGCCCGGGATGGGTCTTGCACCTGAGCTGCTGCCTCAGGCCATTCCTTACTTGCTTGGCCATCCCTCGCCTGCTGAGCCCTGCCATGCTCCAGTCCATCCTATCCCACTGCAGCCCTCAGAACATACCCTTGCTGGTGGACTTGCTGCCCCAGAAGACAGGAGCGCTCCACTCACTCCAGAACTGGGTGCTGCCACAGTATTTGTTGATCTTGCTGCGCACGTAGAAGGTGTAGTACTTCTCATAGTCCACGCTGGGCAAGGAGAAGACATCTCCATTCACCGAGAGCTCCTGCAGAGACATGAGCCACATGCTGCTGGCTGGGACCACCTTGGAGGCTGGTGCACAGGTCACCCCCAGGCACAGCCACAAGAGTGCTGTGCCCAGGGCTCTCACCGTCCAGCTGGTGTCCTTGTTGCTCTTGTACTTGACAGCATGCTCCAGGCACCTGGCTTTGGGGTACGGGGTGGCCCAGGTCAGCTGCAGCTGATTGTTGCTCATGTTGCGGATGGTCAGGTTGACGGGCGCCTCTGGTTTCACTGCGAGGGACAGGTGACACCCAGTGAAGGCTGGCCCCATGCACCAGTGGCCCTGCCACCAGCTGGGAGCTGATAGGGCAGCTCTGAGGACGCACAGCTCTGCAGAGGAGAGGGGGTTCCCTCTGTACCCAGGTCCTGCAGCAACATGCGCTTGCTGGGGATCTCCAGGGTCTTGCCGTCAATGCTGGCATTGATGAAAACATGGAAAGACTGGAACTGGATGAGCTCGTTCCGCTTGAAGTAGCAGCCGACCCTGACACCATGGTCCTGCAGGTAATGCTTGCACTCCACCTTGTCAGATGCGTTCTTGTACCTGTGTCACAGTAGGTTACCAGGATTCCCCAAAGCCTTGCATGCCCCAGCCCTCACTGGGACCCCTCTCCCCAGCACATCCCATCCTGCTTGCCCTGGAGACAGAGCCAGCCCCACCCTGGGCTCAGGGTGGAGGAGCAGCCTGATGCCAGGACCAGCAATGCTGGCAGTAGCCCCCCTGTGCAAGGACCCACCACTGGACATCCTCCTGTAGGACTGGCCATGGGGCAGAGGCACCTACCGGTAGTAGAGGGAGTAGTTGACGCTGAGTGTCTCTCTGGTCCCCCACTTGCAAGTCATGTACTCCTCGTTGAAGAGGACACACTCCACCCCTGCAAGCAACAGACACTGCTGGGCATTGTAGTGGTGGGTGGCTGTGCCAGGGCCCAGGGGTGCACCGGAGACACATGGCACACGCCAGGTCCCTGCATATCCCTATGAGCCTCCCTCCACAGGAACCAAACAAAGTCATCAGCCAGCACTGCAGGAGAAAGCCCCAGCCGAGCTTTCCCGGGTTGTAATGTAACACAACGGAGCAAAGGGCTGTTTCCACACATGGAGATGGAGGACATCTTCCAGCCAGCCCAGGAGGTCCAGGGATACAGAGGGGCTGCATTTCCACAGAAAGCTGTTGTTTTACTGACAGCCAGCCAAGGAGTGGGTTTTTTCTCAGAAAACAGATGCTGGAATGAGAGTGCCAACTGGAAAGAGAAGCCTCTGTCTCCCATCCCCTTCCTGTGCGCAGCAGTACCGAGGTGACCAGGAAGGAAAAGGCAGCTGGAGCAAATCCACTGACCATGCTGGCCAGCACCCACACAGAGTACGGACCAAGAGGATCTGCCAGTAGTGATGGGGCAGGACTGCTGCAGGACTAGTAGCCAGGGGGCTGGTGGGGTCAGAAATGCTCCAGCACTTCAGTGGCAGCAAGGACACCCCCCAGTAGGGCTCCCTGGTACAGTCTGACCCTCCTGGCAGCCCCACTGTGAGGGCCCATATAGGTGCCGCAGGTCCTGGGGCACATCGGGGGGTTGCAGGGTCCCTGGTGTGTGCCACAACAGTGCGCCAGCCCACGCAGCCTCACATCCTGTCCTCCTCGCCCGCCATCACTGGGGAGCTCCATCCCCCAGCCCCCACCCGCAGAAGGGGCCCGTGGCCTTCCCATGTGCCGCCTTACCTGGATGGCTTTGGGCAGCAGCAGGATAGAGACCTGGCCCACAGAGGAGAAGGAGGAGAGGCACGAGGAAGGTGCCAGGAACCGCCATGAGGGGGCCTGAGCAGGGACGCGTGCGAACAGCCTCACGCAGGGCTGCTGGCTTCCGCACCACACTGCTTCCTGCCCCACAGCACTGCCTGAACCAGGGGCCCACCCTACGTGCTGCCCCATGGGCCACCTTACAGGGACCACAGCTCGCTCCAGTGGGGCCCCGTGGCTCATCCCAGTGGGGCCCCGTGGCTCATCCCACTGGGATCCTGCAGCTCATCCCACTGGGACCCCATGGCTCATCCCAGTGGGATTCCATGGCTCATCCCACTGGGATCCCACAGCTAACCCACTGGGACCCCACAGCTCATCCCACTGGCACCCCATGGCTCATCCCACCGGGACTGCATCACCCTTCCTGCTCAGGTCCCACGCCTCACACCTTTTGGACCCCCCCAGTTCATCCTGTCGTGTTCCCATGGCTCACACTGCCGTGCTGTAGGGATCACCGCCACTGGGCTGCCCCAGGAGCATGGCTGGGATGGGGATCCCAACGCCCAGCCCGCCTGGATCCCTGAGAGCATCACTGGGAGGCACTGAGGCAGGAGGAGGG
>NW_008238644.1:3423650-3429485 GCF_000691975.1 Corvus brachyrhynchos
GTGCCGGGCCCTGCTGACCGTCCTTCCCCCGCAGGATGAGCTGACTGCGCTGAATGTCAAGCAAGGCTTCAATAACCAGCCGGCGGTCTCTGGGGACGAGCACGGCAGTGCCAAAAATGTCAATTTCAACCCGGCGAAGGTGAGAGGCGTCCCGACAGTCGAGGGGCAGGTTTGGCAGGGCAGGCTGCTGGATCCTGGACAGTCCTGGGTCTCGTTCTTTCCCTGTGTCGAGAACTAGATCTTTCCCTTTTTTATGGGTGTTTTTAAGACTTGACCCTCTGTTTCTGTAGAATCCAAGTTCTGCATTCGTTTAGAGCTGTGTCCCACCTCTGAGAGAGGAGGTTCTTCTCTTGCTGAGTGCGTTTTAGGGTCAGGTCTGTGTCTGCAGCCTTCGTTAAGCCAGCATCTAGGACTCCTTATATTCTGCAATTAAGGAAGAGGGCTATCATACTAGGAGAGGGAAGCTTCTTATTGGTTTGGTTACATGATGGCCATGGTAAAAGAAAAGTACGATTTCTTGAAACATCTGGAAGTTTTAAAATGGGTGTTATATAATAGGCGTCAACTCCATTTTTCCAGTGTCTGAAATCAAGATGTTGACTTCCTGACAAAACAACTAGTAATGACCTGGGTTGGAAGGCAATCAATAAGCACAGTATATTTGTTTTCTTTGGCTGACTTCTGTCTGAGGAGCCTTCTGTCTGGTTTGACAAGTATTTGTAAAGAGTTGCGTCCATCTCAGCTTGAGTCCCTGCTTGGTTATTGTATGAGTTATCTAAAAGCATTCATCTCTGCAAGTACAACAAGGAGTTATTGGCAGTGCTTTGTGTTTCAAAAGTTGATACTGGTGAGACTTCTAGTAGGAAAGGTAAATGAGACTTTAAGTACACTGAACAGGTCTTGACCTTTGAAATTTAATTAATCCTTTTTTTTTCTTCTCCTCCAGATCAGCTCAAATTTTAGCAGTATTATTGCAGAAAAGCTGCGGTGCAACACCCTGCCTGACACAGGGAGACGGAAACCCCAGGTCAATCAGAAGGATAACTTTTGGCTGGTGACAGCACGTTCTCAGAGTGCCATAAACAACTGGTTCACAGATCTGGCTGGAACTAAGCCCCTCACTCATCTTGCTAAGAAGGTATGTTACAGGAGAGGCAGCCTGGCAGGGCAGAGAGTTTAATCTGTGTTTGTTTCTGGAGGTTTTCTGAAGGTTTTTACTGTTTGGAGAAGTTTCTTGTCTATACATCTTGTGAAGCTTTCAGCTTGAAGAGTGGATGTAGGATTTGTAGTGCCCTGACTGTAGTCATCCACACTTAGAGAACTCGTCTCTTGTCTATTCTTTGGAGGTGTGTTCAGCTTTGCCTTCTGGCTTGTACGACATGACTGATTTATTTTAAAGTTCCTTTGTTTTTCAGAAGAGCTGCCACTGTTGCATTTGGTCTGTTGTTTAGATTAGGACATTTCTGTTGTGGAGGGTTTTTCAAGTCCTCAAAAGTCATAGTGAGAATTACTGAAAATAATCACCTAAATGACTTCCCAGACTTCTGTTTCAGTGAGGTGTTCCTGCTTTTTGGCAGAGGAGAGTATGTGTGCTAACACTTGGTCTTGGCCAGGCCTACAGTATTTTTATGCCCTGGAGTCTAGGGGTAGGTATTTTCCTTATAGCTGTGAATTCTGTAGGATATGAAAGAAGGGTCTTACTCTGGCATTTTATCAGGCCTGATAGCAAGGGAGATAACTCTCTCTCAGGGGAGGCCTACAAACAAGGTACTCGGGAATCTGGTGTGCATTGTGGAAAAACATAACTTCCAGTTGCGAAATGGTCTGAGTCACTCCTGGGGGGGAAAATAAAGTAATCAGATTTTCCCAGAATCTGATTCTTTATAAACTTAGTCCTTCTTTGCGCTGTCAGTTTCCTGAGGTCATGGTGAAGGCTTGAACCTTTCAGGGTTTTCCCCTATTTTTTTGCAATGAGCTGCATCAATTTTCATGGACATAGATGTGAAAGAGCGACTGTCAGTAGCCAAGTGGTCTGACTTTGAGGCCACTTGGAAATTGGCCTCAATTGGGAAGAATGTAGGAAACATAACAGGTCAATGAACTGTCAGTAGTTCAGGGATTTGAAGATACCTGCCAAATGGGCCTGTTTTTGTGAATTTTTTTTCATTCCTCTGTGAAAACACACATACTTTTGCTCTCCAGAGTATTGTGTGGAAATGAGCCCCACAGCTGTACCTTTTCCTTCAGTGTGTTATTGCTTCCTGGTTTATAGTCCTGCAGTCTGATGATTTCCTCCTATGTTGTTTCTTGAATTTTGAATCTTGGGCTAGTAAATTCCTTCCTACTATGGTACTCAGTTCTCTGTTTCTCACAGTCTTCTGTTAGGTATTCATGATATTCTGAGACTTCTGTAACCACTCGTTTTGTATACAAAATGAAACATCTTGTCTTCACTTTTTATGTCAGATACTTCCTTACTGACTCAGTGCTTAGTCTGTATCTTTCATAGTTCTTTATGTGTTCTCTGGAGGATAACCTCCAAGATGTTTGCAGGATTCAGGGTGTGGATTTAGAGTGATGTAATTACATTTTCTGTCTTCTTTCACTTTGTTTTGTTTCTGTTTATACTGAAATGCAGCTCTGGTACTGTTGCTTTCTGACCACGGGTGAATTTTGGCAGCAGGTTTTTTGAAGTAGAGGTGCTGTGTTGCTCTGTTCACTTTTGACATTCTCCACGCCTACAGCAGGTATAGCTACTTTAGCTGCTTCAGTTCCTATTCTAAGTGCTTGGTTCAGTTCTCCCTCTCAATTCTGTTACAGGTGCCCATCTTTAGCAAGAAGGAAGAAGTCTTTGGTTATTTGGCAAAATACACTGTTCCAGTAATGAGAGCAGCGTGGCTTATCAAAATGACTTGTGCCTATTATGCTGCCATCACGGAAACGAAGGTGAAAAAGCGTCATGTCATTGATCCCTTCATTGGTAAGCACTTTGTGTGAAGCACTGGGTTTGTCCATCACAGATGTTTCCTTCTTAGCCTGCTCTTGATTAGTAAGAGGTAGCCTGGAAATCCATACATGAGAGTATACTGAAAATTAAATCTTAGTGGCCATAAATACTTTCTGGGAGCCTTACTTTTCTTTCTCCCTATTAAGTTCTACTGAGCTCCTTTGCTGCCTAACCTATTTTTTTCTTACCATACAAAGACTGTAAATTTTCAATTTAGTGATGACTGATTAGCTGCTTTCCAAGTGAGTGTGTGTATTTCCCAGAGAATTTTGGTATGTTGCTCCCTGTCTGTGTTTCCAATTTCATTAAGCATTACTAGATCCTACATCCTTTGCATCCTGGCCTGCTCCAGATTGCTGTGGTCTAGGAGAGTTCCCTGGCTGTGTTCTCATTTCTTTGGGTTTCCACTTATGCACCATCCTGGTTCTTTCCTGCTCCTGGTTGCCACAGTGCTCACTGCTAACCTGTTTTCTCCAGAATGGACGCAGATCATCACCAAGTACCTGTCAGAGCAGCTGCAGAAAATCGCAGAGTTCTACAGACAGTTGCCAGGGCAAGGCTGTGGTTCACCATCAGGACCAATGCCCCAAGAGGTGGAACAGGCTTTGAAGCAGTGGGATTACAATGAGAAACTGGCTATGTTCATGTTCCAGGTGAGGGACTGGCAGAGACTGCTGGGTGGGTGCATAGCAGAGGAGGGTGAGAGGAGTGGATGCCAAAGGATTTATTTCTGCAAAATACCATCTTTCTGTGAATAGACCACTAGAACTATATGCAGTTTTGAACTCAGTAATAGGACAGGGGTAGCACAGAACTGTGAAAACTTCCAGAGTTATTTCCACTGTTGGAAAGCAAGCTGCTGCTGCTGCTCTGCCTTATCTAAGTGGAGGTTACTTCAACTTCTGTCCATTTGGTCTGCTTTTATCTGTGTGCAGGATGGCATGCTGGACCGGCATGAATTCCTGACATGGGTCCTCGAGTGCTTTGAGAAGATACGGTCAGGAGAAGATGAATTTCTGAAAATGCTCCTTCCTTTGCTGCTGCGGGTGAGAAGAAAGGCACTCCGCTTGCTTTAGGAGAGTGCTTTGGCTGTCCCCTTCCTATTGCCTAAGTGATTAATGAGTTATTTTGTACCAGTAACCCTAAGGAGTGTCCCTCTGAGCATCCTTCTTAGCTCTTGCAAGGATGTCCTTCTAGTCCTGCTCTCTTCTGGTTTTTATTCTCCTTTACCCTTTTTTCCTGCACTGGACTTGATAATCCTTGCCCGTGTCACAGCTGTGATAGTTCTACTGATTGTGCACCAGTACCTGGAAACTGCTTTTTTCTTTCTTTCTGTTACAACAGATTCTAGGCACACCTTTGAAGCTCTGGGAAGGCTGGGTGTGGGTACATTTTTATATGTGAAGTCATTGCCAGAGAGCATTTCAAGGGTTCTTCTGATGCTTAGTAGCCAGGGGGTGATCCATGATGCTAAGGAGCTCTCTGTAAAAAGGGACTGCCTCTTCAAGGCAGTGTCACACACTGTAATACTTTGAGAAGGTCGGGGTTTTTTTCTTGTGTTTCTTGTGACAAGGATGTTTTCCCCTCCTTCCATCTTCCCTGCAGTACTCTGGAGAGTTTGTGCAGTCTGCATACCTGTCCAGACGTCTGGCCTACTTCTGCACCCGCAGGCTTGCTATGCAGCTGGATGGTGCTGGTGGGCACCCACCACACATCCTATCTGCCCAGGCAGGGAATGCTCTTCCTTCAACTCCCACCCCTCAGCCAGCTGCAGGGAATCCTCCTCCCAGCCCTTTCAGCGACTTGTTACTGTGCCCCCAGCACCGGCCAGTGGTGTATGGGCTCAGCTGCATCCTTCAGGTAGGTTTAAGTGATGGTGATTCTGGGGTCAACAGGGACAATTTACACTGTGTGCCATCACCGAAAAATCATTACAGTCTGAGTCAGCAGCTTCCTAAGTATCAAACCATCCTTGCTGATGTGTTACAGAGCTTGTGTCAGACATCAGTGCTGTTGCAGTGCCGTTGACTGACTTGCATAAGAAAAACGGGCTGGAATAGAGCATTTTGCTCTACTCACAGGTGCCTCGCATGGCTGGGAAAGCTTTACCAAAGAAGGGATGGGAAAGAAAGGGTTACTTCCCATTGTGTATGTCCATAGCAGGTTGTCATCCAGGAAAGGAAATTATGCCAGAAATGAAAGTGCTTTGTAATTTTGGCCACTCTTAAAAACAAACATTCCCGCATCAGGAAAAAAGTTCCCACAGAAAAAGAAAAAAACCCCCACAACTGAACAGCACGCACAAGAAACAGCTGCTCCCACTTTATGGAAGAATTTAGTGGTTTAGGAATGGCAGCAGGCTTTGAAAACTACTCTAAACTCATATTCTTTTTAGGTGGGATTGATTAAACCTTACATTGCAGTAAAAGGGCAAGTTTGCCAAAGCCTTATTGATAGATGTTATGTTTGAAGAACAGGTGCTGTTGTGACACTGGGATTCAGTCCTTACTGTCCTTGTGTCAGGAATAGATAGGCAAGTTCTGTTCAGTGTGTGCATTCGTTCATGATTGTGTTTTTCTCCTTCAAGAGGAGAGTGACTAGTTCAGGCGGGTCCATGCAGAAGGAGTGGAGATAGTTCCTTCCAGGGAAGAAAAGACATGTTAAAGCAGAGAAGGTTCCAGGCAGGAAGGTTCCATCCAGTGCAGGATGGAGCAGGAGTTGGAGAGGAAGAGAGCACAAAGCTTGGGTACCTGCTGCTCAAGAGAGAAACTTGAGATGAAGGAGCCCTGACAGGATCAAGAAGCAGCCAGCCAGCTCTCAGGGAAAGA
>NW_008238644.1:3429660-3445241 GCF_000691975.1 Corvus brachyrhynchos
ATGGAAAGAGAGAAAGAGAGAAAGAAAATTCCTGTAGTACAGTTGGCTAGAAGTAAGGACCTTCTGCAAGGGTTAGAGAGCAATGTAGGGTTATAAATAACCCCTTTAGATTCTTACTAAGTCTTTGGCTTTGTTTGCTTTCTGTTGAAGTTTGAAGGGTTTTTATTTCTATTTTCTATGTGATAAAACATGTCTTTAATGTAAAAATTGTGTTTCGGAGCTTACTCTAGAGAAAACAGATGAGCATATACACCTCAGAGGTTTGGCTGATTTGGAGTTCGAGCACAACCTGCTTAAAAAGTTAACGTTGGTTAATGATGGTCTGATCTTTAGTATGTCTCAGTGGAAACAGCTGCATTTCTAAGAGTGCACATAATTAACCTTTGTTGAAATGTTCTCAAGATAAGCACATTCCTTAGTTTGAGTGTCTAAAGCAGCTTTGTGAGCCAGAAGGTATAGGGGAATATTATAGGAATTGTTCAGTGATGCTTTGTCTGTGTTTATGTGAGTGTACAAGATCATAAAAGAATGAGAATGCATATAGCATGGTATTGTTACTATAATAATCACACTTGTGTTTGTCAAACAGTATGGTATAATTAGTTTGGGTCTGTTACCCGCTATTTCTTCTCAGACTTTACTCTTGATGAGAGTTGTAAGTCAATAATGTAAACACTGGTTCTGGACCATGAGGGCTGGATTGTGCATTGGAGCATTGGACTGTGATCCAAAGGGTCTTTCAGAGCTTAGAACAAAGAAAACCCCTTCCAAATAGTAAATATGTTGTATACAGGATAATGAATGCTTGGACAATAGGATGAAGTAGTGGTTAGTTCTGTAGAAAGTCATGTAACTTAATGTTTTGGCCTTAATTTGCTCAGTGATACCGACTTTTCTATCTGTTGCAGAGTATAATTTTGTGTTGCCCGAGTGCCCTTGTGTGGCATTATTCCTTGACTGATAGCAGGATAAAGACTGGCTCTCCTTTGGACCACCTGCCTATAGCCCCGTCCAACTTGCCCATGCCAGGGGGGAATTCAGCCTTTACACAGCAGGTAAGCAGCCTTCAGAAAAGGGAGCTCTTGTGGTTTGGGATAACAGCTGTTAGCTCTTTCAGAATTTTCTTTTCATGTTGTGTGATAAGCAGATCTGGAGGTGCTGTCTCACTCCCAAGGAATTAAGTGCTCTCATTCTGCTATAAGCCAGACAGTCATGTCCTTGGAAGATGGGCAAAGTCTAACCTTAAGTAGAATTGCTGTCAATGTCTCTGTTTTCTAATAATTTTGTTCACAGGACTTCTAAGGCATCCTTTTGTATGTTTACACAAGTCTATTGTTTCTAGGTTCGGGCAAAGCTGCGTGAAATTGAGCAGCAGATTAAGGAACGTGGCCAGGCTGTGGAGGTTCGCTGGTCATTTGACAAGTGCCAAGAAACCACAGCAGGTAACTTGCTGTAGGCTAAAGTTTCTCTCCCCCTGATCCATGTGCTACTCTGATAAAATCCCTGTCTGGCTATTCTTTTTCATTTTTTCCTATTTACTACTGTTCATATTTACTGTCAGCAGTAAGACATGGCTCTTTTTCTTTCCAGTGCAAAATCTTATAAGGATCCATTTCTCCAGTTATAGAGGGAGTTTCTGTTACTGGAAGCTGGAAATATGTACCAGGGAACTATACTCTTGTCTATGTGCCATGCTCTGATGCTTTCCCCTAAGATCTGCTGTTTGCCACAGTGAAAGTCAGGATATTAAGATGGGTGGACCCTTGCCTGACTGGTACAGATTTCCTTGGGCAATGAGCCCAAGCAATGAGCTCACAGAAACTTCTCATAGAATCATAGATAGTTTGGGTTGGAAGGGACCTTAAAAATGAAGTAGTCTCAATTTCCCTGCTATAGGCAGGGACACCTTCCCCTAGATCTGGTTGCTGAGGGCCTATCCAGCCTGGCCTTGAACACTTCCAGGAATGGAGCATCCACAATTTCTCTGGGCAACCTGTCCCACTGCTTCACCATGTTCAGAGGGGAGAATTTCTTCCTAACATCCAGTCTCAGTCTATCCTCTTTCAATATTAAGCCATTCCCCTTTATCCTGCCCTTGTAAAAAGTTTCTCTCAAGCTTTCTTGTAAGCCCCCTTTAGTGTGAAAGGCAACAGTTAGGTCATCACCTTAGAGCCTTTTCTTCAGGCTGAGCAATCCCAACTCTTCCAGCCTTTCCTCCTAGGAGAGGCATTGCATCCCTCTAATCAACTTGATGGCCTCCTCTGGACTCACTCCAACAGGTCCATGTCCTTCCTGTGCTGGGGACCCCAGAGCTGGAGGCAGCACTGCAGGTGGGGTCTCTCCAGGGTGGAGCAGAGGAGCAGAATCCCCTCCCTCCCCTGCTGCCCACAGGGCTTTTGCTGCAGCCCAGGACACACTTGGCTTTCTGGGCTGTGAGCTCATGTTGCCAGCTCGTGTCCAGCCTCTCCTCCACCAGCACCCCCAAGTCCTTCTCTGCAGGGCTGCTCTCCAGCTGTTCATCCCCCATCCTGGATTGGTACTGGGGTTGCCCTGCCCCAGGTGCAGCACCTTGTACTTGGCCTTGTTGAACCTTGTGGGATTCCCATGGGCCACTGCTCAAGCTTGTCCAGCTCCCTCTGGATGTCATCCATCCTTCAGGAGTATCAACCAAACCACTCAGCTTGGTGTCATCTACAGACTTGCTGAGGGTGCACTTGATCTTTGTCTATGTCACCACTCATCACTGATGTCCTTTGGGACTCTGAGCCTTTGACCACTACCCTCTGGTTGTGACTGTCCAACCAGTTTCTCATACACTGAACAGTCCAGTGTGCCTGGTGCTGTGTAGGCCCTCCCATTGCCAGAAAACCTCAATATTTTTGCAGTGACACCAGCCATGGAGCCATGTGTTAATAGACTGGGCCCATCTGTTTCTTCCAATGTCATTGCCTGTAACTGGAAGGATAGAAGAGAAAGTAACCTGTGTTCCAGAATCCCTTGCTAATGGTCGGTCCCAAGGTCCAGAAGTCCCTTTTGATTATCTTTGGACTACACTTGCAACTTCATCTCCTCCTGTGTGGGAGACTAGGAACTGGTACAGTCTGAGGGCTGTACCAGGCTAGGAAGTTTCATGATTTCAATGTCCATAACTTGGGCCCCAGGAATGCATCAGACTTTACCCTTAGAGAAGGGTGCATCTGGCGTTTGGATAAAGGGCCCAAACGCTCTGTTCCTCTTAGAAGAGAATCACCTACAGCTACAACCCATCTTTTTTTTCCTTGTGGAACTGGTCTTGATATGAGGTGTAGGCCTTTCTAACCTTGGCTGACCTTGACAACACATCTAGTGTTGCTCTAGAGTCTGTTGTACCAGGTGCCAAATACACATTTCTCTTCTCTGTTCTCTTCTAGGTTTCACTATTGGCCGTGTCTTGCATACCTTAGAAGTTCTGGACAGTCACAGCTTTGAAAGATCTGACTTCAGCAACTCTTTGGATTCCTTGTATAACAGGATATTTGGGCTGGGTCCGACCAAAGACAGTCATGAGGTGCTCTGGACTTTGCTGGGCCCTGGTCTTGGATGTGGCTGTGTTCTTGTTTATATCCCACTTGTTACTGTCCTGTGTCTGCAGAGACATGTCTCTTTGGCCAAGAGACATGATCTCCATTGAAAACGATTTCATGCAGCCCTGTTAGGGAAATACTAAAATGAGAAGGGGGATTCTGTGCTCTAGAAAGTCCAACAAATACGTGTAAGCTTGAGAGAATTCACTGATGAAAGATATCAGTCTGCATACCAGATTGGTGCTAAGGACTTGTTGTGTCAGTACTAGCCTGGTCATATTTTGGGCTGGCTGCTTATTCTTGGGAGCTCACAGTTCAGGTTCCTCTTAGCCTGGGAGGTGATGTATTTATGATGTGTAGGGCCACAGTGCATCCACTGCTGCATTGGTTCCTGGCAGTGAGCTGCAGGACTGGCTGTTTGTATACTTCGCATGAGGGTGTTGAGAAGTTGTGTTGTACTTAGTGCTGTGATTAGCACTCTATAGATGTGCTGCTGGAAGAGAGATGATTTTCTGGAGCAGAGTCAGTCTGGAGATTTGTCAGGGGCTGTGGAACTCATGTTGCAAAATGGAGTCAACGCAGGAGGGCTCTAGCTTGACATCTGTCCTCCCTGTTAGGAGGAGGGGAACGTAGTAGTCTTCAGGCTCTGTTCCATGGGGAGCAGACCCACTGTTATATCTGCTTCCCTTTTCTGCTTGGCTCAGGTTCTCACTGCAGTGCTTATATCCCCCCAGATCTCCCCAGACGATGATGCAGTGGTGGCCTTGCTGTGTGAATGGGCTGTCAGCTACAAACGGTCTGGGCGCCACAGGGCCATGGTCGTGGCCAAACTCCTGGAAAAGCGTCAAGCAGAGATCGAGGCTGAGGTAGGTCCTTATTCCTGGAAGGCTGGGAGCACTAAAGGAGAGCAGAGGTTACCTAATTCAGATTACACCGACAGGCAAAGGCTGATCAGCACAGTGCCTCTTGTCACTGGTGCTGCTAATTATGGCATTTGCTCCATCTGACCCAATGTAGGTCATAAATGAGCCTGTGGGATGGTGCCTATCCCATTTCTTGGATACATTTGAGGACAGCTGATTGCAGTGCGGAAGCGCTGACATACTTGGAGACTGTGAAGTAGCTTACAGAAACCTGTGTAGTGGCTTGTTTATAAGAGCAAGATAAAAAAAGAAGTCTTCAAGAGAATTTTTCTGAGATTTACGGATAGGAAGTTTCTCCTCTGTGTCAGCAGTTGGTACTTTTTCTGTTTCTGCAGAGGTGTGGGGATTCTGAAGTCGTGGATGAGAAGGGCTCCATCTCCTCAGGCTCTCTCTCAGCAGCCAGCGCTCCTGTCTTTCAGGATGTCCTTATGCAATTCCTTGACACTCAAGCTCCTATGCTAAGTATGTAAATAAGAACTTGTGGTCTCCCAGTTTTCAGATTTCCCTCTCTTGCGAACTTGCAGTTCTCTTGTGTGTAGATACTGGTCTAAATTCTCTGTCTGGCTTCATTGCAATTCAGAGCTTACCTTGGAGAGGAAGGAAAAGCAGCTTGTAGGGCCAGATGACAGATTATGTAGAGGCACTTCTGTTAACAGAGCATTGACCAAGGATAGATGAGTTTAGCTTAATCAGGAATTGCTTCAGGCTGAGAACTAGAGGGAGGTTTTTAACTGATTACAGAGCTCTGGGTCTCAGTGGAAGTTCTGCAAACAGATTAAGGGTGATAGGGTAACAGGTCTGAATGATGCAGGCAGCTGTTTATACACCCAGGAATAGCACTTCCAGGCTAAAGTCCAGTGCCTCTAGGCTGTGACACTGGAGAGCTTTTGACTTAATTGCTAATTTTTGAAACTGGACTTTCTGCTTTTAGTCCCTCCTGTAATCTCAGAACTGTGTGTCAGTCACTGTGTTGACATGTCAAGAAATGCGTTCTCTTGCCCTAGGTTAGGTGGCTGGTGTTGCTTACAGTGGTGCAGAACTGCTCTGATAGCCCTGACTGTCTGTGTTGTCCTTTCAGCTGATCCAGGGAAGGAAAATGAGAAGGTGGAGTTCTTTAATCTGGTGCTGCTGTTCTGTGAGCTAATCCGACATGATGTCTTCTCCCACAACATCTACATGTGCACGCTCATCTCCCGGGGTGATCTTGCCATGGATTCTCATGGGCCTCGCCCTCCCTCACCCTTTGATGACCCTGCTGAGGAACATGACAGGAAGGAGACAGAGGGAAGCAGTGGCATCAAGCTGGAGGTGAGAGCATGAGCACCATGGCCCTCCTGTACATCTCTGTGTTGTGCTTGCCTGTTTTTACTAGCTTTGCAGCCTCCTTGCTATTACCTGCTGGAGGATGTACCCCGGTTTCCTGCTCTTCCTTCCCCCAACCTTTCCTTAGCATTTCAATTTAAGGTTGTGTTCTAAGTGACTGGAAAGGACCTGCAGATTGCAGAAGGGTAGATAGGAAAATCTTGCATGGCTTGAAACAGCAGCATATAATGAGGTGCTGTGTGAGGCCTGTCCGTGATATTTGAGGTGTATCAGGCTCCAGCTTGCCAGGTACTATGGGTGTGGTGGCATATTGCTGTCGCTGTCCAACATGGACATCAATGCTCTAGTCAACAAACATTTTCTTGTTCCCTGATGCATCACTGAGATGTAAAGCTGCTCTGTCTGTTCCCAGGACACAGGTCTTTCAGAGCCCATGGACATTGACCACAACCCCAGCATGCTCTTTGATGACATGGAAAAGACAGACTTTTCGGTACGTTCCAGCATCTCCTACCTGTTACTCAGTAAGTAGGGTCAGGGTGTTGTAGGGAGCCCAGGAGCAGCATGTGCCTTGCTTTTGTGTATCTGCTGGAAGTGGCTGGGTTGTAAGGCAGTTGACACTGTAAAAGGCCCTTATAACCTATTTATGTAGGTTGGTGTTCATTCAGAGTAGAGTGAGTCCCAGTCATTCCTGGGACCTCTTGTGCTCTGGCTACTGCCAGCCCAGTGTTTGGGCAGGGTAGGAAGTGGGCTGCTTGGAAGTGGATGGGAAATGGATGACCATGATGGCACCAGATTGGGAGTGACCAGTTGGAGAGGTTTTCTTGGTCCTGGGAGAAGACACTAGTCTGCTTTCATCCTACTGTGTGGCCTTCAGTACTTCTTCAGGTTTACCGTTCTTCATATCTGTGGCCATAGCTCATGGTAGCAGAACACTTTGAAGCACTTAGTAGTAAAATTAATTTGTGGTGCTTGAAAAATGCCTGAGTACCTACATCTATCCAGCCATTTCTGACCTTTCAAGGTACATGTCAGGCAAGTGTGATGCAAAGCTATATGCTTTCCCAGGATCCTCACTCCTTCTGTGGAAGAGGTTGTTTCCAAAAATCTAAGCCATGAATTTATTACTCCTACTGTGTTATTTCCTTTTGTGTTTAACTTAATATACAACACGGACCAGAAGCAAAAGTAGGAATAGTCTCCTAGCACATTACCTTGATTATTGCGTTAAGAACTGGCTGTTTTTCCAACCCTTCCTGTTCCTGCTCCTTTTTAAGCCTGAGCAGATGTACATTCCTTCAGCAATCTTTACTGTTGCATGACCATGTTCCCTAACTACATTTTCTTGTTCTTATGTCTCCCCAGATGTTTTCTCCACCAATGCATTGTGAATCTAAAGCCAGCCCTTCCCCTGAAAAGCCAGATCCTGAAAAGGAAGCAAAGACGCTGCTGAAGGATAAGTCTGTGGAAGGAATGCTAGCATCCCTGTATGACCAGCCTCGGCACATCCAGTATGCAACACACTTCCCTATTCCTCAGGTACGAGACTTGCTCCTAACTGCTCCCCTGTTGCTTGCCTTGTGCACTGGTCATGAGGCTGCTGTCTCTCCCTGCTGTGGCTGAGTAAGGAGCAGTCCTGCTTTTCTGAATGGCTCCTTGCTTACTCCCAGCAAAGCTTCTGAGATGAAGGTTTTATTTTTCTTTCAGAGATCCAGATGTGAAGCAAGATTAAAGCATTCAGCCTTGTAGTTGCTAATGCAGTTGTCTCTTTTGGTTCCCCAGGAGGAGTCATGCAGTCATGAGTGTAACCAAAGGCTGGTAGTTCTTTTTGGGGTTGGAAAACAACGGGATGATGCTCGGCATACAATCAAGAAAATAACTAAAGACATTCTAAAAGTCTTAAACAGAAAGAGCACTGCAGAGACAGGTTAGTAGAGCTTGAGACACTCCTTTCTGAAGTTAGAGTATCTTTCCAGTTGGCTGACTCCCTTGTCTGGAGTCTCACAGTGAAAGGATTTTACACAATCTACAGTGTCTGGTAAGAGGTACTAGAGAATGAGTCTGGAGTGGTGGTCTGTTTTCAAACAAACCAGCAAGTAAGACAGTTGGTTTCCTGCTGGCAATGTCTGTTTAATTAACTTGTCTTCAGAAGAGAATTGAGTCATACAAGGCTGAGAGTGAGACCCTGGCCAAAACTTTGGCTTTTCAGATTTTATTTTATTTATTCTTGCATTTAGATCCTTGCACAAGAAGCAGAAAATACTTTGCCAATGCATGTTTGACAAAGACTTCGCTGAATATACACTGTTACACTTCAGGCACATGCTAAATGCATAGGATAGGAAATTTGGATAGCTGGGTCAAAATCAGCGGAAAGCCTCTGATGTCCCACAGCTGAGAATCCGGCTACAATTTTTCTTTCTTTGTCTGACGCCTGAAAGGCAGCTTAAAATGTGGTAGAAAGATGATGCTTTAAGAGGTGGAGTACTCTGACAAAGAAACTTCTGTGGCTGAGCATCTCCAGTCCAGAATGCCTGTTCTCATCAGGGAATAGGTATATCTCTAAATCAAAACAGAAGGATATTCCAAGTAGTACTTTCATTTGGGATAAACTAGATGTCAGCCCTGCTGTCATTCTTAGGTTAGGAATTCCTTAATGTTTGGGGGTTTTTTTCAATTTAAGATAGTCCTTATCAACTTAAGGTCTAGGACTCAGGCCTTTTGCCTATGCTTCATGACAGGGGCTGATCTTGCTGGGGAACTGTCAGAAGCTGATGGCTGATGTTTAATCAAGCCTAATACTGTTTTCTGATATTTTCAACTTTGGTAGGTGGGGAGGAAGGCCAGAAGAGGAAAAAAAGCAAGCCAGAAGCCTTCCCAACAGCTGAAGATATCTTTGCAAAGTTCCAGCACCTTTCTCACTTTGATCAGCACCAAGTCACATCTCAGGTATGAAAATTTCAAAACTGCTGTCCTTCTTGGGCCCTGACTGTATCTCTTTGTGTTACTGAGAGCAGCTTCCTGGACAGAAAAAAGGAGGTGAGCCTGCTGAGGGACTTCTGAAAGGGGAGATAGACTGTGTGTTATCTTGCACTTGCAGGTATCTCGTAATGTCTTGGAGCAGATCACCAGCTTTGCTTTGGGAATGTCATACCACCTGCCTCTGGTACAGCACGTGCAGTTCATATTTGACTTGATGGAATATTCACTCAATATCAGTGGTCTTATCGACTTCGCCATCCAGGTAAGGGCAGTGTGCTCTGGTGCTTCCTGGGGAGGGATTTGTCCACCTGAGAGGCAGCAGATCTGTGCTGTGATAGTTGGCCTGCTCTGGTCATCACTGGTGACCCTCTGACCTGTGTCATGAAGGTGGTCAGATTATATGGTCATTGTGATGCTTCTGGGCTGCAGCTGTTAGGAATAGGTTGTGTGTGGCAGATAGTCTTGCATGTTCTGTTCTCAGGATTATTCTTCCAAAGGATTTGGGCTTGTCTCCAAAGGACTTGCATTGCATATCTGTCCCTGGTTGCAGCAGGGCCTTGTTCTAAATGAGAAGGGGGTTGTCTGTCCCTGGCACCTTGCCTAACTTGCTCCCCTGGAAAGATCCTTGGCACATGGCAGCTCAAGCTGCCTTCTGGATCCTGCTAAAATCCTGTTGCTGTTTCTTCAGCCTGTACCAGGTGTCTCTTGAAGCCTAGCCTGGAAAGGATATCAGAGTGAGATTTATGCAGGATAGAACTACCAAACAAGCTGCTTGATACTGCCTGTCCCAGTCACCCTCTGATACCAAGCCCTGACAGCCCCTTGTACTGCCTGAGACATTGTGCCAACTGTTCTGGGGTACATCCCTAAGCAGAAAGTGCCTGGCAGTGCCTTTCCTGGCAGGTCCTATAGGCTGTGGGTTTGGTGTGCCTCCTCCCTTTCTGACCATACCTTACCCCTGTGGCTGTTGAAGGGTTTTTCTGTCATTGGGTGCAGTTGCTGAATGAACTGAGCGTGGTGGAGGCAGAACTGCTGTTGAAATCCTCCGACCTTGTTGGCAGCTATACCACCAGCTTGTGCCTGTGCATCGTGGCTGTGCTGCGGCACTACCACTCCTGCCTTATCCTGAACCAGGACCAGATGGCTCAGGTCTTCGAAGGGTAAGGGCATCTCCCTCTCACAGGGTGTAAGGAAGCAGTGTGTGTTCTGGGGGTTCATAAGGGGAAGGGACATCTATATCCTACCCAAAAGGCAGCTACTCAGGGTTCAGCTCACTTCTTTTGTCTCTCTGCAGTCTGTGTGGGGTGGTGCCGCTCAGATGGCTCCTCAGCAGAGCGCTGTATCCTGGCCTATCTCTACGACCTGTATACCTCCTGCAGTCACCTCAAAAGTAAATTTGGGGAGCTATTTAGGTGAGTCTGATGCAGCTGAGATGCAATGGGTACTGCTCACTGTAGCACCTTGACTTAAACTTTGCTTTTGATCTTGTTTGATGGGATTGCTCAAGAGCCTCTCAGTGATTCAGTGGATAATCTTGACTCTTAAATTATCATCTTTTGGTAAATTACCTCAGTAGTCCTCTGTACCTCCACAGGTCTGTACCTACCCCACTCCTGGAGGATAGATGTAGATAGTTTTGTTCCTGCTAAACTGATGACTGAGCAGTTCATCTTAAAGGTGGTTCTCTGCTCCCTAATACTCCTTGAGCTGTTTCTGAACCTGCTCTGCTTGGTTCTGGGTTTGTTCCTGTGCTACTTTGCACTCCTTTTTCTGCTCCTGTTGGCTGTTTGGGTTCTGCTGTGCTGATGTTGCCCCCAGGTTCTGTCCCATGGGATTAGTTTATGCTGCGACCTTCTTATCTTGGGAACTGTCCCTCCACTAGCTTCCATAGCCACCCAGAGATGGAGTCCACATATTTCCCAGGCTTTGTGCTTACCTGATCCTGTGAAGGGGTAATTCTCCTGACAGCCCCGTTTTGCAGTACAATGCTTCACTTTGTCTTCTCTCTCAGCCCCTGCTCCCTATTAGTGTTTCCAGTGCAGGTGTGTTGTGGGACCATCTGAGCCTTGGTGTTACCCCCCAGTGAGGGGCTGTGAGAATGGCTTTTGTCTTGATATCAGCTGGCCAAACTCCCAGCTACAGAGAGCATTGGAAGTCTCTCTCTGGACTGAATTGAGAGCAGGAGGGATTGCTGTTGTCATAGTTTGTCATAGTGGAGTTCTTTGAAGGAGTTGTCATACATACAGAAATGAGAAACCTGATACTAGTCTTAACTGAATTCCCAAAAGCTGCTCAGCAAAACTTTAAAGTAAGTGGCCACAGATAAAAGGGAATAATCCCTAGCAGGCAAACAGTAAGTTAGAGATTGAAACAAGGAGTTCCAAAGCACTCTGCTAATTCTTGTGCTGTTTTATGCCTTAGAAGTGTGAGTGGTGATATCAAAACTTTTCATATAGCTGTTACTTAGCATATAATAGAAGTTGGCTGCAGGTTTTTGTAGTAATTGGTCACCATTGATGGTGACCAGGTGATAAACAGACAGATGAAATTCAGTGTTGTTAAACACAGAAAAATGCACATAGGATTGTCTTTGTTCCTTTCTAAATTCTATGTGGTGGTGGATATATTCTACTGGTTGAATAAAGGATCTTTGAGCTGTAACAGATACATAATTGAAAATGTCATTATAGGGTACAGTAGCAGTCAGAAAGCAAATTAAATATTAAATATTGTTTGGAAACTAATGGAGAACAGAACAAACAGCATCATTAGACCCCTGTTTATGTCATGGTACAACTGTGCCTTGTGGTTTGGGGCAGCAAACTCCAAAAAGCATGTAATGGATTTAGGCCCAAAGGAGGGTGAGTGGATAAATTACTAGAGGTTTGGAATTACTTACGAGGAGCTGAATCTCCTCCCCATAGAAGAGGAGTACTGATAGAAATTTTGTAAAGTTCTGGTTGATGTGGAAATAAACTGAATGTTTAACATGTCTTAGAATGCAAGCACAGAAAGGAATAAATAGAAAAAACCAAATGTCTTTATTGGTACACAGTGATCTTGAGTTTCAACATGTTCTTGCCCAGAGAGGGTTTGTCTTTGCTCACCAGAGTTCAGTGACCACTTAGGGTTTTGTATTCCTAATCTCTTTTCTGTCCTGTTTAGTGACTTCTGCTCCAAGGTGAAGAACACAATCTATTGCAATGTTGAGCCATCTGACTCCAACATGCTGTGGGAACCAGAGTTCATGATTGACACTATTGAAAATCCATCTGCACATAACTTTACGTACACCAACCTGGGCAAGAGCCTCAATGAGAACCCAGCCAACCGCTACAGTTTCGTCTGTAATGCACTAATGCACGTGTGTGTGGGACACCACGATCCAGACAGGTGAGAGACAGAGCTTTCATGGTTCTACTGAGAAAGTAAATTCTTTAGGTGAGGGTAAGGAAGCCAGTAGCCGTATCTTGGCTGTCTTGGGGTATGAAGAAGGAAGAGCCAAGGCTGGGGTCCCTTAGAAAATCGCTGACCTGATGGCATGCATGAGTAGCAAAGCTGACCCTCTGCTTTTTTCATTATTTATTTAACAGGGTGAACGACATTGCTATCCTGTGTGCTGAGCTAACTGGCTACTGCAAGTCTCTAAGTGCCGAGTGGCTGGGTGTGCTCAAAGCTTTGTGCTGTTCCTCCAATAATGGGACCTGTGGCTTCAATGATCTCCTCTGCAATGTTGATGCAAGTGCAAACATTCAAAAGGGGAAAAGGAATTGAAGCAGGAGTGGAGGGATCCCTTGGGGGAAGGCAAAAGTGAACAAGGGATGGAGGCTTTGTCTTCTGAGGGCAGGGAAAAGGCTTTGAACACCAGGGGCTGCCGCTGGTGTTTGTTGCAGCCTGGGCAGACCATGGACGTTGAACAGGGGTTATGGGCCCTTCTGCCCCCCAGCTCGTAGGAATTGCTGACAGAGGGAATGAGGTAGAGGCTGTTTGGATCACTGGCTGATCTCCTCTCTTTCAGGTCAGTGACTTATCTTTCCATGATTCCTTGGCCACCTTTGTTGCCATTCTCATTGCCCGGCAGTGCTTGCTGCTGGAGGACCTGATTCGCTGTGCTGCTATCCCCTCACTCCTCAATGCTGGTAAGTGCATCCCTGCACAAACCTGTCTGACTCAGTTCTGACCCAAAGGCCCGTGCTTAATGGGTACTTGGTGAACCCCATAGCTGTGAAACATGCCTCCAATACTTCTTTTATACTTAATAACTGAATATGATGCTTTAGAGAAATTCTGGCCTTTTGATTTCTGCCAAAAACTGGTTGTGCTAAGGTTTTTCACTGCCCTGCTCTCTCGAGTTTATGTGCAAGCTGAAATAAGCATGGAGAGGTGTTACCAGCCTCACTGTGTGACCACTGTATTCAGCTCTGAACTCCAGCAGTATGCCTCCCACTGATAATACTGTTCAGCTTAGCGTTTTGGCTAGAGCAGCCAGCTGGGCTTACAGCACCTGTGCCACTGCCTTACTCTGCCACCAGCCTTCCTATCTCTGCTCTGGGGATTACAACATCCAGACTCTTGACAGGTTGAAGTTGGAAAGATGGAGCAAGCAGAATGCAGTGAATGTCACTGGGGATAATACTGATGGATTTGCTCGCTTGCATGTTAATTGCTGCACATGCTCCATATTTGTAAATACAATAAGGCTGCTGCAGCTTCTTGGTTGGCTGCTCCAGGGCAGTGCACTGTGAATAGCTTTTGGATTGAGAGTCAGCTGTCCTGGTGCTTAAGAAATCTCAGTTGTCTGTTTTCTTTACATAGCCTGCAGTGAACAGGACTCAGAACCAGGAGCACGTCTGACCTGCCGGATTTTACTCCATCTGTTTAAGACTCCACAGCTGAACCCATGCCAGCAAGACGGCAGTAAGTGAATGAACCTAGAGCTTTTCTTTATTGTGAAAGTACTGAGGCTCCTGCACCTCAAGAAGAGAGATACAAGACCTTTTGGATAGAGATCATAACCTGCTTGCTTTGAATAAAGCAGGCAAAGCCTGATGCACTGCTTTCTTCATAGGACAAAGAACAGTATCCTTCCATTTATGTCACTCCATGGTAGCTAGGCATTGGGGAGAAGGTTCTTGGAGGCAGGAAACCAGCCAGTGGAGGTGGCCTTGCTGTCACTAAACCATTAGAGTAATGATCACTTCTTCTTTTATGTCTTGAGCTTTGTATAGCCTCTTAACTTGGTGCCAGAAGCTGCTGTTTTACAGCACTCCTTTTCTGTGTGATGATGGAAACATTCCAGGAAGCTCTGTTCTTGGCTTCTCACCAGTATCCTGATAGCTCAGATTTCTAAATCCAGTCTGTATTCTAGGTCTAGGGTACTGTTGGAGCTTGGAGTTCATGACACAAGCTCTGCACCCCATTTGGATTTCATGGTTCAGTTGTCACAACGTGATTGACATTATGCTTCTTGAAACTTAATTAAATGGACGCCATGTTAGAGTTAGGAAAGGAACTGGCCTCGGGATTCTCTGAGCTGAATTTTATGGTACTTGCTGGCACATAATTCAGGCAGCTCTGGAGCCCGTGCCTTTCTCTCTTACTGAGTATTGCCTTTCCCCTTTGTCCTCTTTGCAGACAAACCCACTGTGGGAATTCGCTCTTCCTGTGACCGTCACTTACTGGCAGCTTCCCAGAATCGCATTGTGGATGGAGCAGTCTTTGCAGTGCTGAAGGCTGTCTTTGTTCTGGGTGTGTACCTGTGTTAGCCTGAGCCCATAAGCATGTTTTTCATGGGAGTGGGAGAAAGGCACTATATTGTATGTGTTGGCTGTACAGAAGGCCAGAGGAGATGTGTTCTGGTGAATATGCGGCTTGTGTGTAGCTGTAAACATTCTTTGAGTCTCTTTTCTGCAGAGAGATTACTGATCCCAGGGAGAGCTTACAGAATCTCAAGAAGTTTTTTGAGTCAGGCTTTGTGGTTAGAGTTGTTGATTATGTGACACTTGTGCTTTCCTTTTAGGAGATGCAGAACTGAAAGGTTCTGGCTTTTCCCACCCTGGAGGTGTTGATGATCTCATGGATGATGAGCTGGGCACCAGGAAGGCTGGTGGTCGGGTAGTAACTGTAGAAACAGCTAGCTTGGATATTTATGCCAAATACGTACTGAGGAGTATATGTCAACAGGTGAGTCTGTCCCATCTTTAAGTTTGTCCTTATCCCTTCTGCAGACATATATATCCCATATGCCTTTCTTCAGGTTGGGTTTGGCAGATATTTCTTTGAAAGATCAGTGAAGAACCTGCAGTGTTTCTGTCATGTGACAGTACAGAGGATTGCTCACTGTTAGCAAAACACAGAGACAAGCAGTACTCAATAATTAGGTGTTGCAGTATGCAGGGACTGCCTTCCCTTTGCTTTGGCAGTAGTGCAGGGCTCCTGTCCAAGGAGGGGGAGTGCTGGGAGTGGTATCCTGAGATGTGTGCTGAAGGCAGAGAAGATCAGCACGATAAAGACAGTTTATTGAAATGATAAATGGTGTCTTTCAGAATGCAGCTTAAGTGTTTCTTGCAGCTAAGGCTGTTAATGTATCCCTGGGCTTTGCATTGCTCTGTTTAGTTAATTAAAACAATGACAACAAAAGCCTTTTGCTTAGCCTAATCTGACAGCACTGGTATTTCTTTTCCTTTGAGGAAAGTTGACACTGACCTGGCTAACAAGGTTGCAGAGTGGAGTGGATGTAACCATGCTGTATGAAAATGGATGTTGAAGGGTATCCTTAGCCTTGGTTATA
>NW_008238644.1:3445292-3454175 GCF_000691975.1 Corvus brachyrhynchos
ACTAATGTGTAAACCGACCATCAGTGCTGTGTGTTGTCCTCATGCTGTTGTTTATTAATTGGCTCATTGCATAGCAATGTTACCAGCTTACCAAAAAAGAATTGGAACCACCTATTTTTAAGTATAAATTCAACATTCTTGATGTCACTGAAACCTGACTGTAGCATTTACAGAAGTAGATTTTCCCTTGCTGATCAAAGTCTATATAGGCAGGACTCGAAGTAAGTAAAAGTGTTTGTGCACAGCAGGGAGTAGCAGTGCCAGGTATCACAGCTCATACCAGTTGTTGGCAGCATTGGTTATGTAGGAGTGAGCATTCCAGTAGATACCCATGAGTTACCACCAGACTGGCTTCCTGCAGCTGTAAAGGGCTGATAAAATTCTGTATTTAATATTAGCACCTCCACTGTGAGCAGTCAACTTGCACTATCAATGCCTTAAATTGTAGGTTGTGATTTCTCAATCTCAGCTTCAGGTATATATTTTATAATAGATTTCATTGTGAAGGGATGGGGAAAAGGAGCAGATTATAATTAATGTAAATGTTTCTTCATAGACTCAGAATGGTTTGGGTTGGAATGGACCTTAAAGGGTTAAAGGCCTTAAAGGTCATGGGCAGGACCATGTTCACTATACCAGGTTGCTCAGGGCCCCATCCAACTTGGTCTTTAACACTCCCAGGAATGGGGCATCCACAGGTTCTCTGGGCAACCTGTTCCAGTGCCCACCTCTTAAACCTGTTCCGGTCCTTCTGGATGGCATTCCTTCCCTCCAGCACGTCTTTCTTTCTTGTTTATACCAATAAAGTGGATTGGAAACGATGTCTGAGTTCTTGTAAGAAGCTGAGCAAGTGATAAAAAGAGTCTTTCCAAGGATATGTGTATTACCTAGGCAAGAAAGAGATTATAATCAAGAGATGATGATGATGTAGCAACACTGAAGAGGGGAAATGTAATAGGCATTGGAGAGGTCACTAAATCTCATGTATTGGCAAAGTGTAAACGTCATCTGGAATGAAGGTAATGATCTAGGCTGTGATTTCACGGGGATTTCAAACCAGAGTTTTGACCTTTGCAGTCTTTGTGCTTCAGTGCTTAGAGTGCTGCCCACTGCTGAAGGGCTTTTCCAGCTTTCTAGGCTTAGCATCAGCACCTGTGCATAATGAACTGGATCCTCATCTCTTCTTTTGTTGTCACTTCTCAGTGGAACAATTCTCTGATCAGGCTTGCTCTGCAGATGCAGAAGTGCTTATATAGCAGTCCTCTGTTGATTTTAATTTAATGAATTTGCCTAATTTTAAATATGAAAAATTTCTGTACTAACAAATGCTGCCAGTTAACTGTAAATGGAGTGAAGTACCTACCTCATGTTTGGAAGCTGCTGCCCTTATTATTATCATACATTTAGGGAGCATCAACTGAAATTGAGAGGCTGACAGTAATAGTTTTCTGTCTGCCTTCTCATGACATGTGGCTTGTATCCAGTCAGTTATTTTCCTTTCCAGAGTTTGAGATGTAAAGTAATTGGTTTTTACTAAGTATGGCAGTGTGTTTTCCATGACTATATGAGAATTAAGGGGTGTGCTTTTCCCCAAGACATGTTCTGGTTTAGTGCTAGCTGCAACCCTGAGTTACCTAATTTAGGAGAGTTCCAGAGCTTTGTTGTGCTGGAAATAGACCAAACAATTTTAAGTGATCCCTTCTGATCTTCTGAGCCCAAGTGGCAGTGTTGATGGAGCCTGGACATGGTAGTGACTGTGTACTGTTAAATCACACCAATATTTTCTCAAAAGAAAGAGCAACTACTGTGTTTCATTACTGCTGACTTGTCAAAGTTTGTTTCCTCTGTTCCGATTGCTGTGCTGTGCCTGATGCCTGCTGAATCAGGATAGTACAGTTCATGAAGAGAAATGATTATCAGGCATAACTGCATACTAATAAGGCTTTTATGATTTTGATGTGTTCCATGCATCTCTCTGAAACTGAAGCAGGGGCGTTGGCTTGGAATCAGACATCAGTTTGACTGTGCTGACTCTGCCTTCGTCTTGCAGGAGTGGGTAGGAGAACGATGTCTGAAGTCCCTCTGTGAAGACAGCAATGACTTGCAGGATCCTGTCCTGAGCAGCACACAGGCCCAGAGGCTGATGCAGCTGATTTGTTATCCACACCGGCTCCTGGACAATGAAGAGGGAGAAAATCCTCAGCGACAGAGAATTAAACGCATCTTGCAGGTGCAGGCTCCTGGCAGAATCGGAGTGTCCTAGTAGTTGCCTCATGTAAATGCACCCCTCTGAGGAGTGTGTCACTTGTTATGGTGGGACCTGAGGATGTGGGTTGGTGTAGTCTGAACTGAGATAAGGAATTACATGAAGTATGTGTGTGTGTGCATTACAGAATTTGGACCAGTGGACCATGAGGCAGTCCTCGCTGGAGCTGCAGCTCATGATTAAACAGACAGCAAGCAATGTGAGTTTCTGCTCAGAGGGGATCATACAAGGGAGAGTGAAGTGGCTGTTTGTGAGTTGTGGCTGTTGTGGGGAGGTGGCCTGGCAGAAGGGGGGATAGGGAGGAAGTAAACAATGAGGGAGTCAGGCCTGTGAAAGCCAAGCATGAGAAAAAAGCAATGATTCTGAGACCCCAAGAGCAGCAGCCATGGGGAAGCTGGCAAACTGGCTTTGTACTGAGTTGAAATCTGCAAGCAGTAAGTGCTCTCAGAGAAGGATTTGACTGTCTTTTTCTTCCCTACCTACAGGAGATGAACTCCTTGTTAGAAAATATAGCCAAGGCCACCATTGAGGTATTTCAGCAGTCAGCAGAGACCAGCTCTGCTAGCTGTACTGGTAATGGAGTCAACAATATCAGTAGCTCAACAAGTGCTGCACCTGCCAGCAACAAATCCAAACCCATCCTCAGGTAGGTGTAGAGCCAGCGTGCAGCTCCCTTGTAGACAAGTCTAAATCTTAAATTGCATTGTAAACATTTTCTTCTCCTGTGTTGCCACAGCTCCCTGGAGAGATCCGGAGTGTGGCTGGTGGCCCCTCTGATTGCCAAGCTTCCAACATCAGTGCAGGGCCATGTGCTGAAAGCTGCTGGAGAAGAACTGGAGAAAGGACAACATTTAGGGTCATCATCCCGCAAGGAGCGGGACCGCCAGAAGCAGAAGAGGTGAGTCCAGGGGGAAGGGCAGGCACTGCTTGCTGTGCTGATCCCCCAGCCTGGCAGTATAACTCCTTCTCTGTTCTCTCACAGTATGTCCCTCCTGAGCCAGCAGCCGTTTCTGTCACTGGTGCTGACATGCTTGAAAGGACAGGATGAGCAGCGGGAAGGCCTCCTCACCTCTCTGTACAGTCAGGTCCAGCAGGTAGGGGTCTTGTTTCTCCCCTGTAGGTGTCTTGCTTCTCCCCTCACTTTCCTCAGGGACTCGCCCCTCCAGCAGACAGGCTCTTGAGCACGGCCTCAGGATGTTGCCTGTCGTACCCTGTTTGGCATAGGGAGCTTGAGCTGACCATTTCTGAGTCACCAGACAGTGAGTGGTACAAGCTGCTCTCTCCAAGCTTCAGCATACAGCTGGTGAGGTCTGTCCTTTCTTCTGTATTTCTTAGATTGTTACAAATTGGCGAGAAGATCAGTACCAAGATGACTGCAAAGCCAAGCAGCTGATGCATGAGGCCTTGAAACTGCGGCTGAATTTGGTGAGCAGTTGCAGAAAAAGAGCTTAACCATCTGGGCTGAGGAGTTGTCTGCCTTTTTTTTCCTTTGGAATAAGCACACACTAGAGGGTCTATATATGTCCTGAGGCAAGGAAGTAGGAGAGACACTTGTGCTGCTTCTAGGTCTTGAGCCCTGAGTGGGACAGGGTGCATAAATAAACTCCCTTGCTCTGTTTCACCAGGATGAAATCCAAAGACTTGGTCTCTTTTTTGTAGATATGCCTTCCCCTTTGAATGATTTCGCAGCCCACAGCACTACTATTTGCATCTGAGGTTTGGCTGCTGACAGCAGTCTCCTTCAGCTCTCAGTAGGAGATAAGCTCCTTCAAGCTCTGGTTTAAGCTCCTTTCTCACTTCAAAATCTCAGTGTTTCTTGGTGTCCTTGTGACTAAACTCCCTTTCTCTGCCAGGTGGGGGGAATGTTCGACACAGTCCAACGCAGCACACAACAGACAACTGAATGGGCCGTGCTTCTCCTGGACATTATCAGCAGTGGCACTGTGGACATGCAGTCAAACAAGTAACTTTCTGGCTGACTTCTGGTGTATACACTTCTCAAGGGAGGCAGTTGTTAGCATGGCCCTGTTTCTCATGTGAGCTGGCTGTTTCTCTAGATGATCTGTCAGAAGTGACAGCTGAAAGAGACTTCGGAGTAATAGCAGGCTACAACTTAGGTCCTGATAGCCAAGTGCACTCTGCCATATTCAGAACAAACTTGGCTTTGCAGATGCAGAGAGAGATGCAGGGGAGAGCTGAGTCTGCTTTTTAGAGGTGCTGAATGGGTACAGAGGAGTCCAGTCTTAATCTGTAATACTGCACCTAACTCAAGTGGGAGTAAAACTCAAGTGTGGTGTATAAGGAAAAGGAGGATTAGTGTGGGAGGTTATTCTGAAGACTGACACTTCTAAATGTGGGCGGAAGTCTTGACAATCTAATAGTGTTTGGTGTTGCAATGATGGCAGAGGCTTTTTATCAGCTTTTCAGGTGACTGACCTTTCTGCTCTGACCAACAGTGAGCTCTTTACCACCGTGCTGGACATGCTGAGTGTTCTCATCAACGGCACCCTGGCTGCTGATATGTCCAGCATCTCTCAGGGCAGCATGGAGGAGAACAAGCGGGCGTATATGAATCTTGTCAAGAAACTCAGGGTGAGGGACACCAGGCTCTGTTTGGGGACCCAGAGTGTGCTGTGCTGTGGTTGTCCAGCTATGCAGATTTACCTGTGTCTCATGAACAGTACCTGTCCTGTTGCTGCTGTTTAGATGAAGTAGTGAGGGTGGCCCCTATGACTCTGTAGGACTGAAGGGTGCAAAGGTGAGAGGTAATGCAGGGATGGAGGCCAATACCAGAAGAGGCATAGGTGGGCTTTGGATGGTTTTTCCTGAAAAATTCTTCAAGTCCTCTCTGTTGCACTTGTGCAGAAAGAGCTGGGGGACCGTCAGTCTGACAGCCTGGAGAAGGTGCGACAGCTACTGCCACTTCCCAAGCAGACCCGAGATGTCATCACCTGTGAACCTCAGGGATCCCTCATTGACACTAAAGGCAATAAAATAGCTGGTTTTGATTCCATCTTCAAGAAGGAGGTAAGTGAAGCATTTTTGTCTGTATCACAGCTCCTGAGTGCAGGTGTCACCTTGTCCTCTGATGCCTTAAGTCTGCACAGCTTGGGAGGCATCTGTATGCAGTGCCTCATTCCCTGATGAGCTTTAAGTGGCTGGCTGCACGCAGACAAGCTGGCACATAACCATGTCCAGAAAGGGCAACGCTGGGGTGTTAATGCTTGGTGATAGCATGCTGCTGTGACCTGAGATGTTAACTAAATTTGGGGGTTGTATTTATGGTTATATGAAGCGTAAGAGAAACACATAATCCCTGTCACATAAGTTACTGGGCAGAGCCAGTGTGAGGAGACTGGCAGAGATGGGATGAAAGAGACTAGACAGTTGTTGATGAAGGCCTTTAGAAATGGCTGCTTTGCCACCTGGAAGAGTAAGGACCATTAGCAAGGGCTCAGTCTGTTTACTGAGACATCTGGAGTAGAGCCTGAAGAAAGCACAGAGCTTCCTGTGCCCTCATAGGAGCAACAACAGGGACTTGAAGGTTCTTATCTCTTTTGCTTTAAAGGGTTTGCAAGTCTCTACAAAGCAGAAGATTTCCCCTTGGGATCTTTTTGAGGGTTTAAAGCACTCAGCCCCTCTCTCCTGGGGATGGTTTGGGACAGTCCGGGTGGATCGCAAGGTGTCCAGGTTTGAGGAGCAGCAGAGGCTTCTTCTGTATCACACACACCTGAAACCCAAGCCCCGCAGTTACTACCTGGAGCCCTTGCCACTGCCCCCTGAAGAGGAAGAGCCTCCTACACCTGTGGCTTTAGAGCCAGAGAAGAAAACTGCAGAACCAGCCAAGGCTGATAAAACAAGCTCCAATCCTGCTGCCTCCACTGAAGAACGCAAGAAGAAACAGAGCAAAACTAAGAAACGCAACCAATCTGCCAGCAAAACTGAGGTAATGGTGTGTCCAGCAGCTGTGGGTGTCCCATGTCCTCCACTCTTAGTCACAGAACACTCCCTAGAGTCTTCCTGAGGAGCCTGAGAGTGGTGTTCTGGTGAAGATGTGGTGTGTTTCCTCTCAGCTGGGAGTACTGGAGCTTTATCCTGCTCTTTCTTTCAGCTTGGGGCAAGGCAAACATTTTCTTAATCCCTGATGGGAGGAAAGGAGTCTGCCCAGCTCAGATAACATCCTTGGCTTCCTCCTGTGGACTTTTCAACCCTTTAATACTCTTCCTCCATTCATGAATTCCCAGAGCACGTTGATCTTTCTTATCGCTTTGTCTTCACAGGACTTTGTGTTGGGCCCTAGCCGAGGGGTTTCGTATGGAGTTGGTATGCCTACAGATCTCTTGCACCACCAGTCAGGAAGCACCATGTCGAGGCTGGCATATGGACAGTCACCAGTGGGTCTCTATGCCCAGAATCAGCCTCTTCCAGCAGGTAGGTGCACAGGAGAGCCAACATGTTACAGCTCTTTGGGAACCTTTTCTGTGAGATGGCCCTGTGCAGGTCCCTACACTTTCTCCTTTTGCCTGTCATGTCTAGGTACAGTGATGAGCAGTCATTCTGGAGCTATGAGGTGCAGCAGTAGCCTGTGACTGGTCTGCCTGTTCCTCTTCCTCTTGCAGGTGGCCCTCGCCTGGATACATCCTACAGACCGGTACGCATGCCACTGGGAAAACTGGTTCAGAGTCGCCCTCCCTATAGTGGTGTGCTGCCTCCAGGGATGGGGAGCATGATGGGCATTGACCCCTCCTACAAGCCAGCAGTGTACAGGCAGCACCCTCCAGTGTCCCAGGGACAGATACTGAGGCAGCAGCTGCAAGCAAAGTTGGTAAGTCAGAGCTGTGCTCTTGCTGTTGCTGACTTCACAGTATAGCATGGCCAGGCCGTTCCGCGCTGTCCCTTTTAGCCAGAGCTGCCCAGCTCTGTATCTGCTCCAGAAAGATGCTGTTTCTTGTGTCTGTTCCTGTGGTGCCACCTGCTTTGTGGGCCCATGTCACTAACAGGAGGAGGCTGTCATGGGGTGGCCGCTGGGGAATGAGAGGGGCATGTTCTGGCTGGCGGTGGCAGGTTTTTTAGTGACCTGTTTGTCCCAGGTCAGGGTGAGGCAGAAGTCATGAGCGTGTGCCTGCTGTGCAGCAGCGTCGTAGGTTAAGCAGTGAAGCCACTTGTCTGATTTAGTGGGAGCTGCTGAGAAGAGAGCAGCAGTGTTCCTGCCCTTTGGAGATGTTGGAAAAAGCATTTCTCTCTTGCCTTCCAGCAGGGCCAGGGCATAATGGGCCAGCAGCCCGTGCGCCAAATGGCCCCAACCCCGTCTTATGGAGCACTGCAGCCCTCCCAGGTAAGTGGCAGTGACTGCAGGTGGGGCTAGAATCTGGCTCCAGCACAGGGCTGCAGCTTTGTTCTTGCTGCTAAGCCCTGAAAGCTCTTGGCTCTTCTCCCTGATGAGCTTCCCTGTGACGGTATTTACAGGAGGCTGATGTCCTGTGTTCTGTGTTCCTTTTCACCCCATGACTAAAAAAGACCTTTTTGTTTCATTTCAGGGTTACACTCCTTACGTCTCCCACATAGGCCTTCAGCAGCACCCCTCCCAGTCAGGCACAATGGTACCTCCTACCTATTCTGGTCAGCCCTATCAGAATTCCCACCCCAGCTCTAATCCTGCTCTAGTGGATCCTGTTAGACAGATGCAGCAGAGACCAAGTGGCTACGTGCACCAGCAGGCCCCTGGCTATGGGCACACCTTGGGCAACACACAGAGGTACCTCCTGCCCTATGGGATGTTAATAAGCTGTATTTTATTAAGGGTTTCCCTGCTCTGCTCACACAGTTCTAACAGCAAACTGTGAAAACCCCATTCTCCATGCTGTCCTTTGCTTCCTCAGAGGAACATCTTTATCCAGCTTTCAGTCCATGGAAGAAACAGAGAGATAGGATGAAATTTGGAAATGCTAGTTGTAGGCAGGAAACTGTGTTACCAGCCGGAGAAAGATGGCATAGAAAAGCATGAGGAAAAATTACCTGGGAAAGTCATAGTTCTGGTTTTAAATCTAGCCAGCAGATCACCATCAAAGGGCTAAATCTGAGATTTCCATTGTTCCTGAGCAGGCATAAATCCAGCAGGAAAGCCATGCAGAGCAGTGGGATGATGACTTACTTAGGGCTTCTAGAAAAACAGGTTGTATTAAGCCCTTGAGATGCCCTTGTGTCCCTCACCTTTCTGCAGACACAGCATGGATTGCAGGGAGCTGTCTCATTGGTGGCAGAAGTTGTGTTTGGATTAAAGAAGCTGTTTGCCTGTGAATCCTTTACTCCATGAGCTTGTCCTTTTCTCTTGCAGGTTTCCTCATCAGTCAATACAGCAGACCCCCATGATGAGTGGAATGAACCATTTGGGTCCACAGGGAGTCCCCTCAGGAATTCGACCCAGCCAGATACTTCCTGACCAACAGCAGCAGCAGTACCTGAGGCAGCAGCAGCAGCAACAGATGCTGAGGGTAAGTGGTTGCTGACAGGAGGAAGGCTGCTGCAGCTGGAGGAGGCTTGCCCAGTGCTGCTTACCTGTGCCCCTCTGTGTCAGGAAGGATGTCACTCTGTTGGAGGCTGTCTCTGGTACTTTGCAT
>NW_008238644.1:3454240-3460913 GCF_000691975.1 Corvus brachyrhynchos
AGTTCTCTGGCCTGTGTCCCACCTCTTCCTGCTCCAGCTGAGCCAGTAAATTGTGCAGAAGGTTAGCTGTTGTACAGGTGTGCCAGGAGCTAGAAACAAAGTGAAAAGCCCCGTCCTCAAAAGAGCATGAAAGTTGTTCAAGGTCATCTTGAGGGGCTTATCTGCATTTCTCAAGATCAAGATAAGTATTGGTTGCAGTTTCCAATGGCAAAAAATCTGGCATGAATCAGTCCACGTACTCCATTTCTTGCAGCAGATGGTGAAAAACGGATCCAAAGGCAACTGTTAGACCCAGCTCTATAGGTTCAAAGAAGATCACAAGACATAAGTAACAGACATGAGCATTCCATGGATTTGCATTATGATCTTATGAATATTAAATAATTACGTGAAATACAGATACATTTCTAGGAATTACAGAAATGTATTGAATTGACAGAGAAACACAGGTAGTTTAATTGGTGAATCCAATACCTTACGTCAAGGCCTAGCAAACCTGTGGAATATGGGGAGACTTTACATGGCACAGAGTGCTGAGTCTTTGTGTTCAGAGAGTGGCCTGAGCGAGACAGTGGTTCCTGCAGAGAGCTGCAGTCAGCAGTATCTGAGAATTGCTGCCTTGCACTGAACAAGAGAACTGCCTCTGGCATGGTCAGCAGCTTTTAGTCCTTTTGATAAGTAGCACCCCCTGACTATTCACTTTAAGTTTCTTTTAGCATTCTCCATCGCTCATATTTAGAAGAACATGCCTCAGACAAATTGCTAACACTTCTCCTAGCTCAGTAACTTCATGTACACCTTCAGCTTTTAGCTGACTTTGCTTGGTTGCTTAAAAAACCCACAAAGGTGGAGTGCCCCAGATACCCCATTAGTGTGACTCCTGCTGTGTTACCAGAGGCATGCCAGGTGCCTGGTGCTAGAGCTGACTTTCATGATGCAGTGGCTTGTGGAAAGGATGGGTGGCCTTTTGGTTTGTTTTATGTGGGTTGGTAGACAGCTGCTGCAAGAAAGTAGGACATGAAATTGGTATCCTGGCTCATCTAGTCAGTCATCTGTTTTCTTGTGTACCTGGGTCGTAGCATCCATGTCAGGAACCTGTGACCAAACTGGTTTAAGTTGGAAGGCTGTTCTAGAAACTCACTTCCTTTGGCTTGAATCCTTGATCCAAGCTTCAATGTGTTCATGACTGGTTCTTGTATGAATTATTATTGTCCACTGTGTCCTGTTTACTAGCTGTTCTTTCTCACTGTTATTTGCCCAATGTACATTCCCAGGGAGCACTTGCAGCTTCCAAAGGTCAGGTTTTTCTAACCTTCTTTCATAAGATACTGTTCCTTCTCCTGATTGTATTTTTGTTTGTTTTCTGAGTCTGTTCAAGGTTTGAACCTTGTCCTTTTGAGCCAGTGATTGGAACTGTACCTATCATCACCATGTTAGGTTTGTTATGGTAGCATTAGTATTTTTTTATTTCTGCTAGGAATTCTTTTTTTTTTTTTTTTGATCTAGAGAGTTAAAAACTGCATTGACAGATGGGAGAATTGTCTGAAAATTAGGAGAAATGAAAAAAACTTGAGATTCCTGGGTATGTTCTGACTCCAACACACTGAATATTCTTTTCAGCGTAACTAATTCTGTAAACATTTGGTTTTGAGCACTGAATCCAGTTTTATCCACATCCTTTTATTGAAGTATAACACCAGCTGTCATGAGTGGCAGGGAAGGACAGCAAGATAGATTGAAGAGTTGGGGGACATGAATGAGAAGGAAAGTCTGAAATAGCTGGGTGTGTTGCATTAGAGAGACAAAGAGAACAGGAGAGATAAGTCTCCAAATTTTTTATCTTAAAAAGAAAGCAAAAAACCCCCTTATCTCTTATCCCTAGGCTGTAGGACCAGAAATGGCCTTAAAACACAACATGTGAGATTCAGGGTAGAGATTAGGGAAAACTCCAGTAGTAGGAGTAGCTGACCTGAAGTGGATTGTGTAAGGAGATTATAGGAGCTCTGTTGCTACCTCTGAAAAGAATCTGAGGATGACTCAGGCAAATACTCATTATTCATTATTGCTGATCTTAACTAGGAGGCAGGAGATGAACCAGCCAACCTTTTCTCCAGTAGACTCAGAGTTCTCTTCCTGTCATCTGTCAATACCTCATCTTGCAGAAAACTTTGTTGCTGTCCCTGTATTTCTTGCCATTTCTCAGCCTGGGGTGGAATCCTGGTGAACTTTGAGTGATTTAGGTACCTGTAAGGAAAATGGCATACGAGGGTGTTTTACTGCATGGAACATCATTCCTCCTTAAGCCTTTGCCCTGCCCCGGTGCTGTGTGCGTTGTCCTGACAGTTCCCTGATGGTCCCTTCTCTTTTGTCTTCGCAGCAGCAGCAGCAACAGCAGCAGCAGCAACAACAGCAGCAGCAACAGCAGCAGCAGCAGCCCCAGCCACCGCAGCCCCAACCCCAGCAGCAGCCCCAGGTGTCCACAGTGCCTCAGCCACAGGCGCAGGGCCAGCCCCCGGGGCTGGGGATGCAGGCTCTTCCCCCCCAGCAGCCCATTGTGAGTGTTCCCTCGGAGGCATGGGGATGTGATAGTCCAGCACAAATCCAGCAGTGCTCCACCTGCATTCCCCCTTTCTCCCTGCCTGAGCTTCCCAGGACCTGTGTGAATGCTGAGGCTGCCAGGCAGGCGGTGTGGTTGTAACTGTGTTTCTCTCTTTACAGTTCCAGCGCCAGGGCCTTCAGCAGACACAGCAGCAGCAGCAAACAGCTGCTCTGGTTCGACAGCTTCAACAGCAGCTTTCCAGTAAGCCTGAGTGTTCTTGATCCTGTTTCTAGTCTCCTCCCTGCTGTTTTCTATTGCAGGTACTCTGGTGTAGAGAAGCAAGGCCAAGCCAGATTGTCTGTCTGAGGACATAAATTATGCTGGCAGGGAGGTGGCATCAGGACTTAGAGCTACCAGCCCAAGGGGGCACAGCAGCAGGGAGGGCAGTGCTTGCCAGTTTGTGAGCAACCTTCCAGACCTTCCTCCTGCTGCCTGCAGAGGGACAAGGGAGCTGAGCCTTTGTAGGGACTGCCACACAGCTTTCCTGAAAGGATCCAGTGTGCAGCTTTAAAATCATCTGGGGGTGTTTTCTATGCTCCAGGTGACCTCTGAGGGGCACAGGAAGGCAGTAATCCTGGAGCAATCACTTGGTGGATGACCCAGAGACACTGTGGTTGTGTTGTGAGGCAGACAAGACTTCTTGGAGGCAGGAGGGGTACTCTGAGAAGTGTAGCTGCACACCTGCTCTGTGTATGGTGGTCTGTGGGCTTCCGTCACAGACGGGGTAACAGCATAGATTTTGTTCAGTCTGGCACTGTATTCCTATAATCTGTATTGAATTACTGGCTGGAGGGTCACAATACAGAATGCAGAGTCTATGCTGTTCCCTTCTGAATTGCCTGCTGTCATTGTCTTCTGTCACCTTACTGGCTTTTCTGCTGTAAAAATGGCAGAAATGCTATGGAAATGCTCAGAAATGGACAGCACAGTTGATATGGGGTTTTTTTTGGTTTGCACTGAGTGTGAGACTGTGCCAGATGTGGTAATGTGTGGAGTGGGGGACTTGGAAACTGTGTTTTTACTTGTTCCCTGATGGAAAATTCTTAGTCTTTGTGACCAAAAACCTCCCCAAACCAGGTTTTAATGTGCTAAGCTTCCCACTAGCCTGATTCACAAATGATGAGTCTGTGCCAAAGAATCTCAGCTGGGACATTCGAGTATAGGAAGACCTTGTAAAAGAATCTGAATATAGTAGAACAGCCATATTTTTGTAGCCTTTCTGCACAGCAAATGGAGCTGTTGTATCTGGAATAGATGTGTGGATCCAGTGCAGCCTTGTGTCAGCATTCAGCTTCCATGCTGCCTCCTTGGGTTTGCATCAGCTTTCCCTGGAAGCATCTGGAGTTCTTATTTGTAGTGTCAGGGATGAAGTGGAAAGCAGGAATTAAACCAAGACCAGCCTGCAGGAGGGGGACAAGGGTGTTTTGGGCCCAGGATAGGTTGCCTTAGGAGGCTTCAGAGTGTCCCTGAATGTCCAGAAGAGTTGAGAAGGCAGCAGGCCAGCCAGGTTACGCTCATCTCTGTTTACTTAGTGGCTTAGGGTCACACATGCTGATGTTGTTTCAGGAAAAATCCTACAGAATTTTATGTATCAGACAGTACTCAAATATACTGCGAGCATTGTAAATCACAAAACATCAGTCCCAGCAGTTTGGAAGTTCATGAGGTTCTTGAATGTAACTTCACCACGTTTCCTGCCTTTGTGCCATCTGGAAGTCCTTTGGGCCGGTACGGAGATACTGACAGGAAGCCAGGGAAATTTTCTCTGAAACCTTTGGTTTCTGGAAGTGCCTTAGGATGAGCGACACTAGCTAGCTCAGCAGCTTGCATGGCTGCAGGAGTTGTGCTGTTTTATAGGGCTGATTTTCTTTCAAAATCAGAAATAATTAATTCATAAACTCATCCTCCCAGCTACTTGCCGCCTTTCAGGGCTTTGTTACGGTTCTCCAATTCCACCATGAGGGATGGAGAGATTTTCCCTGGAAATTTCAGGATCAGGACTGGCACCTATCTCTCTCTTCCTAAAAGAATATGGGATCCTGGCTGTGCTGCTGCCCAAAGGCTCAGGGAGATCTGCAGCACAGGGAGTACCATAATGGTTTTATTTTCCTTCTCATGGCCTGTGACACTCCTCATACTGCACTGGTGACATGGGGAAGGGAATCTCTTTTCTGAACTAGACCTTGTGACTGTGTAACTCTGTCTTGACCTCAACAGATACACAGACACAGCAGAACAACAACCCATTTGGACGCTACTGACCTGTGGCACTTCAGCCTGATTGAGGAGGGAGACATCACTGTGGATGGATACAGCCTCTTCAGCCTGACCCATGCTCTGGGGCAGCCCCCAGCCTCTGTCCTTGTGCCCCCAGTGCTGCTGCTGTCTGTCTCACAGGGAGATGCCAGGAGGAGCATTTTATTGTACAGAGAAAGTGTTTTTACTATCCAATTTCTACAAATGTTTATGGAGATCCCTTGTGGCTGATAGTCTCCCTTCCCACTTTGTTTTCAGTTTTTACTCAGTTTTTAGTATTTTTGTTAAAATAATGATTAAGACATTGTAAAATTTTGTACTTTATTTATACCAGATGAACTCCATACTGCAGACATTCTCGGATGAATACAGAGAGCTTACTTTGCAAACTGAGTGTGTATTCAGAGCCTGCCTTTCCTCCTCAGCACTCCTCCCAGTACAGCCCAGCAGCACCCTCCACACATGGTCTTCATCTCTTCCTCAATGGAACTAATGTCTGCATTTTCGGCTTTTGTGAAGGCTAAACAATTTTGTTTGGGAAGGAGAGCTCTTCTTCCCTGTTTATTTCATAAGCTGGTGTTCACATACTTGCAAAGGTTTGTGCAAGCTTTGTAGGATTTATATGTTAAGAGCTTTACTGGTAGTCCTGTTGTACATTCCACCAGGACACCAGTATAAAACAGAGGCACTTCTGTTGCAGGGTAACTCTGAGCTCTAACAAACCCAGCTTTCCCCACCACAGCAGTTAGAGAGATGCTCAAGCTCCTTCCCTCTGCAGTCTAGGAGGAGCTGCAGACTGAGTGCACTCACAGTGCTGCTTCTTGCTTCTCATCACAGCACAGTTTGGCTGATAAGCACCAAAGCTCCTCTGTTAGCTCCTTCCTGACAGCCATGGTGCTTTCTCTGCATGGGTAATGTGCATTCTGAACTCCTGCCCTGGTTAGTGCAGCCTGCTGGCATGAGGTGTGGTCTTGGTGCTTGCTGCTCCTGCTGTCTGTTCGGCCTGGAAGCCACCAGCACCTTGGGTTTTTCCTCAGGAGTTCAACCTGTGGTCCCTGTGGTAGCTTTTCTTGACCAGTGTCTTCCTTTCTGTCCCATCTGTGTGGGATAGGGTGGGGCCACAAGGACTCAGCAATGAGCTGCACCTGATCTTCATCTGAGGGCAAATCAACAGTTCTGGAGGGTGGGCCACAGCATGAAGGCACGCTCAGGGAGCTTGTGAGGGATGGCACTGCCCCAAGGCCGTGCCCCTTGTCCTGGTTTATGGGCCTGTGTCTGCTGTCCCAAGAGCTGGAGCTGAGCCCTTTCCTCCTTGGGAGCACATGTGGAGCTGCTCTCTGAGGAGGCTGCGGGGCTTGCTGGCACTACACCGTCCTCTACCCTGATTGTCCCCAGACACCTGGCACCTGTGCCAGGCTCTTGCCATGTGCTGCTGGCCAGGCCTGAGACAGGGGACTCAGTTGTTCGTGAGGATGGATCTCTGCAGATGGCTAATTCCTCTGTGCATTCCTCCTTGTCCCCTTCCATGAGGATCAGGCTGGGGCACAGCCCTGAGCTGGCTGTTGCATTCCCCATCTCCTGCCCCCACGGTGCTCTGTGCCAGGGGCTGTGCTTGCCGGCAGCCTGTGCTCGGTGACCCCACAGGTGGAGGCCCTGCTCCTAGCCAGGGCTGTGTCCGGCGGCCCCTGCTCAAAGAAGGGACTCGTGGCTGCGGCAGGAGGACTCTGTTCCCCTCCTCCTGCCGGGGGTGCGGACAGGGAGGGGCCACTGCCCCGCGACACTGGGCACTGTCCGTGCCCACACCCTGCCCCTCTTCCT
>NW_008238644.1:3460969-3463482 GCF_000691975.1 Corvus brachyrhynchos
CGGGAGCGTGCGGAGCCGGGGTGGCCGGTGGGGTGTCCCTGGCACGGCAGCTGTGGCGAGACGGGAGCGCTGCAGTGCGAGAACACCGAGCCGGGTGCCGGCCTCCTACTGTGTGCGCTGATGGGGGATCTGGTGAAAGCACCCCAGGAGCCACCCTGCCTTCCTGGGAGAAAGGGGATGACTTGTCACCTCCTGTGGCCGGGTGCCTGCTGCCACGGGACCTTTTATTGCATGGCCCAGCAACAGGGCCCTGCTCTTCCTCTGGCAAAAGGCTTCCCCCAGCTGTGTCAGCTGCTTGGCAGGCCCGGTCTGTGTGGGATGAGCAGCACTCCACAGCTCTGTTGTGGTGACAGACGCAAGGCTGCCACTGTGTTCAAGATCCCACACAGCCCTCGGTGTCTGCCCAGAGGTTTCTAGTGGCTGCGGGAGGTTTTTGGGGGAACGTGGGGACCAGTGCAAGACCTGGTTCACAGCACAGGGCTGTCTGGGGAGCTGTGCTCTGCCTGGCCTGGCTGCGTGCCTTGCAGCTGCTGTGCTGCACATTAGCGCTGAGCCGCGGCCGTTCTAAGCAGGTCTGACAGCTTCCAGCCCTTCTGCTCCTTCTCCGAGCCGTGGCTAAACGCTGCTTATGACAGAGCCAGAGGCAACCGGGGGCATTTTAATACACACTGCCCATTGACTAATGCACACAGCTGCCCTACTGCGGCCACCAGTTCAGGCCGGGAGTGGTGTGGGAGCGTGCCTGTTTGATGCTGGGCTCCCTGAAGGCAATGCCAAATGGGCTGTGCCCAGTATCTGAGGAGAAGCCCGAGGTTGCAACAAATCTTGATGCCTTGGGGTGGATGGACGGGCTGAAGCAGCCTCTGCCCTACACACCCACCGCACCCAGCAGCCTGGCCTAGAGGGTCCCCATGAACCATACCCCGGGCAAAGGTGGCTTGTCAGGCCCTGTCAGAGCTGGTGTTGTGCAAGAAAATCGATCACTGCTCAGTCAAGCAGCTGAAGCTGGGCGTGGAGCAGCTGTGTGAGTACCCAACTCTCCTGCGGTGCTCGTGGTGGGGAGTGGGCCACAAGGCACCACTGCAGCCGTGCATCATGACCCCATCCTGGACTGGTTTTGTTGGGCAGTGGGACCCAGGGAGCTATGCCTGAAGCCCTGCCTGCCTCAGGGCAGCACAGCATCAGTCCAGGGCCCACTTTAAGATGCTTCTCGGAGCCAGTGAATTCTGCTGGGCACAGGGCAGGGTTGTGCATCCATCTCAGGCAGTGCTGGACTGTGTTGCCTGCTCAACCGCATAGTGGGTGGCATCTTGCAGCTCACCCTATATATATTTTATATATATATCTCTATATATAAAAATAGGGTGAGCTATATTGGTATACCCTATATACACCCTGTGTATAACAGGCTAGCAACAAAATCAGTCCAGCTTCTGACCACCCATAAGCAGTCCCTGGGAGAGGTAGCAGGGCAGGAGAAGCAGGAAAGCTCTGACCTGCTCTGCAGCAGCAGCTGGAAGGCACTGGAGCAGGTGAAGCACAACCCACACTGGGGTGCAGGGATCTCCCTGCCACTGAGCATTCACAGATTCAGTGCAGGTGCCAGGGGTGTGTGGAAGACTCGAAATAAATTGCTGCCCTTCAGATGCTGCCATGCAAACATCTTAAACAGGAAACGGTGCCTGCTCTGTGGAAGCATAGCAGCTGATGCTACCTTGGCAATGGCAGAGGGAGGCAGCAATCAGATATATCCATCAAGACCCAAATCCATTCCCTGTTTCAAATGATTTCTGTAATCCCATCAGTCAAGACTGAAACATTGCTATGGGCAGTGGCAGGCTGTAGGAGAGGCGGCTCCTGCCAGGAGGCCATGAGTGGGAGGGGAAACTACCCCCATGCTGGGAAGAGAAATGACAGAGGTGCTGGGTCTGCTGCACGGTGCTGCTGGGAGCCTACGGGGCTGTGGCTGCTGAGCCTGCAGCCCGGTGCGTGCAGGGCTGGGCTGGGCCGGGCGCCAAGGCTGAGGCTGGGACGGGGCACCCCATACTGAGTACCTGCTGAATCCTCCCTAGACCTGCTGGGCACTGCGGAGCAGTACGAGGGGCGGGGACTGCTCCCCCGGCCGTAGGGAGATGTGCCGGGGCTGAAGGGTTCTCCAGCTGCTATGGGGTGTGCCGGGGCAGCACGGCCCGAGCTATGCGAAGGTGGAAATGGACCCATGCAAAGTCACCGGGGCAGACACGGGCTGCAGTGGGGCAGGATTCTGTATGCACAGGACAGCGCAGGATGCCCGGGGCCGTGCCAGAATGCCCCCACAGATGAGGTCGTTTACTGGGGTGGTGCGGGGTGCCCCAGGCTGTCCCGGTCGGGAAGGTGGGGGTGACCCCCTCCGCCCAGGGCCGATAGCAGGGCAGTGCCGGCGCCCTGAGCAGGGCAGGCTTGGGGGTCCTGGGGGATACCGGGGCGCAGGTGCGGCCGGTGCCGGTACCCGGAGGGTGCGGTACCGGACTGCG
>NW_008238644.1:3464156-3480411 GCF_000691975.1 Corvus brachyrhynchos
CGCATCCCGGCCCCCGCCCCGCATCCGCCGGGCTGCCCGGTCCCGCTCGGCCCGGCCCGTCAGACCCAGCACAGAGCGGGGAGCAAGGGCTCTCCGGGCTGGAGTGCTCTCACTCCAGGGGTTGGGATCCTCCCCGGGGCTGTGGGGTGTCTGTGGTGTGGTGTACGTACTGGGGGTACTGGTGTAGGTCCTGGGAGGTGGGTTATTTGGGGTGCAAGGATGTTCCTCGTGCTGACAGGCATGAGGCTGCTGTTGTGAGCATCCCTGGGTCAAGGGCAGGCAGGAGATCCCCTTGGCTCAGTTTACTTGGCATAGCGTTAGGAATGACATTAGCCACTGGGCTCCTGGAGTGAAAGGACATTCCCTATTTCTCTCTCGGGCCAGGGACCGAGTTGGAGGCAGGCTTGCTGTCAGACAGCTGGCTGTGCTCATCCCTGAGTGCGGCAGTGGGCCAGATATCCGTTCATCCATCTATCCATCCGTCCCTGAGTGGGCTGGTGGGTGCAGGTGTTGTGGCCCCAGTGATGTGCACTGTGGCTGGAGCTGGCACCGTTCACCTGAGCTTGACTTCATCGTGCTCGAAGCCATGGAGCAGGACAGACGTGGTGGGTGGTGGTCAGTGCTGGGGTCTGTCTGCAGCCAGTGCTGTCAGCAGCAAGGGGTAGGAATGATGAGGGACCTGAGGCCTTTGTCCAGCCAGTCAGTTCCTGGACCACACTCTCCCAAATGGTGACACCTCCTTCTGCCTCTGCTGGCAGCCTTTCCCAAGGCCACAGACCTCCCTTAGGGAGGTGGCTCTGACATGACATCCCTGAAAGGCTGGGATTTTCCTTCCATCCTTTGAGAGTGCCTCATCTGATGCTGCTGCTGGCTTGGCCCCAGGTGATGGCAGGGCCATCTCCCTATGAGCCCCTGTGCTGGCCATGCTTTGTGTCAGCCTGGTGGGACCTTCCTTCCCCTGCAAACCAGGGTGCTCTGTGGAATTGGGAGCATCTGCCAGTTGGGTAAGGAGTGGATGTGTCCTCAGAGAGGGAGCTGCTGGTTGCCAAGGCAGGAGTCACTCAGCTCTGGGAAATGCCTGTGCCAGGGGTGCACCCAAGCACCCATGCCAATGCCTGGTGCAGGGCTGGGCACCCAGAGGTCCCCACTGGAACCAGACCTCTTCCTGCTCTGCAGGCTGCAGGCGGCCGCCACCAGAGCTGGTGTCTGCAAAACGGTTAAAGGCTGACATTTAGAGGTCACACTTTTAGCACTGTTCATGTGTTTGCTTCATTTGCATTTGCAGTTAGCCGGGCTCGAGGCTTTGCCACTCGCATGTGCAGTTGCCATGGTTACGTGTGCAGTCGGGATGTGGAGTTTGGTTGGACACCTGCAAACATGCAGCTCTCAACCTCCAGAGCACAAGCAGAAGCTGCCAAGGTGCAGGGCAGCCCTCGGACATGGGTGTGAGGGCCCTGCACAGTGCTGTGCTGAGGAAATGGGAGCTGCAGTGCCCATCTTGGCAGGGTCTGCGTGGTGCTGCCTCTTGAAGCCTCCGATTGCCCACACTCAACAGCAGTGGGCATCTAGGGCAGCCTTGTTGGAGAGGAAGGTTGAGCCCATGCCAAGGGGGTTGCCCTGCACTTTTCATCTGGGGCTGTCTCTTTTCCAGACCCCGTGTAGAGGCTTTTGTCCCAAAGGGCTGGAGGGAAGGTGCTCGAGATCGGGGTGGTGAGGGCAGCCAGAACCTGGGAGTCATGAGCAGAGCTACTGAGCAGGCTGCCCAGGGACAGGAGCCTGCCAAAGCTTCAGAAGGCAGCGTGAGAATTGGCAGAGCACTGTGCTGAGGCTCCAGATGTGGTGGCTGTGTCTGTCCTGACTCTCTGTGGGGTCTGCTCTGGGTGCTCACGTCCAGCACAGACAGGGATTTGTTCCAGGTGTCTTTTGATCAGGATCACATATAGTCCGTGAGCAAGAGCAAGGAGACAGTGATTGCCAAAATCCTCTGGCAGGTCCATACTGGCCTTTGTGTTAAAGGAGGAGGTATTTTAGGACAGCTGATAAGAAAGGGATGTCGAAGTCATCAAGTCTCTGAGCTCCATCTAAACAATTCCCAAACAGCATCAGCTCAGCCAGCTCCTAAACACCCCCAGCCACAGTGAGTCTGCTGCCTCCAAGCAATTTGCTGCCATCTTCCTGTATCCTTCCTTCTAGAAGCTGTTTCTTTGCAGCAGACAGGGGAGAAAGGAAGCTCTCTTGGCTGTCCAGGAGCTACTATGGCCTCAGACAGAGCAGTGTGGAAGTGTCACTAGTGGCAGCTGGACGGATTCAGTAACAGTAGAAAGGTGGAAGGATGGTGGGAAGTGGTGAGGATGGGAACATGGAGCGTGTATGCAACAAGTTGTGGAGCTGCAGAGGAGCCTGTGGAATCTCAGAGCAGAGCACAGAGAGGCTGGTATCTGCCATCCCGTGCACCAAGTGCAGAGGGATGGGGCAAGGACAGCTTGGCTCTCTCCTTAGAACTCCCAGTGCCACTGGGATGGGAGTTGCTGGCTCCCTGTGGGATCCCAGACAGAGATTCCTCTGCTGGTGGTCTGTGGTTATTGGCTGCCACTGACAGTGCTTTGAAAGGCAGCCAAGGGCGTTGTGGCTCCTGGGTCGGCACTGAGGGGTGGTGGTCACAGCCAGCACGAGGCACGTCAGCAGGAGGAGGCAGGTTGGATCCTGGTACCAGGGAACTCGAGGAGAGCTGGGTCTGAGGACTGAGCTGAGCTGGATGGTGCTGGATGGGGGACTGAATGCTCTGGTGGTCTCCTACCGTGATGCTCCCCGGAGCTGGGGGCAGGGAGCAGGCTGTGACCAGCACTGTGTGCTGCTGGCCTCAGCAGGATTCTGCTGTGGGTGTGAGGCGAATGAATAAATGGTCCTGCAATTGCCAGAGCTGCCAGTTTGAACCCACATCATTCAGACCCTGGAGCGAGTCTGACTGAGAGGAAAGGGGGATGAAGAGGGAGCAGTGCAAAGACATGGGTGCTTCTGGCTGCAGCTGCCGGGTCCTGTCTGGTTTGTGTAGCTCCTGGAAGTTTTCCCTGGATGGGAGGTTATGTGAAGTTTGGCTTGTCTGGGCTCAGTAGTCATGTGGTATTGCAGTCCATGATGAAACCTGTGCTCCTGCTTAGTCTTGAAGTCGTGTGTGGAAACTCTGCTCTTGCAGTATATTCCTTTTGCCATGTTGTCTGCCTGGCAGGAGGGACAGCACGTGCCAGTGGCTGTCTGTGAGCAAGATTTTGTGCTGAGGAGCGCTGTTTGGGATGAGACCACCTTGGCAAGGAGCTCAGAGGATTGTTGGTAAAGAAGCCTTGTTCCTGACACTGAAAAATGCAGAACAGTGGAGTAACATCTGTTATTTTCAAACTGCATCTCAGTGAGAGCATATCCTATAAGGTGTCTGGCAAGCAGAGCTGAAACTTTGCCTGGTGGCCAGTTGCTCTGGCTGTGCCAGCAAAACAGGTGGCAAAGTTTGGGAAAGGTTGCAGAGAGAACATGTTACAGGGCTTGTATGGTGCACGAGCCTTGTTTGGGTCTGGGCCTGGGCTGCTGAGGGCAAGGATGTCTGGGAAAAGTTTGGTCAGGAGGCTTCTGAGATGGGCTTGGGGAGGAGATTGCTGAGAATGGCCTTTTGTGGTGATCAGGGGCTGCAGGGGCTTGGCCTTCATCAAGCAGTGTTTTGGTGCTGCTCTAAAGGAGTGGGAGAAGAAGCCCAAGTCTGTAGTGTGGCCAGAATGTCTGCATGGCACTCCTCATGGAGGTGGCTTCATCCATGTTCTGATGCTGGCACCCAGTGCTAAAGGAGTTGTGAAGGTGAATGTGTGAGTCCAACTGTGTTCGTGTCTTTCCTCTGCCCTCACATAACTCCAGGCACCACTGAGCAACTTGAGGACTCATGGGACAGTGATGGAGGAGAAGGGGACAGGGGTTGCTCTGTGTCTCTGTCTCTAGAGCTGCCCACGGAGAGCTCAGGAGAGATGTGTGGGTGTTGAGATCATTGTGGAGTCAAATGCCTGGAAGTTGCAGCAGAGTTGGTCAGAGGTCTGATGGCCTCTCTGCAAAAAAAAGGGCTAAATAAGGCAGGGTTCTTCAGACTGGGAAAGAAACAACAGAAGATGGAAAAGATGTGTCTACAGGAGGCCAGGAGAGAAGTGATAGAGGTTAACTGTTCATTGTTTATTTTCATACGAGTACAAGGTCACATCAAATTAAGCTATCAGGAGGTGCCAAACAGGAGGAGGGGCATTGCCTCTTGCAGATGTGCTATCAAATCACAGAAGTCCTCAGGACAAGGTGTCATGAACAACAAAACCTTGCATTAGTTTCAGGAGAAATGGGATGATTTCAAGAAGGACAAGAGGGTTCCCCCACAACCAATAAACACACTGAGATCCACCTCCGACTTGGGCAGCTGCTGAGCTGTGAATTGCTTGTGCTTCTGACTGCTTGCAAGTACACAGAGCAAGGAGGACTTTTGGTCTGCTCTGTTATTTTCATAACGTTCTGCCCACCAGAGAGTGTGGAGCCAGGAGGGAGCTCTGGGCTCTCTTAAGGAAGGATGGGTTTATCTCCATCCAGCTGTGTTACTTAGCTTGGCACAGGGTGACAGGTACATGCTCAGTCCTGCTTCCTCACTGAGAGTGTGGGATGATTTCCCCACATGATGGAGGTGCACCTGCTGGGAGATACAAGACCTGTGCTAAGCACCAAGCCTGGGCTTCACGGGACCCTTTGCTGGAGACCTCTGACAGGCTTTTGTATACTGATCAGGTACTAATTCAGTTGGTTTGAAAATGAACGGCAATATCCCTTCCTGCTGTGTTCCCTGACAGCTCTGCTTCCTCTGGGCACAGGGACACGCTGGCAGCAGAGCTGGAGTCTCATCTTAGAGCTGTCCCAGTTCCCTGGTACTTGCTGCATGTGATAGGCACCGTGGGATCACCAGGGATCTGATCTTCATCTCCCCCTCCTCCAATCCCCTGTCTCTGCCTGTTCTCACACACATCAGGAAACATCAGTGTCAGTTTTGTTCCTGGTTTTATCCTCAAATGAGAAAAGACTCATGTCCTGCTGCCAGTGAGGGTCCAGTTCAGCCTTACCGCAAATGTGGGATGCCAAAAGGCTATTCCCCAGCTCCTGAGCAGTCCACAGACATGCAAGGACAACAGGGAAACGTGAGCCTTGGCTTGGGAGCCGTCGTCTTCTTGTGGGAGAAATGGACTTGGAGAGGAGGATTCAGGGATGAGCTGGGGACCCAGTGGTCCCCAGTGGGTTTTGGCTGGCAGGCAGCAGGATGAGGTCAAGTGAGGTTGTTGCTCATGAAGAGGACGCTGGTTTTTATCCTTATGAATTCCTGGAGGACTGAGGGAAGTGTCCATCCAGCACAAGGGTGTTCTTGCAACCACAAACCAAAGATCTCCCTTGGATAGCAGCTGTCCTGTGCCTCGAGAAATCTGTTTCTGTCTTGTCTTTTCGGTCTCTGTTGCCACTGGGTCTCTGGATGAGAATCTGAGGTTGCAGATTTGGGCAGGGAGCTGCTGTACTTTCATGCTCATGACTTTGAGAGGAGCCAATTGGTTGCCTACTCTGCAACAAAAACCTCCTTCTGTGTCCGCCAGGAGCGACGCTTCCAAGTGGGCATCTGCTGAGGCAGAGCAGTGCTCAGGGACCTCTGAGGAGCAGCAGCGAGCATGAGAGCTGTCTTGGCACTTGAACTTGACTTTCCTTGGCATTGTTGGTCCTTGCAGCATGCCTGTATGTCCTGCTTCATTCTGGTCTGCTCCTTCTGGAGAGACAGGGCATCCCCAGGGTGCGTGATTTGCTCCAGTCCAGCTTATTTTTTAACACGAGGTGGTATTTGCAGTAAAACACATTAAAGGATTTTTTTTTTGCCAGAGGTTTTAGGCTTTCTGCTTTTTTGTGCTTGAAGATAGAAAATATGGGAGGATAAATTTACAAGGGAAAATAGAAAATACATTTTGGATTAAATTTGAATGGGTTTCCTTTCTAGCTGCTGGCTTGCCTGACCTACAGTCTCTAGTGAGCCCTGGCTGCATGAGCAAGACCTCGTGGAGCTGCTGTGGCTGCAGGCTGACTCTCCAGTCCAGGGTGCTTCCATGGACTTCTGCTTAGTCACACCAGCTTTGGTTTTGGTTTGGCAATGTGAGCACCTGGTGGCCTTGTTGAGGGCAGGCTCCTCTGCTTAAGGAAGCTGCTCCTCTTGGTTGGGTAGAGGCTGTCGTGGGCTTGGGCTGCACCATCCACTTGGGCTGTCCGAGGTCCTTCTGAGGTGACCACATCTGTCCGGGCTGCCAGCTGTGCACACAACCCGTGCTAATGGTGCTCTCTGGCTGTGATAACTGTACCAACTCTTTCGGTGGCTTACTGGAGCACATACCAAATCTGTGCGTTTCCAGAATTCCTGGGAAAGCCTGTGGAGTTTCTGGGGAAACCAGTAACTCTGGGATGGGCTTTTATCTCATTCAGCTGCAGATGGGCGGGTTTGGACGCTGTGTCGTGCCAGCAGCACACGTGGGTGGCCCTTGTGCCAGGGTCCCAGGGCTCCCCTCGCCCTGATGTCGCCCCGAGCGTGGCAGCTCTGCCGTGAGCCGATGCCGCCTGTACCTGTCGGGGCTTTGCCCAGGAGCCACAGCCGCCAGCCATTATCCCGGCGCTCAGCAGCGGGGTGGGGCGAGCGGGAAGGCAGATGTGGAGAGGGGGAGGGTGGCTTCTCGAGCACCTGTGCCTTATTCTGGAGCGTGCAAGTGTGAAATTCAATTTGTAGATCAGTCGTCGCTGGTGAGGGACACAGGCCACAGTGAGCGCCGGAGCCAGGCGGTGTCTGGGAGCAGCGCGGCCGGCATGCACAGCATGTCCTGCCTGCCAGCTCTTGCGGAGGCTGACGTCACCCTGGAGGAGCGGTGGCTGCTGCAGGATGTGGCTGCTTGACGCTGTGTCATGTTGGCTCTGGGTGTGCGGTCCCGGCTCCCGCAGGAGCCCTGCCAGGAGGTGCTGCCCTGGGATGGTGTCCCCTGCCCCGCGGGGGCGAGGAGCGCGGTGCAGATGGGAGGGAACGGGACCCGGTGCCCTCTGCCACCAGCAGTTTGCAGGGTGGTGGTGTGGATGGAGGAGTCCATGGTGCTTCCAGCAACAATGGCATTTTCCCACCCCCGCATTTGGATCTTTCTGATGTTTCCAGCGAAACCTGCTTGCCGGTGGGAGCAGAGGGAATATGCATGACAGCATTAGCAAATGCAGCTTGCGCTAACTCGTGCTCTGCCCTACCTGTGCGTTGCTACCAGTGGTCACTGCTCCCCATCTCCGGCCCCAGTCCGTGTCTGGGTATCCCACTCCCTGCTTTGCAGAGAGCAGCCCTCTGTTGTAGATGAAGAGTCCAGCGTTGTGAGGAGGGGAGCGTGATCTCCCAGGCCGGCCACGGCAGAGCTGGCACTAACTGTGCCCCCAGGCAAGCTGCAGTGTCATGGAGCACCGGGTCGCTGCTGATGCCATTAGGCTCAAAGAGGCATTTGCAATATGGTCAGAAAATCACATCTGGTCTTTGGTGAGGGCCACTCGCACTAACATAAAGCTCAGCATCTTGAGTCTGGTGGGGACTGGGGCACACAGTAGGGTGATGGGCTGGAGTTCAGCTGAGGCATCTCTCTGGCACAGGACAGGACCCGCAGCTCTCCCAGCTGTGGGAAACTCGGGAGCATGGGGTGGCACAGCCTGGCATCCCTGGGTCTGTGCAGAGCCTGTCTGGTGTTTCACCTGGCAGCAGAGACTATTGTAACAAGGTGGAGGTGGTGTGGACAGTGAGCTCAAACACCTGCTAGGACAGCTTTCCTGAGCAAAGACCCTGCAGTGAGGAAACAATTTGGTGCTGGACTGCAATGCTTGGGCTTTCTTGCATCCTGAGGGAGCACACTGCTTCCTGCATTGTCACCCTCAAGGGATGGCCCACACCCCCCCTTGCATGGGGATGTGCTCTCCCCATAGAGCCACCTTGCTCCATGGGCTTGGTCTCATGGTACAAGACAAGGCGGTAACAAGTGGTGCAAAAAGATGGTGCTTGTACACTGCCAGATAACTTGTAACCTTATCTCTGCACAAGAAAACTTACTGTGTCATGTTTCAGCTTCTGTGCAAAAGTCAGTTCCTGCTTGTCTCCAGCTATTTTCTTCATCTTTGTTCTTTGTCCTGGGTGTTATTACCTTTAGCCCAGATTACTTCCATGATCTATTTTACAATTCTGCCCTGCAAAACCTTTTTGAGCTGATAAAGAGTGGAGTGATGTTAGGCAGACATAGGTGGTTGGGGCAGGTGTTGGTAATAGAAACAGGCCTTTACTGGCTCTGCTGCTGAAACCAGAGGCTCCAAAGCCACCGTCTGGATTTCAACCCTTGATTAAGTGGTTTTGCCTTCCTACTTTGAGTCAGTAAAAATGAAACATTGACAACTTATTTCGGGTGTAGCTGTTCCCATTCAGAACACTCTTGGATTTTGTTGCCCACCCTCCCTAATCACATTTGCAGGAAGTCCATGTATTTTAAGCTGCAGTCGGTTCCTCTCTGCCCAGCCCACCTCCTTACATTTATAGAGCCTCCCCCAGTCCACGCTAGTCCATGGAAAGCATTGGCTGTGCACACACTCGCCCTGCCTGCAGCCACTGATGCTTTCTCAGCTTCCCTTGGAGCTTGTGTGAGATGTCTTGAGCTGTTCTTAGCACAGGTGGTGGTATGGGTAGGACAGAGCTTTGTGCAAATTGCCCATGGCCCATTGGTTGTAGGAGCTTCATGTCCTTTGCATGGCTGGGTGCCCAGAAAGGAGCTTGAGAGGCTGAGGTATGAGAGAGTTTTGGGGAAGGACATTGCATCAGCAACTTGGTTTCATACTTGCCTCTTAGTTTCAGGCATTTCAGAAATGGGGGTGTGGTTGAGCCAGCCTCTTTGGGTCACCAAAGTCTCCTTTCTTTACTGGACTTCAAACGTGCTTTTGCTAACGTAAGAAATATGAATGTGTTTGGACTTGGACTTTCAGAAGCTTATTGATAAGAGCCTTGTGCTTGTGTAATTGTTCCCTCACACGGTTCAGTCATAATGATCCATGTTAACCTTAAAAATGGCCCCTGTTAGCCATGGTAGTTTCCAGGGCAGTTATTTGGGAGTGGACACAGGAGGCATCACTGGCAGATGTGAGGGGGATGGTGGTGAGCAGGTGGAATAATGTCAATGTGCGGCTTCCTGAAGCTGGAGAAGGAAGTGAGGGGAATGCTGCTGCTGGAGCCAGCTCTCTCTTTGCTGGGTGAGATTTGCACTTGGGCTGCTAGCTGTGGAGTGTTGATCACAGATTTGAGAGAGATTATATTGCCTTGGAGTAGGTGCCTGGTGCTTGTTTGTGATGTGTGGGAGAGTGAGCAAGTTGTCTTGGCATGAACTTTGTGCTGGTGCCAAGGGCTTGCTGAAAGCAGATTGTCTGTCAGCTCACTCCCTGAGTACTCGTCTGGAAATTCCAGGGTTCTGTGGATGCACTTTTGCATTGTCAGTCACCTGCCTGCACGAAGCCAGAGGTGGAGTAATTCTAACATGTATTTGTGAAGGATAGAATAGAATAGAATAGAATAGAATAGAAATAGAATAGAATAGAATAGAATAGAATAGAATAATTTTGGTTGGAAGGGACCTACAGTGATCATCCAGTCCAACTGCCTGGCCCATTCAGGGCTGACCTAAAATTAAGGCATGTGGTTAAGGGCGTTGTCCAAACGCGTCTTAAACACTGACAGGCTTGAAGCATCGACCACCTCTCTAGGAAGCCTGTTCCAGTGTTTGACCACCCTCCGGCTAAGCAAAGGCTTCCTAACGCCCAGTGTAAACCTCCCCTGGCACATCTTTGAACCGTTCCCTCATGCGCTATCGCTGGATCCCAGGGAGAAGAGCTCAGCACCTCCCTCTCCTCAGGAAGCCGTCAGGAGCCTCGGGGCTGCCCCGGTCCCGGAGCTGCGGTTCCCGGGCGGTGCTGACGGGACAGCTCCCGCGGGCTGCGGGGAACTCTCGACCTCACACGGGGCTCCGGGAACCAGCCCGGCTCCGCCGCGCCGTCCCTCCTGAGCGGGACAGAGCGATGCCACATGCACATGTTGCCGGCTCTGAGATCCTCCGGGCTGAGGCGCTTCCTTCGCTGCCGGGGAGCGAGTGTGGGTTCAGCTGTGCTCGGACAGTGCTTCTCGTTAACCTCTGCCCCTGCAGGCGAGTGTTTGTACATTGAAACTGCAAATAGGAAGGTGAGGAAGAGAAAAGCTGCCACTGTGTCTTCGTGCTGGGGTCAGGAAAGCCAGAACGTGAGGTAATCCAGATTATTTCTATCCAGAGCGTGGCAATAAATAGCCTGCTTCCAACAGCTATCCCTGAGCTGTGTGGGAACCCGCCAGTCCACCGAGAGGCTGCTGCCACTGCCCTCTTCCTGTCCTGGCAGAGCCTGCTGCTCACACAGCAGCTGCTGGCTGTGCCACGTGGCCCTCTCTCGCCTTTCCACCAGGCTCCCGGGAAGCAGTCAGTGGGAAGGTCAGTCAAAATCGGGACTAACTCAAGGTGAGCATGTAGCCCACTCCAAAAGACTCCAGGCTTTCAAGCACAGTTGTCCTTGGATCCTCTATAGTGGTCACCTTCTTCTTGCATCAGCACTATTGGGTGCTGACCCCAACGCTGTCCCTGCTGGAGTGCTCATGGGCTGTCCTTTAGCAGCATCACCAGTCACAGCTCAGTGACACTGAGAAACCTCCTGCATTTTTGGAGCTCTTGATGCTAAACAAGAGTTGGAAATGATCCAGGTTATATCACCTGCTGGGTAGCGTGTCTTCTGGAGCCGGGAATCGAACAGTGTGCTGGCATTCAACACCAAAAATGTCTGGAAAGGCTAAAATGTGGGCAAAGGAAAAGTCTGCTTTGCCCCTGGTATCCTTCCCAAGGCGGGCTTGGCTCCTTCATGAAGAACTCATTAAAGGCCATGGAGCAAATGGTGACAGGCCATATTGCAGAGGGAGGCCTTTGGCACCACAGCAGAAGTGGCTCTTGAAATTGTCTGTTTCTAGGGATTTTGAGTAACATTCTTCTGTTATGAATGGAAGCTCTCGAGGATCTTGGCATGTGTCTGGGAGTTGTCAAAGAGCTTCTGTCCCACATATGTTCTTGCAGTGTGGAGGAACTTAACTGACACTTCTCACGTGGTCCCTCATCCTCTCCCCAGGGCAAAGGATGTTCAGTGGAGTGTCTCATAGGCTTCTGACATCCAGCTTGCTTTAAATATTGGTGGTAGTGTGGATAGGAGCTAGGAAAGGCAAGGCACAGGGATGTATCTTGCACTTGATGCAAGCGAGGGTGAGGTTTATGAGGTTTTCCTTCTGTCCCATTAGAGTGGCTGTGGTGCCTGATATTGGGGGGGCTGCAGATGTGCCTCAGGAGGAGAGTGAGGTGGGGAACGCTGGACTCTGGGAGAGGCCTCTGCAGTGTGGAGAACAGGTGTTTTGGGCTCCATGGTACTGGGAAGCCTCCTAAGTGCTCTGCTCTGCACCCTAAATGCTGGAGGGTTCATGGCCAAGGTGGATGTGTATACCCAGATGGTGACAAATGCTGGATGAATGAGGGCAGGGGCAGAGCTGCCAGCCAGTGTAAGGAGAAGTGTAAGAGACTGGGCTGGAGGGGGATGCTGGGGTTCACTTGGTCCATCCATCTGCCACGTAGCACCCTTTGCAGATAGTCATGGAGTGCTTTAACTTCTCCTGGGGTACACTTTTCTTTCGTTATATGAATGTGTCTCCTACCTAGCACAAAAGGGCAGAGTGTTCTGAACTTTTTTGCAGTGGCTTTTGCATGTTATAAAATTGTGCCCTGTGACTTGTCTTGTCTAGACTAATCCCCATCTTCCAGACTTTTCTCCAAGGCTTTTTGGTGATCTTGCTGGTCTCCCATGGCCTCTCTCAGTTAGTCCAAATCTTTTGGGGCATGAACTGGTTCTCTGGACAACAGTATAATAACTTGGTGTGTCTTTACAAGCTGAGAGTAGAGTAATTACTTCATGTGTAAGCTGACCTTTCACACATCCTCCTGTAGTTCCCTTTTTTTTGTGGCAATGATATGCTGGCTCCCGTTCAGCTTGTACTCACCTGTAGCCCTCATGACCCTTGTGGCAGAACTGCTGCTGTCTTTTCTTCTGTGGCCTGTTCGTGTGATTTTTTACCTCCCAGTGACTTACAGTCCTGCCCATCATCTCTCAACCCTTTTTCCAGTCTGTCAGGAGCATGTCAAATTCCCATCCTGGCCTCTAAAGTGCTGGGGTGTCACATGCAGATTTTGAAACATACTCTGTTCTGTTGTTTAGGTCATTCATGGGAACACAGAGCAGCAGCAGCGGGGCAGACCTTTCTGAAACCCTACATGTCCTTTTCAGGGTAACTGTGAACCATCTATCACTGTTCACCAGCTCTGTGATGGACCTGGGAAATGCCCCCACAGTGCTGTGGGGCCAGGAAACATCTGCCTGTGGCATGGATGGGTAACCTGGGCTGAGACCTGCAGGCATAGGGATGCTCTTGAGGGGCTGCTGGGACACAGGGACACAAGCACATCAGTCCAATTGTGCTCCCCAGGGTTTTCTGTGGGGTTTCTGCAGTGTTGTAGGCCAGGTGGGATGGGGCTGGGTGAGAGCTGAGATTACTGCCCAGTGGAGGAGACAAGATGCCAGGTGGGGAGTGGGTCTAGCAGGTGCTGCTTGCTAAGAGCTGAGCACCAGCCTGAGCTCCTGGAGCACAGGCTGGTGGAAAGGTTTGGAGCTCACCTGGAGAAGAGAAGGCAGGAGTTTCTCGTGCTGCTTGCTGGGTGCGTGTTTGTTCTGAGGTGCATGGGCTGGCCCTCAGCAAGGTACAATGGGGTCAAATGGTGAGCACAGCTGCACAAGGCACAGTGGCTGGAGGGTGCAATGGGACATTCTGTCTGCTTGCTGTTGGAAGGAGATCCATCCATCATCCATCATCCATCTGTGCCAGCTGGGTGCTTTGACATCTCCATCTGTCCTGGCTCTGAACCTCATGGGGCATAGAGGCACAACATCAGTGTGATGAGCTTGGGGTTGGTGCTCCAGGGCAGGAGGCTGGGCCCTGATGAAGGGTCCAACACGAGAGCAGGCTGTCTGCTCGCATCTCCTCGGCTGTCTGCCAGAGGAGGTGTGGATCCGGCTTGTCTGGCTGGTGTTGAGATGCCTGAATATGAATCTGCGAGAGAGGCTTCCAGAGGATCCCACCCGCCCAGGTTTCCATGGAGAGAGTCTCTTTGTTGAGGAGGAAGCCGCCTGGCAGACAGTGTGGCCGTGGAAATACCTATAGAGCATTTGTTTTCCAAAGCACATGAATAACATCCCCAACAGCTAGCAGCCTCACTTCCTCTGCTCACCCACCAGCGCCCTGGCAGAGTGACCTGGGATGCCTGCGGTGTCTTTATCCTCCCAGTTTCTCACTGCGTGCTTGTCTGAGCATTCCCAGTTTGGCTGTGCCTGCCCAGCCCAGCCCGGTTTCATTTCGAGTTGGCAGGCACGGCTCCTGGCGCGGGGCGGCAGGCAGGCAGCAGCCCATCTTTGCTGGGGGACATGTTTGGCTTCCCTGCTGGAGGGAAGAGTGAGAGCGCTGTAGGCGGCAAAACTGGGAAAGTTTTGCTCCCACCTCCCATGGGATGTGAAGGGAATTGCTTCCCTGAACGAAATGTCCTTTCTCAGGTCTCTCAGTTCTTTCTCATGCTTTGAAAGACCAAGAAGCTTAAGAGCTGTTGAGGCAGCAGGCAGCAATGCAAGGCACATGCAACAAGCCACAGTGAAAAGGATTAAGCTGGGGTTTTTATGTCAGTCTGTCAGCATTAAATTAAGGCTAAATTCCCATCCTAAATGTTATGTTAACATGAAGTTACATCAGAAAGCACAGAGCACAGAACAGCAATATGAGGGTATAAGATGTGTTACAGGGGTATTGTAATTATCCCAAATCAGGCATTTGAAACCCAGGGAATTTCAGATATAGGGTTTGTGTCATTTTTTGGGTATGTAATTGAAAAAAATCCAAACATAGGAAGGCTTAGAAGCATGTCACTGAGATTGTTTGGGTGCCTTTATTCTGTGCTGTGTGGACATGGGCAGATGGAGGCAAAGAGTCTTTAAAAAATGATGGAACCAAATGTGGAATTACAAATGTTAAAATACCGTGAGCTGTATTTGAGTGTCAAGGCATTGTGTCTCTCCAGGGTAACATTAGGGCTGCTGGGCCTTGACTGTGCATCTCCGTATCTGGACATATTTGGCTATCACTAACAGAACTCACCTCTGTGCCTCATGCTTTGTAAGACTCGTTATTGGAGACAGTTTTAAGTCCTGTAGCATCATTTTGTTTAAGTTAAGAATGTGTGCTTAATTCTATCTTAGCTTATGTTTTTTTGTCTTCAGATTCCCGTGTTTTTTCAGAGCTGGATGAGGATTAAACAAAAACCCAGAGGAATATCATCATAGCGTAATTCTGAGGAGCTGTAGCAAGAAGCTGTTTTTTGGCTGTGTTTTGTGAAAAGAGATTCCTCATTGTGTCAGGACAGGATGGTTACAGTAGGCGTGCGGAAGCTCCGTGGATGCAAAGTGGGCTGTGAATTCAGCCCTGTGACTGGTGTGTGCAGCCCAGCTGGGCAGCTGTGCAGTGGCACTGCCTGGTGCCATGAAATTGCTTGCCTGGAGGAGTTGGTGGAGCAGCAGTGCCCATGGCAGCATGTGGCTGCAGCCATGAGGAAGCTCTGGAGCTGGGAAATCAGCTGGTGATCCACTGCTGGCAGGGCTGTGGTGCTCCTGAAGACAGAAAATGATGACGGATCAGTTGAAATGGCTCTGCAGGGAGCACTGTATGCACTATCATAAAGACTGGAAGCTGGCTGTAGCTTCCAGTCATACAAATTAGATATGACAGTCATTAATAATTAGCTTTATCCTAACCTGCGGTACCTGAAGGAACCTGAGCAGAAGATTTGCACTGGGCAGTTTGCCTTCCAGCAATGTCAGGCAGAGTGGTGGGTCTGAAGCATCTTTGAGATCCTGCTTGGGAATACAGCTTTGGGGGCTCCCGGGCCAGCACTGCACCCCTGGGACATTGCTGTTAGGCAAAGGTCAGTTCTCTGCTGAAGGAGGAGCATTGTGGCAAGGAATATGAGATGAATGATAGTTTTCTTCCAGAGCTGCAGGCAGAACAGGGCAGCCAAGGCACTGTGCTGCAGAGGCAGCTCCAGCAGTGGTGGGCAGATCTGAGCTTGGGGTCTCTGAGTGCCTCAGCTGTTTTTCTGGCCCTTGACTCAGCTTTTATTTCTTAGGCTTTGGCATCTGTTTGGGGAATAACGCAGCGGTGTTGTGCTCCTGCTGGTGTGTTTCTGTCGCTGCCTGGTGAGGCAGGAGGAGGTGAAGGGGAGTGATGTACAGAGATGTGCTGCCCTCCTTGTTTGGCATTACCTGCATTCCCTTGGATGGGGATGCAGGCTCTGGAGAGGTGCCTGCATGCCCAGCCCTGCAAGGCCTTGCGGTTTGGGTGGGCCAAGTGCAGTACCACGATTTTCTGAGATGAGTGTTTCTATTTACTGTGTTACCCTGATTTCTGAGCCTGCCAAGTTCTTTGGGCATATCAGGAGGGCAGGCACAGCATGGACCCATTTCCTTAATGACCAGCAGTGAGTTGCCTGCACATGTGCAGTACAGATTTGAGACACCTTCTGTGGGCATTTTTGGTTGTGTTCTGTTTGGGTGGGTTTTTTTGTGGGTTTCTGTTTATCTGTCTGGGAGGGTTTGCGGGGTTTTTTTGGTGGTGGTGGGTTTTTTCCCTGCGGATTTTCCTCATTGGATGAGGTGTTCTCTATTTGTGGAATCCCTGCCCAACTGAACCTCCACCAGAGCTGCAAACTCCCATCTGCATACAGCCCTTATTTTGTGCTCCAATAATTTCAAGGCAACTCTGCTCCCCTCTGAGCTTGGGAGAGATGTACCGGGTGGGCACGTAAGGATGCCCTGGGGCAAACCGGAGGTGCCTCACCAGCGCTGCCGTCTCTCCCAGGGGGAGGACATGTGGCTGAGACAGGACGAGTGAGCATCCTCTGAGCCACCACCGCCTTTTCGCGGGGACCCGGCTGAAGATCCGCCCGCCGAGGAGCGGAGCCAGCCGCGGGGCGGG
>NW_008238644.1:3480437-3487709 GCF_000691975.1 Corvus brachyrhynchos
GGCACTTACATAAGCCATAAATGCGAGAGGCGGTGCGGGAAGGTGAAGGGCAGAGCACTGGGAATCCACGCAGCCTCCAGCGAGGGCTCCCTGGCACAGGAGCTCTGCTCGCTGACACACATCCGCGGGTCCCCATCTGCAGTGCCCTCCCTTCCCCGCGGGCCCAGGGGGGCTGCCACAGCTGCTCCTCCTGATGCTGCCAGCCCGGGCGGGGACGTGGGAGCGCAGCTCTGCCTCCCCGGGCTTGCCGGGACAGGGAGCGGGTGGGGAGGGAGGGCAGATGCCCACAAGCGCTGTGGCTGTTCCCCTTCTGCCCGCCCAGCACCCGGGCGCTGCCTGGGGTCTCACTGCTTTGGCCAGTGGAGGGGGAAGGCTGATGGACACTGTGTTGGTGGGCGAGATGGGTGCCTGGCTAGGACGTGTGGGTCTAATTTGCTGGTATATGAGGGGTGGTGGCACCCGAACAGGGGAGCAGTGCTGTGATGAAGCCCAGGCAAGGGGCACGGGCTGCGTGGTGTGGGAACTCAGGCGGCTCCTGCTCAGCCAGGGGAGGAGAGATGCCAGTGGGGTCTTGTGCAGGGGCTGTGCTTGGCACCAGTGGTGTCCAACAGGCTCCTGATGGGGAGGGACATAGTGCTGTCTGCTTATCTTGGCACCCATACTCTGGGTAGCCCCTGACCGCTGGGGACAGGCTCTGCAGGCATGGGCAGACAGTCTGTGTGTCTGCACAGGCTCTGCTTCTTCTGCCCGCTTTTGCCTGCTCCCAGAGCCACCTGCCTGGGTGGTGGCAGAGCCAATGAGCACCCATGGGTGGGAGGCTCAGCCAGAGATCCTGGCTCCTTCTGCGCTGCAGGTCTTCGACTCTTCCAGAGCAAGTCTGCTGTTAATTCCCTCCATCTCTCCACAGTATCAGCAGTCACCTCCAGGCTGGGCCACTGGCAGGCAGGCAGCAGCAGGCAGCTGGGAGGCTGTGAGGAGCTGGTGCCACATCTCCCTGCGTCCGTGCTCCCGACTCACCCAGCAGAAGGTGTGGCTGGGCTGCGCACTCCCGACTCCTGTCTCTTCTGCTCCGTCTGTTCCTGGTGGGCAAATCGGAGGCTTGGTGTGATGGGGTTGCTCTGAGACCTCGCCCCAGGAGCTTCAGGCCTGGATGTTGGTGCTTTTTCTCCCGGACAATGTGGCTGATATTCTGGAGAAGCCCTCTCTTCCCCCCTGTTCTCCAAGTGCCTGAGCTGGTGGCCAGCTGGGACCTACGTCTCACCCTCTGGGTCCTGAGCTTTGCCTCGATGGTTGTGCAGATGGAGAGCCAGGTCTACTCGCCCACTGTCAACACGCACTATGGGAAGTTACGAGGGGTGCGCGTGCCATTGCCCAGTGAGATCCTGGGGCCCGTGGACCAGTACCTGGGGGTTCCTTATGCCGCTCCCCCCATCGGGGAGAAGAGATTCATGCCCCCCGAGCCACCACCATCCTGGTCAGGCATCAGGAACGCTACCCACTTCTCACCAGTCTGCCCCCAGAACATCCACAACGCCGTTCCTGAGATCATGCTGCCCATCTGGTTTACCTCCAATTTGGATATCGTGGCCACGTACATCCAGGACCCCAACGAGGACTGTCTGTACCTCAATATCTACATCCCCACGGAGGATGGTGAGTCCCCACTGGGGTGACCGCAGGAGAGCGAAAGGGGGGGTCACTCCACCCCTCCCCAGCAGTGGTTGGTCTCACCTGGGTGTTGTGTTTGAAGCATGTGGTTGTGGACCCTGCAGCATGCTGTCTGTTTGTGGAAAGCTTTCTCTGGCCACGCAGCTTGCTCTCTTGCCCTCAGCTCCCATCTCTGTCTCGCGTGCTCCTGCTCCTCCACGCCTTCCCGTCCCACCCCTCCACCTCCATGGCATCGTCACGGGTTCCTCTCTTGTATTGCTAAATCTGAATCCGACTCTCTGACCGCAGATCCACAGAGTGACAAGCTGATTTGTGCTCCCCACAGGCGCCGAGTGCCAGGTTCTGTCTTGAGTTGGTTCGAGTTCGTCCTTCCTCCCTGCTTCCCACCCTCCCCAGGTCCATGCGCTAGTTGTGGGCGTGGGCTGCGGCTGGGAGGAACACTCTCTGCCTCTCCCTGGGAAGATGCTCCGGCAAGAAAGGGACCACAGAGCCCTTTTCCGGGCCCTGGTACGGATGGGAGGTTGGGGTGCACTGGCAGACACATCGCTTGGCTGCTCCTCCGTCCACCGGGGGGACAGCGGCAGAGCGATGAGCCTGGGGTGCTGGGGGCCCACGGGGCGTGGTCCTGTTGGGGTGAGGCTGAGCGGCGCTGGGTGCCTCCTTGTCTAACCTTTTCCTTTGTAGGGGATCCCACCTGAACTGTAAGTAGAGGGCAGAGGAGGCAGCGCCTGCCCGCACGCCCGCCCCAGCCTCACTGCAACGGGAGCCCCCAGGGATTTTCAGCGGGCCAGAAGGGACCCGCAGCGGGTCTGCCGCACACAGCAGAGCAGCCTGGCGGGCCAGTGGCTTCTCCCAGGCTGGCTGGCTCCACTCCTCTGTCTCTGGGGCCCACGGAATGCATCATGCCTTCCTTCCCGCCCAGCACGGCTGGCCCAGAGTTTTCCTCCCATGGCGACGCTCCCTCCCCACCTCCCGCGGTCCCGGGGGCGGTGGGAGGGTAGCAGCGTGGTTGTGATTGCATGCCCACTCCCATCAGTGGAGCCTCCTGTTATTTTGTAGTCTTTTATTCATTTTACAGTAAAACGGATTTCCAAGGAATGCACCCGAAAGCCCAACAAGAAAATATGTAGGAAAGGAGGTATGTAGCAAGCCGACCGGCAGAGAGGCACAGAGAGGAAAGAGAGAGAGAGTGAGAGAGTGAGAGGGTGCCTGGCTGGCCCCTGGCCTGCAGCACTCCTCCGGCACCTCTCTGTGCTGCCACCCGGACTGCGGACCCTCCAAGCAGCCCACCCTGCCATCCCCTGCTTCCCACTGGGAGGAGCCCCACGGATGCTCCAGCCAGCTGGGAGCACAGGTCTGGGGTCAGGTCATGAGGATGCTCATGTTGCTCCAGGCCTTTCAGAACAGCTTCTCCTGGGCTGAGCCTGCACTTCCACCTTCATCCCACTGGCACCGACAGCCTCCCAGTCCCTGGGCATGAGGGGTAGCCTCTGATGGCAGGTAGCACTTAAATGCCTCCATCCCTTAGGTTGGGTTACCCCACTGGGGGTGTACAGACCTGCTCAGGGAAGGAGCTGTGTGAGGGGGAACTGCAGTCCATCCCGGGCTGAGCTTTTCCCCCATTGCGTCCCTGATCATTTTGCATCCAGAGCTCCTTGGTTAAAAGCATAAAGCCTCTCCTGGCTGTGTAAATGCTGCAGATTCTGCCCTGACCCTTGTGCCTGCCAAGGCTGTTCCCCAGTGCCCACATCCCCATGCCAGTGCCAGTCCTGCCAGTAAGGCTTTGGTCTCCAGCCTATGGCACAGCATCCTCCCTGAGCCCTACCTGCCCCATGGGCAGCCAAGCACCTCCAGTTCAGACACATCTCTGCTTTGCCTTGCCTCCACTGACCTTCCCCCATTGCCCCTAAATGATCCTGTATTCCCAACCAGTGACACGGACAAGGGAGTAGAGATGTACAAATGGGAGCTGGCTCGGCCCCATGTCAGACACAATGCCTCACCCGTCCCTCCACACAGCCCCCTTGCAGGCAGGGAGAGCTGGCTGCTCTGTGCATCCCAAAGATGAACGTGTGGATGGTCAGGCAGCCAAGCTCTTCTGAAAGGCTCAGTACAGGGCGTCTGGCCTGCACAGGCTGCTGTCCTGGGCGTCCTGCAGCAGCAGGGTCCCTGCATCCCAGCCTCTGTCTCCCTGCACCCCTGGGTTTGGCGGGGCCAGTGCAGCTGGGCTTGGAGGTTTGGGGAGCGCTTTCCTTCCAGCCGTTTCCCCCAGTTCTGTTGTTTGGTTTCTTTGCTTTGCTTTTCCTGTTGCTGTCCTGGCTATTCACACGCCATCTCTCTGAGTGCCAAGGCTGCCCCTGAAAGGGCTGGCGCATTAGGGAGTCTCTGCACGCTGCCTCCGGAGCCGGCTGTGCCAGTGATCACCAGCCACTTCAAAGCGCTTCCTCTCCCGGCCCTCCTACCGGCTGCCAGGGCTGGCAGACCCCCACCACCCCCAGTCCTATATCCAGGGCCAGGGAAGCAGGCTCCAGGTTACTGCTGGAGAAGGGGATGATATAAGGCATGACAAAACACCTTGGGTGCGCTCATCTCCTGGGTTTCCCTTCCCACTGGCTCTGCTCACAGGCAGGGTTTCTTTGCAGCCCATCTGCAGTTGCCTCTGGTCACCTCCCAGGGAATCTGGTGGGGGGCATTCCCTTTTCCCCCACTGGGCTCTGTTGACTCATGGACCAGCAGGTCCCCAGTCCCAGCCATTTGGACATCCAGGTGTGGCATGCCAGAAATTAAAGCCCCCAGACCCTGGCACTTCCCTCCAGCTCTGGCCAGGCTCTGGTAGCTGTTGGCTTGAATTAATTGAGTCACTTGTGATGAAACACAGAAGCTCCCCCACCCCTCATCGTGTATCCTGGGTTAGTAGTGCCTGGGGAGAGGGTAATGTACCTGCAGTGCTGATTTCCTCAGGTTGAACATTTGAACATTGATTCATTCTGGAATAATCATGATTACTATTTCTAAGGCCACAAATGAGCAGTGATAAGTTCTCCTCTCACAGAACAGTATTTTGGTGGTTAAAAATGCCTCAGCTCCCACCTTACTGGAGTTTTCATGACTTCTGCCACCCCTAAGCTCAGTGTATTTCAGAGCAGACGAAGTGTTGAGCATTTATCAGTTGTGCTTGTTTATCTCTGGGACAGAAAAACATCCCTGTTTCCCTGCCCAGTTAACCACAGTAATTTCCTATATGGAAATTTTCTAACTGCCAGCCTCCTCCACACACATTGGTCCCTTCTCTGGGAGCAATATAGGGCAGCAGTGCTTTGAGAGCAACTAGCCATGCATGGTGCCAGGGGAGCTGACAGCACTGAGGCTCAGCTGCAAAAATAGTGCTGCCCACCCAAAGACCATGTACACACTGAGACACACACACTGAGAGTACAGTACCTATGTGCAAAATGCAGCTCTGCCCCATGCTTTGTGCTGCCAACACTTCCAGCCTGTTTCTGGCTGTGATAGACACCAGGATGATTTTTCCTTCCCTTCATCACCAGCCTGGGCAAGCCTTGCTGCAGGGCATGAGGAGGTGGATGTCATTTTTGGAGGGGAAAAATGTGGTTGCCCTGCACTTAGCAGCTCTTCCTGGTTTTTCATTAGCAAATGCCCAAATCTCTCTGGCTGGGACTGTGAGGAGTCTGCAATATTGCAGAGACAAATATGCAGGCCAGCATCTTCCTCTGCTGTGTGAGGGTGGCCGGAGCTCCCAGCAGCTCCTGGGCTCAGGAAGCACTTGGGCAGCTCTGCGGGAAAAGCGTGTCTTCTCCGCTGCTCTCCAAGAAGCTGACTTGTCCAAGTACCAGCTGAGGCTTCCCTACAGCTGCACAAATTCTGCAGTGCTCTCTTGCTGGAAGCTTCTTCCCAGCCCCCTCAGAGCCTGCTGCTTTGCAGAGCTGGCTGTGGGCAGACCACCGCCCTGGTGCTCTGCTTCCACTTTGGGGAGCGATTTGCAAAGGTAAGGGTCGGTGTTTGTGCTGTCAGAGGCAGCAGAGCGTGAGAGGATGCAGTGCTTTTACAGAGTCCACTCAGGGATGGAGATAACTCCTCTGCATTATTCCAGGACAGGGAGGGGCAGGGCAGCACCAAGGTGTGCTGCAGTCCTGGAGCACGGGCTGATGGCTGGAAGGGCTCTCGGACACGGGTCCCATCTGACTCTCCCTGTGTGTGGGGTTGTGCAGCAACAGGTTCAACAGCTGCCCCGGTCTTGGTCCTGTTCCTTGCCACTCCCAGAGAAGCAGCTGAGATGGTGTGGCCAGCAGCAGGTGGACCTTTGGGTGCATGTAGCCATCAGAGGCTCCAGCTCCCTGCAGCATTGTGGCTGCTTTGCAGGAGTGGATGCCCCAGGGAGCTCGCACTGAGGAGAGGGTGCTGGAGCTGCCTACGGGCACCCTGAACAGACATTTGGATCTGTAAAGGTGTCATCTCAGGCTGCTGCTCTTCTCTTATCCACACCATGCTGAGAATGAAGGCTCCAAGGACTGAGGTTCCTTACCCTCCTTTATCTCTATTTGCAGTGGTGTCAGTGCTGTTGGTATGGTTTACTTAAGATAGCATAAATCCAGCATGGATGCCCCTGTTTCAGGGAAAGTGATTTTATTTTTTTACTGAACTTGAACTTAAATCTTCCTAGAGCCTAGATAAGAATGTATGCATCCTTCCTATCGGCCCGAACAATGTCACTTTGCAGTCAGCTTAAAGTGAAGTGGCACAACAGACATTCACCTCCCGAGTTAGTGGAGGGTGTTTTTGATGGGTAAGGAGAATAAGAGCCATGAGCCCTTTTAGTTTTTCCAGCTGTGAATCCACAGGCTTAAGCCCACTGATGCCTGAAGCAGCCACCTAAAAACAGAGACTAGACAAAAATAAGGGAATAAAGGTAGGTATTTGTTTGAAGGGCCTTCAAAGGTACCCCTGGGGAGCCAGAGGCCACTGCCAAGATGGACCCCAAGGTGGACGACAGGTCACGAGTTCTTCACACTTTTTAAAGTTTGGTTCATTTGCATATCAGGGTTAATTCTCCAATTAAAGCTTCAGTTAATGATGCAGTTTTCCCTAAGCTTGCCCCCCTTTTAGAGGCTTTGGTTTACACATTCTGGGCCTAGGATGTTCTGAGTGTCCTTGGAGAGCAGGCCTGGAGAGGCTTTGTTATGTCTAAGCATGAGAGAGCAGAAGTTAACAGGCTACAAGAAACTTCAGAGTTACACACTAGGCAGTGCAGGATTTGAAAAACATGAAAGTTAAAACCTAAGGCATCACCATACCCCTGGGAGTGGGTGCTGCAGGGCTCTGCATGGTGACCTTTGTTAGTGCAGAGAAAGATCTCCTGGGCTGGGTGTCCCTGAACGTGGCAGTAGCCAGTGGAAGGTGTTACTGGGTGAGGGAAGTGAAGCTGTGATTGCTCTCATGAGCTGTGGGGCGTTGGTGGGTTATGCTGGAGGTGAACAATGCAGCAAGAGGCAAAAAGCCCACTTGGTCACAACAGTCTGTGTTGGCCGTAACCACCCTGGCGCCTTCCTGCTGCTGGGTGCGGCTTTTGCTTTTCTTGTGTCACAC
>NW_008238644.1:3487838-3505470 GCF_000691975.1 Corvus brachyrhynchos
TCCCCCTAGCCTGCATCACTGCCCTCCTGCTTTGCTTAGCTTCCCAAGTGCTGCTTTCTACCATCTCTTCTGCAGTGCCTGAAGCTCAGGTTGCTTTAGGCTTGTCCCAGCTGTCCCTAAGCTCTGCAGAAGCAGTCTCCATCTGGATCCCTCCCTGCTCAGCCAAGACAGTTGCTCAGGTCCCAGAGATGCTGTCCACTGCCCTTTTTTACAACCTGACAAGTTCTCATAGCTGTTTCCTCCATTCTCATCTGCACAGAGATTTTGTCCCCTGAAGGAGACCAGGCTGGAGGCAGCAGCCTGGCCAGTCCCAGGGTTTTAACAGCACCAGGGCCTTTGGCAGTGGAAAATGATCTCCAGCTGCCTGTGGTCAGCTTCCCAACTCTGAAGCATGGTGTGGATGAAGGCTTGCTGGCTGTGGTCTTCATTAGAGAAAAATCCCTATCCCTTAGAAGTACAAAGAGGTTGGTGCATAGCACTGGTTAGCAAATATTGCATGAGTACTTCGTCATTTAAGTGCTTTCTGGGCTTGCAGCTCTTCCTAATGAAGACACAGTAGGTCAAGCTTGCAGCCTCCTGCAAAGGGCCTGAGTGGCTGCGGGGTGGGCTGGGGAGGGAGTGTGGGAAGGACGCAGCAGGAAGGGGGGGATGCTGGGGCTGAGGTGTTGGGGCAAGAGTTGACAGGGATGGGGGCGGTGCTGGGTGAGGAGAGGAGAATGATGTGAGATGCTCAGAGGATGGCTGGGTGGTGAAGCAGGAGGGGAGGAGGCGGGGCTGGAGCATGGCATGGGTAGGTCAGGAGGTAAACCCTGCGTTGGAGAAAATCAGGACGGCACAGGAGACTGCTGATCCATCCCTGCCCTGGGTGGGAGCAGCTCTACCTCACCTCTTTCTGGCAGCATGTCCCACCTGGTCTTAAACACCTCCCCAAGCCACCTCTTCGAGTGCTTTGCCGCCAGGAAGGTTTTCTTCTCATCCTGCCTCCTGTAGCCCCAGGGCTGCCTGAGAGGGACTTGCTCTTCCACCTCACAGTAGCCTTTCATGTGTTGGGATGCTGCTGTAGCTCCCATCATGCCTCTGCTCCCAGGATTTGTGTGACCCAGCCTTCTGCAAACTTTTCATGCCTGCTGGATTTTTCTAGGTTTCTGGTTACTGCTCCTCCAGACTTTCTCCAGCAGGTCACGGCTGCTTAAGGTCATTCTGCAAGCCTCTCGCCCTGATGGAGCTGCCTCACAGCAATTTCAGATCTCTTCCTCCCCCATGACAGATTCCTTTTAAATTCAAATCCCGTCCCACTCCATGCTGCCATCTCTGTTACCCACCTCCCGTGTCACCTGCAGAATGCCATTCCCAGACTGACAGTGAGCACAGCTCCCCAGTTTTGTCTTTCTGACCAGTTTTGTGCATTTAGTCCTGTAGTTCCATGCAGCCACAGGCTTGCCCCTTGCTCGTGAGAGCTTTGCTGGGGGCTGTGAAAACCCTTGTGTGGCAATGGGGCCTGTTGGAGGTGGCAGCAGGACCCTGGGATCAGCCGGGTGCCTGGCAGGGTGTCAGAGCCCCTCATCTCAGGGGAAAGTCACGGGGCAGTGCAGGCACTGTGTGGATAAGTCCTGCCTGGGGGAAACGCTGCTGTCTCCCCAGAGGTCACCATCACCTGGGGAGCTTTTTGTTGCAGGCATTTGGGGGCAGAGGACTTGCAGGCACTGGTCTGCAGCTCTAAGGGGACGAGAACACTCAGCTTCTCCCTGAAATTCAGAGCTCCAGGGCACAGGGATGGCGCCACTTGCCTTTGTGTCCACATTGGCATGCAGTCCTTTGCAGGAGTGGGGTTTTGGCACAGGTTTTTCAACACCCCTGCTCCCTGCCAGCCCACAGGCCACCTCTCCTGGCTCCTGCTGGCTGCAGTTCAGGAAGTGCCAGGCTCACTGCAAGCTATGCACAGCAGCATTTCACAGTGCCCGCTGGGGCTGCTGGGCTGGCCCATGCCCCAGCACTGCAGGTTGGTGAAGGGACACGGAACAACTGTAAGGCATTCAGGATGTCACAGAAACCAGCACGTGTAGGATTCTGCCTTGACCTGGTCAGGTCAAGCTGATTGGTGCCTTCGCAATCCTCAGTGAAACGTGGAGCTAGTCTTGTAAGAGGGGAGTTGGTGCAGGATGGAGCCAGGCAGCTCAGGGGAGCACCTGTCACGAGGGACCCTTGTATGCTGTGGTGGCCTGGTGCAGTGGCACCAGTGGTCTGTGGCCAGGCACAACAAGGGGCCACACACCATGTGGGGGTGATGGGCAGGACCCTGCCTGGTGGTCAGTGGCCATGCAAGGTAACCTTTGGTGTGAGCTCTGCAGAGGACAGTTGTCCCCAGGGGCAGCAGAGCTGGGAGCAGGGCTCCTGTTCACAGCTGGGTGCTGGGAGAGGGAGCCTTGCCTGGAGCTGAGGGTGTGTGACCAGGTGGGGGCCAGGCTGGGATGCAGGAGGATTGGCAAGTGCTTTGAGAGACTCATCCACCACCAGCGCTGATGCTGCCACAGCCCCACTCGTGTCTTCCCTGGCACCCCAGCCCTCCCCAGGGAGTATCTGGGAAGGGGCCCAGGTGAAGTGGCATCCTGGCACAACTCCTGGGGCAGTCCTGCCCGTGCCCTACACTGCCCTGGCTCTGGGAGAGGTGCAGTGTGAGTAGCCAGCAGTGCTGTGGGGCACAGGCGTGGCCCCACTGTCTCTGCTATCATGCTATTTTTGAATTCTCTTTTTTTTTTTGTTGTGTTTTTTTTCTTTCCTTTTTTTATTGTTGTTGTTTTGTTTTTATTTCCTTTTGTTTTCCTTTTTGTTCTGTCTCCTCGTGTTTGGTCCCTAGGAGCCAGCGCTAAGAAACAGGGCGAGGACTTAGCGGATAATGACGGTGATGAAGACGAAGGTATTTCTGTGCTCGAGGCTGCCACTGCATGACACGCAAAGCAGCTCCGTGTCCCCTCCATCCGCTGCCACCCCCAGGGAGCCCTGTGTGTGTCTGTCTGCCGTGCCAGGCAGCTGCGCGGGGTGGGGGGCAGGCTGGCCGGCTGTGCAGGGCACCCAGGACCTTCCCTTCCTCCTGATGGGGGGGAAAGCTCATGGGGTTTTTCCGCTTTAGGAGAAGTTTGCTCCCGCTCATTTTGAGCGAGGGAAGGGAGGAAGCATGGCAGCTTGGGAGGAGAGAAGCCCTCGGGCACCTGGGCCCATTTCACCCTGAGCCCGGTCACATCCCACCTCCAGCCTCATCCCTTCAGAGTTGGTGACATGCATCTGGGAGCCAGCAACCTCCCCATCCACCCTTGCCTGGCCCTGCCGTGGCTGTGCCAGCAGCCTGAACACTTGGCACCCAAAGGGTATCTTGCCATGCACAGGAGACGCAGGGTTCACTTGGTTTCTGTTAACTTCTCTCCTTCCTCATCCAACAGAAGTGAGGTCTTTCTTGCAAGCACCAGCCAAGACAGAGCAAGTGGGCTTTCAAGCAGATGTGATTCTAGATGCTTGCCAGGGCTAAGCAAGCTGCAGAATGGGCGATTTTTAGTAAAACAGGGTGGTTTGTCTGCAGGTTATGGAGTTGGCGTGTTTGGCTGCAGAGATGTGGTGAGGAGGTAGGAGGAAGGGTTGGCCAGGGTGCAGCCCTAATGTGCTGAGGACAGTAAAACCTCATGGTGTGCAGAAGGCCCAGGGCAGCTTGAGCAAGGCTTGGCAGATGGCATTTAAGATCTGGGAAGTAGGTGAAAAACTTTGTGCTTGGCAGTACTAAAACCCTGTTGTTTACTCCGGCTAACCTGTGCCCCAGGATCTCTTGTACCAGGGCGTAAACTGGCATTCAGCCTAAGTGACTCGACTCTGCTAAATCCACACACACTAGAATGTGCTGCAGCAATTCGGAGCTGTTTATTTCCTGGTACATCTCTGTACATTGTTGCCATTCTCCTGAGAGGAGTTCCCTTTGTATGTCAGTGAGTGGGAGCAGGATGAAGGGAAGACATAGGCACAGGCACTGATGTTCCTGCCCCTCACATTTCAAGCAGGCGGCCTTGGAAAGAATTGTCCTGATGTAGCTCTGCCACACAGGCGATGTCTGTCCTGGAGGAGCTGCAAGCACTTTTTGCTCCCCTGGTCTGTGCATTTGTCTGGCTACATCCTGGCAGTAGGAAAAAAGCCAGCACAGGTTTGGGGTTTGGCATAGCCTCATTCTGCTGGAGGGAAGAGGTTTTTTCTATGGGAGGCCACCTTTAGCCATGCCGTGGGCCACAGCTGGAGGTGAGAATGGCCACAGATACTCATCAGCCTGGTCTGCAGCCCCCTGCGATGAGCAAGCCACAGGGAGAAGTGGACATGGGCAGGGGTTAGGTGGGTGTGAGGGAGCGTGAACAGCCCAGTCGGGCACTGGCACTGGTGTGGCTGTCCCCCAGGAGCCCCAGCCCCGGTGGGCTGTGAGGGGGACTGTGCTGCACTGCTGAGGGAGGCAGGCAGGGAGCAGCAGCTGCCTGGGGCAGCTGAGGCCAAGCAGGCACAGCCAGCCCACTCAAGCAAGGTGCTGGGTGTGAGTGAGCACGAGGGAGGACAAAGTCCATCGGTGCTGGATCGCCAGCCCAGGACAGGGCTGGGCAGGGCAGGCATGTGGGACCTGGCGATGTCTCCGTGATGGGTGCAACTGCCTTGTCTGTGTGACACGGGCAAGATGCACCAGCAGCCCAAGTATGGGTGTTATTCCCTTGTGGGTGGCCATGGTTCCATGAGGGATCAGCAGCCTGTGGGGCAGAAGGGGCAGGATGTCCCCTGGACAGGAGAAGTCGAGAGAGGGAGCGTGGCTGCTCCCTGTCCCCTAGGCTCCCACAGTCCTTCCTCCCCGGTCCTCGGGGTCCCATTCCCCATCCTCACTCCATGCCTCATGCCCTGTCCTCGTCCAGATGCCGTGCTCACCTCCCTGACATGCACACGTGCATACACTGTCTGCTCATCACCATGTCTGTGTCTGGGCACTGGGGTGCCATGGGTTTACATCCAGACAGGCAGGTCTCTGCCTTCCCAGGGGAATGGGAAGGGGGAGTGGGAGAGTAAGGCACTGGAGCACACATCAGTGGCCCCCCCACCTTCTAGGTCCTGCACACCCCCATCCCTGCCCCCCTCCGCAATGCCAGCTTCCAGGACTCACGGAGTGCTTGGGTCCAGCCAAAGACAGGACATGGGGCTGCATCCCGGGGCTGGACTCTGCAACTCCCACCCACAGCAGACCTGATCTGGCTCCCACACAATGCCAGAGCCCATCTCTGGGGAAGAGCAGCCGGGTCCAGCCAGCGTCCCTCCCTCACGTGCTCAGACCCCCGAGGGGACAGCAGTGTGGGGACAGTGCAGCGATAGCCACCTCCCGGAGAGGGGCTGGCAGGGTTGGTTCAGTGGTGTTTGGCTTTGGGGGTTCATGCTGTGGCCCCCAGGAGAGCTCTGGCTTTGGCTCCTAAGCCCCCTCCCTGGTCCTGGCAGCTGGCATTGCCCTTGTACTTGGTCTGCCTGTCGGGCAGGGTGCTGTGGCCATCAGTGGGGTCCTGTGTTTAACCACCTCTCCTTCCAGACATCCGGGACAGCGGGGCCAAGCCGGTGATGGTGTATATCCATGGTGGCTCGTACATGGAGGGCACGGGGAACATGATAGACGGCAGCATCCTGGCCAGCTATGGGAACGTGATTGTCATCACCCTGAACTACCGCGTTGGAGTGCTCGGTATGAGCTGGCTGCCGTGGGCTGTGCCGTCAGCACAGCCGGGCAGTGGGACAACCCTTGTGTCTGACCGGACTTGGACCAGCCGGAAAGGGGGTGGAGGGGGGCGTGGGGCCCGGCAGGATGCGCTGTGGGCACTGCCCCTGCCTTCCGCCCTGGCAGCCGAGCGGGTGCCACGTGGCAGAGCCCCCAGCACGCGGTCGCAGTCTAGTCTGGGTCCTGGCACCAGCCCCCCCCGGCTCATTTACACAAACTGGCTCAACTGAAAGCAAATATTGGTTTGTGGTTAAATGAATAATAAATGTGTTTACCCGGCATCTCCTCCTGAGAGGGCTCAGAGCAGTGAGGTGCCAGCAGATACTGCCTGACTGTCCTGGGGACCTGGCAGCTCTCCCTCCCTGGGCACAGGCTGCCTCCAAGCCAGTTGTGCTGCTGGGACCCCCTCAGCGACCCACCACGACGTGGCTGTCTGCAGAGGGGACCACAGAAGGGTGTCGGGTGCCATGCAGAGAAGGGTGGCAGTCCTGTTTCCACAAGCACTGGTGACTTAGAGAGGCAAAATGAGGACAGAGGGTCAAAAGGCAGTGCAGTCCCCTGCCTGCAGCAGCAGAGACCCCCAGGGGCTGAGACACAGGAGGCTTGTTTGGAACACCACTGCTGCTTCCCTTAGCAGCATGAGAACAAAGGGTGTAGAGGTTTGGGAAAAGCTCCTTTCCAGCCAAGCTGCTGGCCCGGCTGGCTCTCTTCCTAGCCATCCAGCCTAGCATGGTGCTCTCCCTTGGCAGCTAGGCTCCCGCCTGGTACCTGGGGCAGCACATCCCTCTAATGGCCTCCAGAGCCCATAGTTTCTTGTGGAAGACGATAGTTACACAAAAATAAACCTATTCAAGACCTTTTAATACTAAAAGTCGGGCCTTTAAGATGGATAGGTTCCAAGTTAAGACACATGAGTCACAATATGACATTAGACTTAAGTGGTGCCTTCATCATTTCCACTGAGGTGGTGCACCGCACCCAGTCAGACCACCTCCAAGTGCCAGCACGGCCCTGGGGCCGCTCCCTGTGTGCTGGGGTTACCTGCCTGGATTTTACCTCAGGCCCATGGTTTTGGCTTCCTGCTTAAAAGTCAAAGCAAACGAAAGTGTGATAACTTATCTTGGGTGTTTCCTGTGCTATTGAAAGCACTTCTCACCTTCTTCCTCACTGAAAGCCTTTGTATTTTAAGCTGCAGTCGGTTCCTCTCTGCCCAGCCCACCTCCTTACATTTATAGAGCCTCCCCCAGTCCACGCTAGTCCATGGAAAGCATTGGCTGTGCACACACTCGCCCTGCCTGCAGCCACTGATGCTTTCTCAGCTTCCCTTGGAGCTTGTGTGAGATGTCTTGAGCTGTTCTTAGCACAGGTGGTGGTATGGGTAGGACAGAGCTTTGTGCAAATTACCCTGTCACTGCTTGTTGTTGGCCAAAGAGGCTCCCCGATGTTTGCAGCTCCTCTCTCAGCCTTTCACCCCTCTGAGCTGTGCAGAGGGTGGCTGGAGCTTGATGGTGTCCCTGCTCCAGCTTAGAACTCAGAAAACTCTCTTGGTAGCGGGGTCTCGTGGTGGGATAGGGTCCCACAGAAGCTCCCCTAGGTCTGGGGAAGTGGGGTGGGAGATCAGGACTTTCCCTGTTTCCTCATCCCTAACTGGGCTCCCCTTGGCCCCCAGGGTTCCTGAGCACGGGGGACCAGGCTGCCAAGGGCAATTACGGGCTGCTGGACCAGATCCAGGCGCTGCGCTGGGTCAGCGAGAACATCGCCTTCTTTGGGGGAGATCCCTTGCGGATCACTGTCTTCGGCTCCGGCATCGGTGCCTCCTGTGTCAGCCTGCTCACCCTCTCCCACCACTCTGAAGGTAGGTGTCAGCCGTGCCTGAGCATGCTGCAGCTGTGAGCAAACGCCCTGCTGATGCTAAGCCAAGGAAAGGAGCTCACCTGGGACCCACTGCCCAGCCTAACAAAGTCAGGCCTGCTTTCTAATCACTCACTGGTGAGAGCCTGGACCAGGACTGGGAAGCAAAACCTTCTCATCATGGGCAGAAAGAGGCCAGTGGCAGAGCATGTGGGAGCCAGGGATGGAGTGGGTGCTCCCTGTGCACAAGGCTGCAGCCCAGGGCCAGCACCTTGGCATGGGGAGAGGTGGGGACCCCTCCTGTGGTGTCCTGCCCTGGTGCTCAGGTTTTCCAAGTGCACGTGTGAAGCAGTGTAGGGCATCATGCAGGGCACTGGGAACAAGGATCTCAGTGCTAGGAAAGGTATTCATACTGGAATAGAGGGGAAGACAGACCTGAGCCTGGGAGGGATGGAGGGCCCTGTGTTGTGAGACTGGGAGAGCTGGAAGTGCTGCAGCTAGCAAAACACAGGTGGAAGTAATATGATTAATATCTGTAAATATAGCAGAGTGTTTACTCTAAATAAAGAAGGTAATTATTTATGCTAGAAGATTGTATTGGAATAAGAGCAAATGCATGTAAACCACTGGCAAAGACATTTACATCAAGCACTGAGGGGGAAAAAATTAACTGTGAGATCAGAGGTGTTTTTGATAAACTTTCTAAAGGAAATTATAGGAGAAAAGCCTGAAGTGGATATGGTCCCTAGGGGAGCAGCCTGCCAGGGACCTGCTCATGGGCATTATATGAAGGTGCAGCCATCTTCCAGTGCTGTGTCCCTAGGTGTGATGCTGAGGAGAAAGGGACATGTGTGAGCAGTAGACACAATTTGCTGTGTGTCTCTGCCCTTCAGAGACACACAGCAAATTGCACTCGAAGCTGATGTGAAGAGTTGCTGCCCTGCTCAACAGCCTGGGAATCACAGAGGAACAGAGACCTCCAGAACCTCAGCAGGGCTGATGGCTGATGATGGGGTGTCTTTTACAGGCTGAAAGCTCCTGCAGAAAGAAAAAGTGTTTTCTCTGCTCATATTGAGTGTGAAAGGCTGGGGAGGGAACACTATGTGTGTTGCATTCTCAATGCTTCTTAGGGTGCTCCTTTCCATCACAGGAGTGCAGGAGTGTGTGCTTGGCTCTCCAGGTGGCCCCAGCCCCTTGCAGGGGTCCAGAATGGAGCAGCATGGAGAGAGGCTGAGGGTGGATTGGAGGGGCTGCTCCTTGTGACTTTTCAGCCATGAAAAATAGTCCTGCCAGTATAGCACTTTTCAGGTGATGCTACACTTTCTGCCACTAAGCTCTGCACCTGCATGACAAATCCTTTGCTGCCCCATCCAGGCCCAGTGCCTCTGGTGTGGCCCCCCTGCATCTCAGCAGTGCTGGATGCCCAGCACCCTCGCTGCTTTGGCAGGGGAGCTGCTGCTGGCTGTAAATACTGTGAGGCGGGAGGGGAGTGCACAGTGCTGCAGCCAGTGTCTCATAAAGCCAAATGGCCGTAATATGACCTCAGAAAATTCCCTGTGCCAGAGCACCCATATCCCCAGGGATGGGTAGCTGGTTCTGGAACACGGCGTGGGAGCAGTGCTAAGTTGGAGCCTGCAGATGAGGTGGGTTTGTTTTTATTGCATCAAAATAAAACTTCTAGTGATCACAAGCTATTAATGAAGCTGCTGATTTGTGCCTGCTCTGCCAGGTGCTGCAAGAGGCAGACACTGGAGGCTTGGTACAGCTCATGTTGTGTCTGGCTGCTTGGGAAATCCACAGCTCCCTGCCAGCCTCAGGCCTTGTAGGCAGGTGGATTCCTCATCAATGACCAAAGTGCTCTCCCCAGCCAGCAATACCAGGGCAGGAGCAGTCTCTGCCAGCCAAACTTCATTAACTTCATTTGCTCCATCCCCTGTTCCATGGGGGCTTCTGCCCTTTGCTGCTGGCCCTCCAGATCTCAGTTGGACAAGGCACCCAGCACCCTGCTTTGAGCAGGACTTGGCCCAGACACCCCCAGAAGTATTTCCAGTCTCAGCTACTGGGCAAAGCAAAGAGGAAATCAGGAGCTGGGAGCAGCTGGTGGCAGCCTGCAGGACCAACCACCTTCTGGGAGAGCCCTGGCCCACCACTTGATTCCACTGTGCTGTGGCAGCCAGTCCTGTAGGAGGCAGGGCGTGTTGGGACCCTCGCCTTGGAAGGGACCAGGAAGGAAGGGCAGAGCTTCATCTTCTTGCCTGGGCCTCAGCAGGCTGGAGAGGACCAGTGTGGAGTGCAGGGTGCTGATGCCTCCCTGGGATGCTTGTCAGGCTTCAGTCAGGTGCTGGCATGGAGAGGGAGGACATGACGAGTCTGGGCTCTCACAGAGTCCTGGGTCCTCCTGGATCAGGACGTGGCCATGCAGAAGCATGGCAAAGGGGCTCCATCAGGGGCATGCCCAGCTGTTAGTGACATCAGCTGCCCAGTACTTCCCCAGGCAGTGGTGGGCAGGGCCACAGCCCAGCCTGGTGAGTCTGTCTGGGAAGTGATGCTGCTGGCAGGGTGCAATAGCTGCCGTTGGGACAGCATCTCCAGGGAGCCAGGAAACCCCATCCTGGCTCCTTGGCACGTGGATGATGGTGCAGAGCAAGCAAACCCATGGCCAGTCTCCAGCCTGTAGGCTGGGTATGGCTTTCTAGGGCACCGGGAGGTGGCAAACAGAGCTTGTGACTTCTCTTTGTCCCAGTGCATGGGACTGTACGTCAGGTACTTGGCAGAGTGAGGACTGTGCGTGCAGACAAGAGCTATGGACATGGTGGCTGGGAGCCAGGAGCCTCTGAACACTTCTGTTGCGGGAAGGTGCTGCTCTCCCTCCCTGCAGAGTGGCACAGCCTTGGTTGCACAGGGGTTCTCTGCATTTCAGGGTGCCAGGGGCAGCCCCATGGCCATCACACTGCTGTGCCAGCACCACTCAGGGATCACCTGGAACAGTCCCTTGTGGCGAGCAAGTGCTGGGGTCTGGCAGGGGTGCAGGCAGCACTCGGGGTGCAGAGCGGGCTGGTCAGAGAGCAGGGACCCCTGGGTGCACCCCAGACTGGCTGCCTTTCATGGCCCAGAGGCTCTGCTTCCTCACCACCCTTTGTATTCTGAGCACAAGCACCATTGACATGGGACTGGAGCGAAGCCACGCATTTCTCTGCCTGGGCCAGGGCCTTTGTGGCCTCGTTTTCCAGGGCGAAAGTCCACTCCCTCTGTGTTCCTGGTGGCAGAAAGGCCCTCTTTGTGCATCTGGCAGCGTGCTCCTGCAGGGCCGGATTGGCACTGAGCAGCCCCAGCTGGGCAGGAAGCAGCAGGGAGGGGGTTGAGGGGGACTCTGACAAAGCGGTGGGGTGGGACACGGCAGGGTTAAGTGTCCCCAAGCAGGCATTAACCCTCCCACTGCTGCCAGCCCGCAGCCTGGCTGCTCCAGCAGGTGCCAACCTGGGCTGGAGGACGGTGCTGAGCCAGGGGCAGCGTGTGCCCCTCGGGGGCTCAGGTAACACATCCTTGGGGTGCCTGCCGTAGCACGGGCTGCTTGGCAAGGCCAGGCTGTGATGCAACCATGGCCGCTCTTCTCCCCTCACCGGGACAGAGGGATGCTGGGCCATACCCTGCAATGGGATCCTCAGGGAGCACAGCAGCCCTTGGTTGCTTCCAGGAGCACCCCCTTGCTGTCACCCTGCCATCCCCACAGCAGCCCTAAGCTGAGCTCCCTGTGTGAGCCCGGCTCAGCAGGCAGCACAGGCCAGGTGTGAGCTGGAGTGCTGGGTCCTTGAAGGGGTACAAGAGCATCAATGCCTTCTCCATGCTGCATCCTGCACTGGAGCACTGGGATGTTGGAACCCTGCTGAGAGCTTCCTCCACTCCTTGCCTGTATTGCAGGTCTCTTCCAGAGAGCCATCATCCAGAGCGGCTCTGCGCTCTCCAGCTGGGCAGTGAACTACCAGCCGGTGAAGTACACCAGCATGCTGGCTGACAAGGTGGGCTGCAATGTGCTGGACACCGTGGACATGGTGGACTGCCTGCGGCAGAAGAGTGCCAAGGAGCTGGTAGAGCAAGACATCCAGCCAGCTCGCTACCATGTGGCCTTTGGACCAGTCATTGACGGGGATGTGATCCCGGATGACCCAGAGATCCTGATGGAGCAGGGCGAGTTCCTCAACTATGATATCATGCTGGGGGTCAACCAGGGTGAAGGGCTGAAGTTCGTGGAGGGTGTGGTGGACCCTGAGGATGGCGTCTCAGGCAGTGACTTTGACTACTCAGTCTCCAACTTTGTAGACAACCTGTATGGCTACCCTGAGGGCAAGGACACCTTGAGGGAGACCATCAAGTTCATGTACACGGACTGGGCCGACCGGGACAACCCCGAGACACGTCGCAAGACTCTGGTGGCCCTCTTCACTGACCACCAGTGGGTAGAGCCGTCGGTGGTGACAGCTGACCTGCACGCCCGCTATGGCTCCCCCCCCTACTTCTACGCCTTCTACCACCACTGCCAGAGCCTGATGAAGCCTGCATGGTCCGATGCAGCCCACGGGGATGAGGTGCCTTACGTGTTTGGGATCCCCATGATTGGCCCCACTGACCTCTTTGCCTTCAAGTTCTCCAAGAACGATGTCATGCTCAGCGCCGTGGTGATGACCTACTGGACCAACTTTGCCAAGACAGGGTGAGTGGGGATGTGTGCTGTGCCTTGGGGGTCTGCACTCACTGCAGCTGTACTCCCTGGGGCTGTGCTGTGGTGGGGGGGTTGTCATGCCTGGTGTGGGAAACAGACCCCTGTGCCCAGAGGTCCGTGTGCTGCACCTTCACTGGGGCCATGGCATCAACCACAAAGCAAGAAGCTTAGATCATGGCCGGCCCCTGGGACAGGACCCAGCCAAGCCACAGGGATGGGGAGGCTGGTTGGCCCTGATTATCATGGGTGAGACTTGACCCAGGGTTCAGGTGCTACCCAGTCATGCAGGACCTTTTGCCAGCCCACCCTGTGCCACCACTGGCAAAGGTCCCCTCACTTTCCATCTCTGCATCCAGCTCTCCCTCTTTGCTTCTTTGGCTTTTCCCAGTGCTAGTTCTGTTCTGCCTGTGTTTCACAGGGACCCCAACAAGCCTGTCCCCCAGGACACCAAGTTCATCCACACCAAGGCCAACCGGTTTGAGGAGGTGGCCTGGTCCAAGTACAACCCCCGTGACCAGCTGTACCTGCACATTGGGCTGAAGCCACGGGTACGTGACCACTACCGGGCCACCAAGGTGGCTTTCTGGAAGCACCTGGTTCCTCACCTGTACAACCTGCACGATATGTTCCACTACACCTCCACCACCACCAAAGTGCCACCACCCGACACCACGCAGAACTCCCACATCACCCTCCTGCCCAACAGCAAGATCTGGACCACCAAGCGCCCCGCCATCTCGCCTGCCTACAACGGCGAGAACGGGAAGGAGAAGTGGAGCCCAGAGCAAGAGGCAGGCACGCTGCTCGAGAGCCCCCGCGACTACTCCACTGAACTGAGCGTCACCATTGCCGTGGGCGCCTCGCTCCTCTTCCTCAACGTGCTGGCCTTCGCCGCCCTCTACTACCGCAAGGACAAGCGCCGGCAGGACACGCACCGGCAGCCCAGCCCCCAGCGCGGCGCCTCCAACGACATCGCCCACGCGACTGATGAGGAGATGCCCTCCTTGCAGGTGAGCCAGGGACACCACGAGTGCGAAGCTGTGCCATCCCACGACACCCTGCGCCTGGCCGCTCTGCCCGACTACACCCTCACCTTGCGCCGCTCTCCGGACGACATCCCGCTTATGACCCCCAACACCATCACCATGATCCCCAACTCGCTGGTGGGGCTGCAGACCCTGCCCCCCTACAACACCTTCACCGCCGGCTTCAACAGCACGGGGCTTCCGCACTCACACTCCACCACCAGGGTATAGCTGCCCGCCGCCGGCGCACACGCATGCACGCACGCACACACACGCAGCAGACACTGGCAGAGGGACCGGCGGGGCCCACAGAGCCCCCGGACGGAGGGGCAGCGCCCACGGACGGTGCAGCTCCCAGCCCAGAGACCTGTGGGGTCCCGGAGTGGCCCCAGCGCTTTCTTTTGTTCCTATCTAACTTTTGAGAAGTGCTTTGACTCTCCTGGCCTCAGGGCCCCGTGGGTTGCCCCGGGACGCCAGTGGGGTGCAGGAGGGACACGGTGTAACCCTGCACAACCCACCCGTGCAGGTGGGCAGGGGTACCCCACTGTCAGTGGCCACGGGGCTCCCAGTGCCGTGGCTGTGCCTCCCAGTGGGACGATCACATCCCCAGTGCTGAGCGCACCGAGCACCCTGGGACTGATGAGGAGTGGGACTGGGCATCCCTCTCAGCCAGTGCCCAGACATCCCCAGGCATCTTGGCAGCCCTGGAAGAGGCTCCTTCACTGTGCTGAGAAGTGGCCCCAGGCCTTGGTGCTATAGGCAGAGGGCATGGGCAAGGTCCAGGGACCTGGCCTTGTGCTGGGTGCGGGCACTGGGGCTGGTGCCGGGGCTCAGGGACCCTGGGAGTGGGGCCCTGGGCTGGAGACTTGGCACCTCTGCCCCTCTTTGCGCTGCAGAGAATCTCTTTTGTGTCAGTCATTTCTCTTTGCAGAGACGTTTTTTAAGCAGATCTTTAGTTCTTTACACACTAACGGAGTCGCCGCGTTTTGTCCTTTGTAAAGATTTTAAAACCAAGTGTTCTTGATATAAAATAAAAAGCCAGTTAGAAGCCAGCGTGTGCGCACGGTGCCGGCCCCCCGTGGCGCCCGCCTGCCGTGGGTGGGCACCGGGCAGGGCAGTGCCTCCTGCACTGTGGGGCCACGCTCTTTTGTATTTTTTGATATTCTCCCTCCTCTGTCACCCGTGCCCACGTATCTCAGCCAAAAAGCCTATCCAATGGCCTGCCTGCGAGCACCCCCGCCCCGGTCCCTCACTGCCACCACTGGCCAGTGCCACCCACCACCCTGTGTGGGCATCACCTGCTCCAAGCACTGTCTGTTCACTCCCATGAGCCCAGGACAGCCCCTCATGCTCCCCACCCTGCCCTGCTCCCCCAGGAGCATCCCACATCCTTTCACCACTGCCCCAGGGCCGTGCTGTGCCCTCCCTGCCCATGCCGTTGCCCAAAAGCAGAGCCAGTGGTTTGCAGCCTTTGGCGGGAGTGGGGTGACAGGAGCAGGGTGAGCTGCTCACCAACATCAACTCTGCCTCCTAGGTTGCTTCCACTGGGGCCTTTACCCCATTGTGGGGTGACCCCAGCTCCGGCATCCGGGACGTGCAGCTGGAACAGACGCCTGGGCAGGGACTCTTGGGGTGATGCAGCCTGTGTGGGGCTGGGAGCACCTGTGCTGGGGCTGGGGCATCTGCTGGGCTGTTGTGGCCACTGAGCCACACGTGGCTCAGGCTGAGTGGCTTTGGTGTGGTCGGGCACAGAGAAGGAGCTGCAGGGGATCCCATGTGGGGTTCCCCAGTCCCAGCCCCCCATGGTGAGCAGTAGCACCTGGGGACTGGGGAGGCAGGAGAAAGGGACAGGTCCTTTTGGGGACACCATATCTCGTCCCTGTGCAAGACGGTCCGGCTGGCAGACGCTGCCCGTGCTGGCGGCCGTGACGCACCGGTGCCGGCTGGCCCTACTGCCTGGGGCCAGCGCATCGATGGCCCTGCTGGCCCTACTGCCCGGGGCCAGTACAACAACGGCCCTGCACCCTGCCCCGACCCCCACCTCGCGCAGGGCTGAGGGTGAGGATGCTCGTTGGAGAATGTATTTATACCCTGTCACCCGCGCAGAGTAACAAATTCCAAATAAAACAGAAGTGATATTTTTAATAGCGGTGTGTCTCGCCTCTTCTTGGAGCATGCAGGGCCCGGGGACTACCTGGCTGGGTGGGGTGTCCTGTGCTGGTCCTCATGTCCCTGGCACCCACCCCACAGAGGCAGCAGGAGGACCCCGGTGCAGCACACATGCGAGCTGGCACCATACCATCCAGGACTGCCAACGCCAAGTGCCATCGTGGGGGGTGTCCCCACATCCCTCCAGCCCTGCTGCCCCCAACGCTGGGACCCATGTGGGAATTCATCCGTCCCACAGCCCCCTCCCTCCCAACTTCAAACCCCTTCCCCAGCCTTTCCCAGATGAGCTCCCCTCCCCCTACTTGCCCAACAGAAAAGCTGCTGGTTTCATTTCTGTTTAATGTAATTTCAACTGGAGTTGTCATGGAAACCAGGCACGGAGTGGGGGGGCTGAATTGCCTCCAGGCAGCGTGCAGACACTGGAGCCAGGGCCGAGGCCCCGAGCCAGGGGAGCCGGGGCAGGCAGGGGGACAGGCTGTGCAGGAGGCTGAGTGCGGGGCCCTGTCCTGCTCTCCCTGGGGACCTTTGCAGCTCCAGTGCCACGGGCACATGTCACCCTGTTCAGCACGGTGCTCCAGACCTTGTGCTGGACCCCCCTAAAAGCTCTGCTGCTGCCCATTGTGGCATCCCACAGGGTGCCTAGTGCCCTTTTGAAGGCGTGATGCCTTTTTGCCCCAGATTATGGACTTGCTCTGCCCTTCTGTCCCCTCTCCTCATCCTTGCACAGCCCCAGCTGCATGCTGCCACATGTGCCAGCATGGCCAACCCAGTTAGGACCCCAAGGCAAGCTGGTGACAGACAACCCACTGCTATTACGCTACTGCCTTCGCAAAACTCCTGAGGCGGCCATCTGTCCAGGGTGTCCTTGACCATCAATAGCTTTTCTTTGGAGACCTGGCAAAGCTCAAGGGACACTATATCCCAGAGGGTATGAACAGTTAACATCTGTGTGACAACTGTGGGACATCCTCTGCTTCAGGGGACACGTTTAGGGCTGTTGGCAAAGAGAATCATAAGGGAACTCAACTGCCAGGTGTCCCCGGCATGGGAGGGAGTGAGTGACCTGTGGATGGCCTCTGGCTGCTTGAGGATTCACAGCCAGCAGGAGGGCAAGGATGCTGCTCTTCACAGTAGCATCACTGGGACAGTGCCCTGGTCCTGTTCCCACACCTCTGATGCACCCAGGACACAGGAGAGCAGACTCACAGGCAGGCAGGACGAGCTGTTAAGTCTTATGCTGCAACCCCCTCTGCCCTGTGCTGCAGCAGCACAAAGGATTTCTGTGCTCACCCACTGCCAATGACCTTCCTGGCAGTTGACTCAGACCAGAGGGTTTTGTCTCTCTGAGAACAGCAGCCTGGATCCAGGGATGCCTGTGCTGCTGTCAGTGCAAGCCTGGAAGCCCAGCGGCCCCTGCACTGCAGTGGTCATCCAGTGACGAGGCTGAGGCATTCACAGGGCCAACCCTCCCTGGGGCGGGATGGCCGGGGAAAGGGGACTCTGGAAGCCTTCTCCACAGTCCTCCTGACAGTGGAAATGTTTCAGTGATGGTTCAAGCTTGATTTCCTCCATCGTATCGATACAGACTGCTGGGCTGCAAGTTCTCTGACCCCAGCAGCATGCCAAGCAGCTGCGTCACCCCAGTCCCGCCATCCGGGTGCCGGCTCAGTCCTGCCCATCTCATCAACTTATCTGCGTTAGACGTCCCCATATCTTTAACCTCTTCGCTGCAACTTCAGACATCAATTAACTTCACAATTAGCGTCATTAACAAAGAGCCCGCTTCTGGCCCACGTGGTGGCGGGCGGAGCAGTTTTCTGAGTACTGGAGGCAGCGCCGGCCATGGCTGTTGAGTACAGCCTGTCCTTGGCCGATGGCTTTTGCAGTTCAACCTACTGCAAACAGGCGAAGGGGCTGCCACCCTCCCGCCCAGCCCCGGGGCCTCTGGTCCTCTCACCACCTCCCTGCCAAGACATCGGGCGGGCACCGTGCTGGACAGCAACGCCCCGGGTTCCTCCTCCTCTTTCCTGTTTGTTTTTTTCTGTTTTTACTCTGTTTTAGCTGGGTTCCCACGCTGAGCCCGCCGGGTGCTGCCGCGGGCAGGTG
>NW_008238644.1:3506043-3514790 GCF_000691975.1 Corvus brachyrhynchos
GAGGGACGCGGGGGGGGCTCCTGCGGTCCAGCCCAGGGGCCCAGGATGAGCGCCAGGGTCGCCACGTCCCACACGGGGTGCTGGGCGGCGGGACCTTGAAGCGGGCCAGCCGAGTTAATCGTTGACAAGGCTGTTTGCCTTTTCCCGGCTGCACTTTTTACACATTGAATCTGGGTACTGGTTGCTCCCCAGGGACCAGACGGAAACCTGCAGCGGCAGATCAAGGTGCTCCAGGAGCTGAGGGTATCCAAAGTCATCCCCCAGGTGGAGAGCAGGGCTCCGCCACGGGGCATGTGCCTGGCTTGCAGGGAATGCAGCGGGGAGGATGCTCGCAGCAGGGGAGTGGGGCCACGGCGGCCAGAAATATCCCCGGGGACCATCCGGGGGGGCTAGCCCTGCCTCAGTGCTGCAGTAGCCCCGGGGCTGGCCCCGGGGGATGCTCAGCTGCGGTGGGGGATGCGGGTGGGTGTGAGCCAGGCTGGACACACCTGCGGTGTTTACTTGACGAGTCGTGGAAGGAGCAAGGCTGTTTGGGAGGGGGTGGGTGACGTGCCTGCGGGGCAGTATAAAGTCCAGGGTGCTGCTTTGGAGGCTGAGACTGCTGCATCCCAAAGAGCATTGATTGTCCTGGTGTTGAGGTGAGAACCTGGAGGGCACAGCACCATTGCGGGGGTGGCCGCGTGTCCTTCAGCTGGGGAGCACCAGGGGGGCCAGAGTGGGGACCACAGCAGGGCTCGGCCATGGGCCAGGGAGAGTAGAGCCGGCAGTGCTGGCCTTCATGGCGGGAGTGGGGAGAGGAACAGTGTGGGCACAGGCTGCGTCCTCACAGCTTTCCTGGACGGTCTTTGGCCGCTGCCGTTTGCACAGCTCCGGGTGCTCGCACCTTGGGCTAAGGGGGGGAGGTAGAATTTGGGATGGCATTAATTGCCCTGCCAACCTAAAGGCGCCCAGCTGGTAGGGTTTACTGGATATGCTGCTCGCCACGTGAGGCTGGGGACAAAACCCAAGGGACATGGCGCCATCCCTGCAGGGATGGGGCACGGTGTGTCCAGGATACCAGCCCTGAGGGGCACGGAGGGTGTGCGAGCACAGGGATTGTTGTTCCCACCAGCATGTCCCAGCTGCAGGGCAGCGTCAGTGAGTCCGTCTCGGGGGAGAAGCGCTGCCCCCGCCGTGAGGGTAGCCCCAGCCAGCGTCACTCGCCCGGACTTTCTCCCATGTCCCCAACGGGACGGGGCAGCTCCAATGCCCTCACAGACGTTGCTGCTGGTACCAGAGCCTTGAGGGCACGGCAGGACTCACAGCAGCGGTACCCAGTGCCACCCAGCCCCACGGCAGCCCACCGAGTGCTCCGTGCCAGACCCCTGCTCCAAGTGCCCTGCGCCGTCCATGCGGCATGGGCACGCAGCTGGGCTCGGCCGTGCTTCCTGGGGAAGGGACCTGCAGACACCCTGGCTGGCCTGTCCGGCACGGCGATGTCTGTGGCGTGGGTCCCGCCGAGCAGAGCCACGGGCACTCCGCGGCTGGCGGGGCTGCGGCCGTGGCCGGTGCGGGGCGTGGTGGGGAGGTGGGAGTGGGTGCAGGGCCGAGCAGCGGGAATGCAGCACACAGGCACTTTGTTTGGCCAGGGTGGGCGGAAGTCAGGGCGTTAGATCTGAATGCTAAAGTGTGTTGTTCAGGGGCCAATAAAGGCCCCATTGTATGTAAATAGTTTATAAAGCAGCATATGACTTCCAGTGCAGGGCAGTGGCAGAGAGAGACGAGGGCAGGCGGAGCAGAGCTCTCCTGCGGGAGGCATGAGACCTTAGAGGGGCCACTGGGGGCAGCTTGAGAGGACCCTTCCTCACCGGCAGGTACGCGTCGCCAGGACCCTCCACACTGGGGGGTGTCTGGTTGCAGCCACCCAGACTCATGCGGGGGTGGGAAGCAGCTCCCCGGGCTGCTCAGTGCCAGTGGGTGGCTCTGGTGGGGCGGGGGGCTGTGCTTGGGGGGGGGGGCGGCCCGTGTTCCCCGAGCAAGGATGGCTCTGGGAGGATGGCAGAGCAGGGCTGCAGGGGGGGAGCCCCCCAGCTCAGGGCTCCCTGGCCCTGCTCCTGCAGATTTTGGGAGAACAAAGAAAGGGAGGTGTTGATGCAGTGAAGCCCATGAAGCTCCTTGGGTCCGTTTCTAGCCAAAGAGGTCAGCACTGAGTACTGGGGGTAGCTGCGGAGGTGTGGGAGCTTCACCCCCATTCTCTGTGGCAGCTGTGGGTTAGGATCCCTGTGCCTGTGTGGGGTGGCAGGACTGGAGCATCTGGCATTGCTGGGGCAGCCAGACTCCTACCTGCTCTGGCCAAAATGCTGCCTTGAGCCATGTCAGGAGCAGGAGCCATGCTGCTGTCCTCCTGTCTGTCCATCCTCCTGTCTGTCCATCCTGTTCTCCACCCGCCAGGGCTGCCACCCAGTTGCTTCCAGGTCCCTCCTAGGGCTGCTGCCACTGGAGGAGCCAGGACCTGCTGGCTCTCAGCCATGTGTCCTTCTTGTTCCTAACACCATCTCTCACCGCTCTCTCCTGCAGACGTGAGAAACAATGAACTGGGCCGGCCTCTACACGGTGCTGAGCGGGGTGAACCGCCACTCCACTGCCATCGGGCGCATCTGGCTCTCTGTCATCTTCATCTTCCGGATAATGGTGTTAGTGGTGGCAGCCGAGAGCGTCTGGGGGGATGAGAAATCCGCCTTCACCTGCAACACCCAGCAGCCTGGCTGCAACAGCGTCTGCTATGACCACTTCTTCCCCATCTCCCACATCCGTCTGTGGGCCCTGCAGCTCATCCTCGTCACCACACCAGCCCTTCTCGTCGCCATGCACGTGGCCTACCAGCAGCACCAGGAGAAGAAGCTGCTGGTTCTGACAGGGCATGCGGATGCCAAGCACATGGAAGAGGTTAAGAAGCACAAGATGCGCATAGCGGGGTCGCTGTGGTGGACATACGTCTGCAGCGTGGTCTTCAGGCTGCTCTTCGAGGCCGTGTTCATGTACATCTTCTACATGCTCTACCCGGGCTACCAGATGATGCGGCTGGTCAAGTGCGAGGCTTACCCCTGCCCCAACACTGTCGACTGCTTCATCTCCCGGCCCACCGAGAAGACCATCTTCACTGTCTTCATGCTGGTCACCTCCAGTGTCTGCATTGTCCTCAACATGGCAGAGCTGATCTACCTGGTGGTGCGGGCCTGTGCCCGCCGAAGCCAGCACAACTCCAACCCCTCGTCGGGGAAGGGCTCCTTCTATGGGCACAAGCACTCCTCTGAGTACAAGCAGAATGAGATCAACCAGCTGCTGACAGAGCAGGACGGTTCCCTCAAGGACATGCTGCGCCGCAACTCTGGGCTGCAGGAGAAGGGTGACCGCTGTTCTGCCTGCTAGGGCCACCACTGCAGGGGCCCTGGTCCCACAGTCGCCCCATGGGCCTATTACTGTCCCTGTCCCAAGGATAGCATCCCCCAGGTGCCAGTCTGGCTCTCCTAGATGGCCAGGAGAGCAGCTCGGGCCATTAAATATCCATTCTCAGGTGCTGCCTCCTTCCTTTCTGCTCCAGCCGGGACATGCCAGGAGCTGTGGTGTCAGTGTGGGGTGTCCACCCCTGCACCCAAGCCCTGGTGGGTTGCAGTGCCAGGGCTGAGCTGGGGCTGTGTTGCCCTGGCAGCCAGCAGGGACCGGTGACCCCTGGGTGGCATTGATCAGTGTCCAAGGGCTTGCACTCTCCCAGCACCAGCCCCTGCAGCCCCGAATATAATTAGAAAAGTGCCCAGACCAAAAATAGAGGGAAAAAGTTTCCCCAGTGGCTGTTTCATGTGCCAGTCACAATGAAAGCCAATGGGGCACGCAGCTGCCTCATGCCCCGATAACCCCACGCCCGCTGTTGGGTGACCGGACAGACGGAACCAGGCAGACCTGTCCACACCCCACAGAGGAGCTGGGGACCAGCGGGGAAGGGGCCTTGCAGCATCCCCCATCACCCCACTGACAGGAGCAGACGGCGCAGGAGCACTGGGCTCTGCCCCACGCACCATCTACGGTGAGAGGTCCCCATGCCGGATCGCCACCGCGGTTGTTCCCCATGGTGCTCCCAGCTCTCTGCTGGAGGCCTTTGCTCCCCCTGCCCTCCTTGTGACAGGTTAGGGGGTCCCCTGGGACACAGGACAGGGACACTCCAGGGACAGCCTTGGGTTGGTCTGTGCACACCTGCCCAACCAGGGAGTGGGGTGGCATTCTGGCGGGTCGTGGGGCGGCTGTGTCTGGAGGGTGGCTGTTTTGCAGGGCACCACAGCACATGCCATGGGGGACTGGAGCCTGCTGGGCCGGCTGCTGGAGAATGCCCAGGAGCACTCCACAGTGGTGGGGAAGGTCTGGCTCACCGTCCTCTTCGTCTTCCGCATCCTGGTGCTGGGGGCAGCCGCGGAGCGGGTCTGGGGTGATGAGCTGTCTGGCTTCTCCTGTGACACGCAGCAGCCTGGCTGCCAAAATGCCTGCTATGACAGCACCTTCCCCATCTCCCACCTCCGCTTCTGGGTCCTGCAGATCATCTTCGTCTCCACCCCCAGCCTTGTGTATCTGGGCCACATCCTGCACCTGGTGCATCAGGAGGAGAAGGCACAGCAGCAAGCAGCAGCACGGGCTGGCAGCGGGGCCAGGCGGCAGCGCCCCAGGCAGCCCCAGCTCCCTGCAGGGGACACGAGGGCACGGGTGTGCATGCAGGGGGCCATCCTGAGGACATACATCTGCAACATTGTCTTCAAGGCTCTCCTGGAAGTGGGCTTCATTGTGGGCCAGTATGCCTTGTATGGGTTCCAGCTGAAGCCCCTCTACACCTGCAGCCGCTGGCCCTGCCCCAACACAGTCAACTGCTACATCTCCCGGCCCACTGAGAAGACCATCTTCATCCTCTTCATGCTGGGGGTGGCCTGTGTGTCCCTGCTGCTCAACCTGGTGGAGATCTACCACCTGGGTCTCACCAAGTGCCGGCGGGGGCCGGGCCCCAAGTCCTGCATCCTAACCACTCCTGGTGGCCCTGTAGGGCCCGGCGGCACCTATGTCACCTTGCCCAGGGGTGGCAGCCCCCTGGCTGCTGGCAGACCCCCCCATGGCCTGGCACCACTGAAGAAGGCGGGTGCATGGCTAGGGGTGGCTGGTGGGTCCCACAGGGACATGCGAACGGCAGACCTGGCAGTGTGAATGTGGCCTGCTGGGATGGTCAGGGATGGGCAATGCATGGGTGGTCACAGTGGTGGTTAAGTCTCCAGTCTCTGCCAGGCCCAAGGCATGGACCCCATGGCCAGCATGAGAGCTGGGGACACTGCTCAGCACAGGGCTGAGAGCAGAGCTGGGAAGGGAGAGAAAATAAACACTTACTGCACCACACTTGACTCCTGCTCTGCTCACGGGCACTGGGGCATTGTTCTCCAAGCGCTCCGTCCTACGGCCACACTGCATGGCCAGGGCAGGGCCACTGCTGGGTTGGGTGGGGCTGCAGCCCTTTGGGCAGGGCACAGGGCAGGGGCAGGCTGGGCATGCCATGCTGGCACCACTGGGTACTGGGGCAGGGGCCATCGCCCCATGCCAGAGCTGGCAGCACAGCAGGGGCCAGGCAAGGTCGGAAGTGCAGGAGCACAGGCTGGGATGGACAGGAGCAAGGTGCACAGCAGCACTGAGCCACTGGCCCTGTTCTACAAAGCTCACCCTGCCCAGGGGGAAAAACCAGGGGCTGCCAAAGTTTTCCACATCTTTATTTGAAATGAATGGTTTCCAGAGACACAGGGTTAGTCCTACCGCCCTGGCATCACTACAACAAGACTGGTGAGCAGCTCACTCTCCACATGGACACAGAGAACAGATGGCCCCAGGCCAGGGCCCAGAACAATATATACAGGCTCAACAGGAGACCCATGTACAGCTCAAGAAAACCAACCAGAACACGAGAAGGGCCAGGAGGCAGCAGGGAGTGGCACAACTGGAGCCAGACTTGCCTGGGGCAGAGCACTGGCAGCCTGTGGCTGTGGGAGGGAGGGGGAGGCCAGGCAGGGCTCTCTGCTTCTGCCAGCAAATGCCTAAGCCCCTAGCTGGAGTAGAGGTTCCCACTGACAGTACCTTGCACAGGGGAGGGTCCTTACACCAGGACAGGGAACAGTGGGGAGAGAGGGGTAGCACTGCCCCAGACCCATCTCCATCAGTTTTCAGCAGACCCAGAAACACTGACCAAAGAGAGGGAGGCATCCTGGCTGCACACAAGGGAGGTGTCCCTTGTGGCAAGGCCAGATCTCTGCCCACAAGTTCTGGCATGAGCTCCATCCCCTCCCTGCAACCAACCCAAATCTCTCCCACCCTGGGACAAGAGCTCTCCCCCTAACCCAACAGCTCTCAGGCTGCCTGTGGCCCATGGCCACTGGTTCAAAAAGACAGTCCTGCCCCACCAGCAGAGCTACTGTTCCTGCCTTGATACCTCCAGCCTTGTGAGGGAATGCTAAAGGAAGAGGGAAGTAAAAGCTTCAGGGGCCGCTGGTCTGATGGTGCACTGGTCCTGTGCAATCCCTGCCCTGGGGCACCGGGAGACAGGGGTAGTGGCAGGGCTGGGGGTAGGGGAGAGACAGTGCTGGGCAAGGGGAGCTGCCCCAGGGACTCTGCCACTCCTGTGCCATGGGAACTGGCCCTGGGGAAGATGGCTCACCCAGCAGCCAAAACTGCAGACAGAGCTGAGTGTGGGGGCCATGTACGTAGGGGATGCCTGAAACGAGCAGGATGGGAGGTCCAAGTCTGGTAATGATGCAGGGACAGCACTGCTGCAGCACCATCCCCTCCTATGCTGCGTAGCCCCTGCCCTGCAATGGGAAACAGCAAGAGGAGGGATCCAGGGCTGGAAAGCAGCCAGTCCAGCAGCACTTCGCCCTTAGTCCATGTCATCCTCCATGCTGCTGAGCCGACTGTGCTCCTCGTAGATCTCCCTGACGGCCAGGATGCGGTTCAGGATGCTCTCCAGCATGCTGCGGTCCATGGGAATCACCGAGTACCAGAGCGGGGACTCGGCAATGCACGACCGCTCGGGCTGCAGGTAGAACACATCATTGCGGTTCCGCAGGCTCTCGGGACTGTGGAGAGAGAGGAGGGTGAGACCTGCGTTATCAGCTTCAGGGGCTCAGACAGCCTGGTCTTATGTCAGGTTTAACAAGGGGCGCTCACAGCTCATCACAGCCTCTCATCATTCAGTAGAATAAGGAGACAAACTGAGCCTGCAGCTCCTTGTTCAAGGCCAAAGCCCCTAAGCACCCAAGCACTGGACTCCTACTGCACATTCCCGTCAGTCTGGAGAAGGGTAAGAAGTGGAAGAGGCCAGAGAGAAGCATTCTCTCAAACAAGATCTAGTCAAGCAGCACAGAGCCTGGGCAAGACTGCATGCTCATGTGCAAATGTCTGGAGAGCAGCAGTCACTCCACAGGGTCCCATCAAAACTGAGAAGTGGCCCCGAAATGGCACATGCCTCTTCTCCAGAGAAAGCCTCACCATTTGGAGAGATAAAACTCATAAAACTTGACTGGGCATCGGAGGGGATTCATCCTGTTCTCCCGCTGCTCCAGCATCGGTACCTCCTCCTCACGCTTCCGTTTTCCAGAGCCGCCATCTGCAGAGGGGGAGAGAGCTGGATCATGGCTGGATCCCGATGGGGGACACAGGGGGAAGAACAGAGATGTTCCCCCAGACCCACCTCGGCTTTTCTTCTGCTTGGCAGGAGCGTAGTAGCGGATGCTCACCACCTTTGTCATGCCACGGGCCGTGGTGCACTTGCGGGACTGGCGCACCACGTTGGTGAAGGAGAGCTGCATGTGCTCCTCTGCTGTCTGCAGCCCGAAGAACTTAGTGTTGAAGAACATGAGGGTGTTGAGAAGCACGAAGGGTGAGTAAACACCCAGCTGTTTGCACTCCCACAGGTGCTCCTCCTCGACACGGGAGAAAACTGTGTCTGCAACACACAGAGGGAGAACCAGGTCACATCAGCAGTGGCCTCATGGCAATCCCTTCAGCCTGCCCAGGAAAGCTCACTGCAAAAGACTGATGCTTCACAGCATCTCTTTTTTCACAAGGTTACTTCTACAGAGCCATCAGCAGAGCTAGAGCTCTGCCCAGCCATGAGCCTCTCCAGATCACAGCCAAACCACAGGCGAGAACCCAAATCAATCCTAACTGCTCGTCTCTGTAACTGGCCAAAAAGTGAATGCCAGGTCAGTGCTCCACCACACTCAGTGAGCAATTAAGGAAAAGCAGCAGGCAGGAGAGATCTGGCCAGCTCCTGCCTAGATACACAGGTCTGGAGTCAAATGGCTTTGACTGGGATAGCCAATCTGCAGAGGTGAGGCTGGATCTGTGAACTAACTACCGACAAGACACAGCAGGCAAGGCAGCCCAGATCACAGCATCATGAAAAGCCTCTGCAGAGCTCTAAGTCCATTCACAAGGCAGCAGCACAGCAACCTTGGCCAAGGCCTAGCACAGTGTGCAGGGCTCATCCATGTGCTGGGAACACAAAGACATCCACCAGTGTGCCCCCTGGCTTGGCATCCTCCTTGCCAAAGGGTGGAAACAGCAGTGTGAAGTGTTGTAAAGATTCAAATTGTCCCAGGATACAAAACACACGTGCCCTGCTCCCAGCTACCCTGACTGTGGGCCACAGAAGCTGCTCAAGCGTAAGCCACGCTGGCTCTGCAGTGGGTTTGTGT
>NW_008238644.1:3515112-3523693 GCF_000691975.1 Corvus brachyrhynchos
GACACACCAGGAAGGCGCTGCCTATGCCAAGGCTGAGGCTCAGGGAGCACAATCAGGCCAGAGGATCCAAGGCTACAAGCACAAACTGGATATATGTGGTGACTGAAGGTACTCTGAAGACACATACTATTTGGTAAGATTGTGGGTTGCCAGCCACTCAGGGACTTGTTCAGCTCCTGCACGAAGGTCAGGTAGTAAAGGTCTGTAAATATATTCACCATACGATTGTTCTCGAGCAGGTACTAGAAAGGACAGAACACACAGTCAAGAGAAACACAGCAGCACCTGGAATGCAAACCCTCCCCAGAGAGCCAGGGCACACATGCAGAGTACCCCTCCTTGCACCACCAGAGCTGCTGGGCAGACACTTCCGAGAGCTGCAAGGAAAACCCTGGGGCATGACAAAGCAGACTTGGTGCTGAAGAAGAACATGAGTTTGGGGAAATCCCCCAGCCCTCCTCAGAGATGTGCAAGAAGGGTGCAAGGCTGGAGAATAGCTGCCACCCTACCCTCTGGGCTTGGGAACAAAGACCAAACAAGGTGGGCGGCTGTCCTGGGCTGAGGCACTGAAGGAGTGCAGACAGCCTCTCTGGGTTCCCAGAAGGCAGAATGAAGGGTACAAGCTCCCCTCATCAGATCTGACCACCAAGTCTGGCTGTAGACAAATTGAGGGCAGCAAGGCCTCCCTCACCTGCTGGATGCCAAGGCAGAGGTAATAGATGCTGTCTGGTTCATAGCGCTCCCCATTGGGCCTGGTTATCTCCTTGACAAACTGGGCCAGGCCGTAGTTGAGCTCAGCTGCTGAGCAGGCCAAGATGTCTTCCTTGATCCTCATGGGCTTGGCTGCAGAGACAAGCACAGCAGCCTCAGACAACAGCCTACAAGGTCAGGAGCACCTCAACACCCCGAGGTCCAGCTTCTGGGAGGTTTCTGCCACTCCACTGCATCCAGACAAGGCACTTACGGCCAAAGCGTAGCTCCTCTGCCTTGCTGGTCTCTCCCCCTGCATACTTGGCCTGTACCCAGGACTTCCAGGCATTCACACCGTACGAGTAGTTGAGGACTGTACAGCTGGGCTGGCTGCTCATCGAGTCCCGGGAACAGCTTTCAGAGAGCACCAGGCGCTTCTGCCCCTGCAGAGAGGTGTTCTGTGAGACTGGCCACCTACCTGGGACAGATGCAGGAGTCCTGGCCACCCCTCACACCTGCTGACTGTCAGCTCCCTACAGAGTGCCATGGCAGCAGAACACCCTTCTGCTGACAGCCAAGCCAACGAGGCTCATTAGTTATGAGGCTCACAGGCAAGAAAAGAGACCAGGTGTCACATGACTTGTAGCATTCAAAGCTCCTCTGAAGTGACAAGCAAGTATTTTCATTCAAGGAGTGGCCTGAAAGCCAACCATGCCTTGAAGGGAGAGGGCACAACCTCCCCAGCACACAAAAGACTGGCACACTTCACCTCGTACATCCCAGGTGGCAGCTCCCACTCCAAAGCCCAAGAGCTTTAAGCAGGCAGTACCCACAGAGAACTCACCTTCCGGACAGCTCGAGGCAGATCTTGCTCTGTGGACACATCATCTGGTCCCACCAGCCCACAGTCAAAGAGGAAATCCACACTGGGGTTGATGTCTAGAGGGTCTGAAAGGAAACACAGGCAGAAGAGCTCAGCTGAAATTTCTCATCCTGCCCCCTGTGCTGGCCTGATTTTTACAGCAAAATGAAGAGGGAACACTTCACATCCTCTACCACTGCCTGGCACAAACTTTTAGCCACGGCCCAACAAAGGAAATATGGCTCTGGCAGACAATGGTAAGCTTTCTCAGAATAACCAGAAACCCATATTTTCCTCTCTGACAGTTTTTTGTTTATTTTTTAAACCTGAGGAATATTCCTCATTCCCTTGTGCTAGGCCAGCACTGTGGACAGCCTGGCACAGGCACCTCAATTCTGTTGTTTGCTGCTAGCATCCTGCCTCAGCATTGCTGTGCTCCTGCCAGTCCCTGCCTCTCCTTCCACCTTCTGTTAATGGACACTCAGCAATTCTACCATTTCTCAGGATGCCATGCCTTGTCCAGGTTTCTCGCCTTGCTGGATCCTGTGGAATCATCATTCATAAACACACCACTGCTGCTGCCCTGCTCTTCGTGCTGTTAAAATCAGCTTCTCATTCCCTCTTCTCTGGGTCTTACGCTCGCAAAAGGTAAGTTTAGTCTAGACAAACACACACTCCTTCAGAAGTGGTGGTCTCCCCACCCCTGCTGCAAGCAGTCACTGCAGGGCTCTCACACCTGGTCAGTCAGAGGGCATGGGGAGGTAAGTGCACACAGCTGAGGGCAGTGGGAGGACCCTCAGCACAAGCAGCCCTGCATGCCTGCTTCACCCAGCTCTTACTCTTAGGGAAGTCAGCCTCCAGGTCCTGGCCCGGCTCATCCAGGACATTTGCCATCTTGACAGCCATAGCCAACACATCGTCCCGTGCTGGTCCAAACAGATCACAGTCCTCCAGGAGACCCTCTGCACTCTGGTTACTCACCAGATCTGCAATGAAAAAGTTCATCATAAACCCAGCCTTCTGGAAAGTCTTACGTCTGTTTTCCCTGTAACAGATGAAAAATGAAGTTGGGGTCCCTGCATGCAGCAAAGCCCCGTGCTCAGAGCAGCCTCACGACACCCGGGCTGTCCAGCTTTCCCTGGACAGCAAGACATTGCAAGGTTGTTGTCTCCCCAGCTACAACCCCCATCACTGTGATTTGTAGGAATGCAGTAAAAGTAAAGTAAAAAGACCTGCAAGACCAGGGCTGCTAGTTTTGTGAATCAGAAGCTGCTTTAGGGAAGAATCTGAACAGCCACCTGAATAAACTAAGAGAGCTGCACATGTGCCACAAAACTGGCACTCCAAAAAGGGACAGTGGCAGATGCTGCTCCTTGCTGCAGCTCTTCCTTTCTGATACCTCCTCAGCAGAAGTTGAGGGCTTGCTCTTCCCTGCTTCCTTTTCAAAGGCTTTGGAAGAGCCACAATCCTGGCAGGTGTTTTAGCTCCAAGAGCTGGCAAACCTCCCTTGATCCCAGCTGTTGGACCAGACCAAGCCATGGCAGAACCTACCACACAGGTCCGAGGAGGCCTTGTCCAGTTCCTCAGCCTCTGCAATCATCTCAGCCATGGCCAGGATGTCAGCCTCTAGGGGATTGGAGGGGATCTTCACCTTCAGCTCCTCAATGGTCTCCACAATCTTCTCTGTGCTCTCCAGTGTGGTGGGCAGGAACATTGGCACAGGCACCTGTGGACAGCAGCACACCACGCAGAAAACTGACAGTCAGTAGATTGACATAAAAGCAGAGGCAGGAGAAGAGCATGAACAGAGAAGCAGGGAGGGTGCAGCAAAGCAGGATCAAGATAGTAGGAGAACACGAGCGGTGGAGCCGTTGCTTACCGGGACAGGCATGGAGAAAGGCACAGGTACTTTCTGGCAGTACATATGCATAGGCACAGGCACGAAGATCGGGACGGGGATTGGCAACACAACCAGCTGGGGCTTCCAGTCAGCCTCTGACAAGAGCAAAAATACATCAGTGACCTTAATCCCAGAAGTTCCTCCACCCAGCCCTGCTGCATGCTGCCATGCCCCCAGCCATTCAGCACCACAGCCCTTCCAGACTCAAGGGTAGAGCTGGAATAGCAGAAAGTCAAGCCCAGCAACAAGAGAGGCTTGCCTTAGCCAGAAGTACAAATCCTACTCTTACACAGCCCTGCTAAGAGGTCTAGTCACCTTGCATATGCTGCAGACCACACACACATGCCCAACAGGAACTAGAGTGGAACCTGTTTAGCAGACAGCCCTCACACAAGCTAATGATCTCCAGAGGAACAGGAGTTGTACCACAAGAGGTGGGATCATGCTACAGAGGTCTCTACAGCTCTCCTTTTGCTGCTGATGGAAACAGGCTCCCTACCCCCAGCCCTGCCATGTGTGCCCTACAACTGCACAGAGACTCCTCAGAACAGTGCCAAACACCCAGCCACTCTGTGCAGCATTTCAGGCTGGATTCGCAGGTAGTCTGGAGCAGGGACGTGCCACTTGCCTTTCCAAAATGCCCCTGCAATCCTACAGTTAAGTCTTGCTTTCCTACCTGTCTGACATCCTTTGGATTTCATTTCAAACTTGCAGGAGACACCCCGGTTCTGCATCAGTGGTTTACACATGGCAGCTTTGTTTTTCCGAGGGGTGGCTGGAACCAGAGGTGGGGCGGGAGGCGGCACAGCTGGAGATGTTTGGGCTGAGGAGGCCTTTGCTGACAGCTGGGGAAACGCAGAAAGCAGGAGGTTGGTGTCCACCTAAGGCAACACAATCTCTTCCCTACTACAGGTACAGATGGAATGACTTCCAAAGCACTTCCTGGAGCCTGGAAGTCCCCAGCAGATAGGCACTCCCATGGTCAGGCTGTGATGAAGGACTGCCAAGCCGTGCCTGGCAGGCATCAAGCCTGTGTGCTGCCTCTGCTGTGTCAGGAGTCTGGCAATGGTGGCTCCTGTCCCATGGGATAGAGGGGAACAGTGGGACAGCAACTATACCGAGGCACAGGAAAGCACTGTGCAAAGAAGAGCCAGTGCCACAGTGTCAGGCTATTCTGGAGTTCATCATTGATTCCTGAGGAACAGTTATTCTTCCCCCTTGCAGAAGATATGTTGATGCTGCCTTCCTAGGAGTTCTTTTCATCTCCCACTACCCAGACATCTCAAAATGCACTGGTTGTAGAAGAATGAAATCTCCCTGAGCAATGGCAGAACTGTCCTCTCCTTGGGGACAGCCCCTTTGTCTTGCAAACTCCTGCCTCCAATGGGTCTTACCATGTTAGTTTCTGCCTTCTGTGGGGAAGGGACAGCTGGTTTTGGCTCTGAAGTCTGACCTGTAAGAGAAAGCAACAACTCTTAAGTTCAAGAGCTCCTGGGCCAACATGTCCCACTGCTGGGACTGGAGGTGCAAGCAGCCAGAGAGCAGGGACAGGCTCCCCAGAAACTGCTCCTGGCCACTCCAGGAACAGTTAATGTTTCCACAATCTCTAGCCCTAACACCTCAGAAGACACTACAACTCCAAAAGCAAGTTGTTCCCATGTCATTTTGTGCTCCCTTGCAGTCCACCCCTTCCCCATCACAGCAGGTCAGGAGAAATCCCAGCCCCTTGTAGAGAGAGGAATCCAGGGCTCTAATCCCAGCTCTGCCTACTGGCTTGCTGTACCGAGCCATGGCCCCTCCCTGTGCCTCCATATCCCTGCAACAAATATCTTGGCAAAGTGCTTCGAGATCCCTAGGAAGAAGGTGACAGAGCTAGTAGCAGCGTTATGAGATATCCCAGAAAGCAGAGAGACAGCTTTGCCCCAGCCCTAGGGATGCAGTCCATTCCCCTAAGGAAAGAGAGGATCACCTGCAGGTAAGAGGCGCATGTGGCAGACACTGGTCCCAGGTGGTGACAGTATCACCCTGCCTTGGATGGTAATTCCAGCTCATGTGCTCTGCAGAAAACCTGCACCCATCTCAAAGGCTGGTAAGCTAACAGAGCACCTTCATATCAGTCTCCAGTGAGCCCTGGTTACCCACGTGGCTGGCAAAAAGAATTGCCTTCTACCCGTGGGCCATGCATGAAGGAGAGCCCTGCAAAGGACAGCAGCAGGTCCCAGCACCCAAAGGCAGTGGCGGGTCCATTCACAACTCCTGTACACAGACAGGTCCTTCAGGAAAGACACAGATGCCTAAAGGTCCAACACAGGGACATTCACACTGTGAAGACTTCCTCTGACCCAAGGAAATGCAGGATAATTCTTGCACAATTTGAGGCCCAACAGGCTCCATTTGCTGACCACCACAGGGGCGCAACAGACAAATTCCAGTCAGAGGAAGATCCCTAGTCTGCAGCTGAGCATTCAGCCATAGCATCTGCAATAGTCTCAGGGGCCAAGAACTCACCCTGACAGCCCAAAGTGGATGGGAAGCAGATCCAGGTAGGAAACACCAATGGCTTGAATGAGAAAAGACAAGCTATGGCATACAAGCAGAATTTCTGCTGCGGAAGTATCTAAAGCAAACATGATTGCCCCACTGGCCAATGATTTGGGACGAAAGAAAACAAGATTCTCCTGCCATGTGCTATGTGTCCAAGCTTCCAGAAAAGCTGCAGCTTGTTCTTTACTCTCATCCCAACACCAACAAGGAGCTGTCAAGGCATTGCCTGCCACAACTGTGACTTCTACCCTCTACAGCTGGACAGCCCAGTGCAGAGCCAGCTCCTCTTGGAAGTCTTTGGGCACAGTTTTGAAGCAGAAGCTCCTCAATCCCACACTACACAAACTGTTCCCAGCAAAGGAACGTCTGCTTATATGATCAGCTACAAGAACTCTCAGGATCATCAGACTGGTAGCAGCCACTGGATCACAGGAATTAATGGTTTTAGGCAATCACTGTTTTCAAGAGAATAAGCAAGAATAAGCAGCTCTGTCCAAGATGGGCCTGAAATCCAGGTAGTCCCTTGTGAGCTGCCAACACAGCTGTCAGGTCCACAGGACACCAGAGAGAAGCTGCTCCTCCCAAAATCCCCTGCACAGCACAGTGGGCTGGAAAGCTCTCTGTTTAAGTGGGTCCGGGCTCCAGCATCCTTCCTTTGCAAACTCGGCAGTATGCCACAATCCTGGAGCAAGGATGTCCACAGCTGTCCCACATCTGGCAGGGGCCTGGTGTGCCAGAGCATACAGAGGACCCAGTGCCACCAGCACAGCAACTGCTGGGGTAGCCTGGAACTTGTGCTCAGATGAGCACTGACGACTGATGAAGGGCTTTTCCTTGGCTCCCTTTAGTCCTTACAGGTTGCACAGAGATGCAGCTGTGGCACCAAGGGTGATGCCCCACATACCAAGCAGCACAGTTCTGGGGGACTTCCAGGGATGTGGCAGAGGAGGCCTGAAGCTCTCGTGGTTGGTGGTGGTGGAGAATGTACTTCTCAGTCTTGTGGTCCAGGGCTCCAAGGCGACAACGGCTAAACTGTGTGAAACATGCTTCCCCCTGCAGGCAGAGCGTGCCCACTGTGCCTGTGTCCCAAAAGCAGTGTTACTCGTCTCTCACAAGTGACATGCCTCGACAAGCAGAGGACAAATGGAACAGCATGGCTAGGGCTGCGGAATCACTTGGTGAGCTACAGGAACCAGCACATCACACACCTCCTCCTCCGTGGGCAGCAGAACACTGTGAACCATCAAGCAGAATTCCCATGGGCACCCCAGAGCCAGCAAAAACCAGAAGTTCCTTATCCAGGTCACTCCAGTGTACTGCCACTTGAACTGCACCTCACACAGCCTGTTGTGGAGTGTGGCTCTTGGAAGGCAGGTTGGGCTTCCCCTAGCTGGGGGAACCTGCTGCTTCTGGCAGAGCAGCTCTGCTTTGCAACCTAAGCAGCAACGACATCCAGGGCTTCCCCTGTCCTATGATCAGCACACTACAGTAAGGAACTCAAGAGTCTGGAGATGGAGGATGAGGTCTCTCATGCGAAGGTCCTTGTCCAGGTTTCCCCTCCTTGGCACACTCTAGTCAGGGTTTTCCACCTCATGAAATCCCAGGGAGGGCAGCAAAGCCCTGAACCTGCAATGCAGGTATGTCTTGAAGCTTGATGCACTGAAGCAAGTCCCACCGTAAGCTGCAGGCACTTTAACTACATCCCCCAGGTCACCCAGGAGATCGTGGCCTACGAAAGACCAAGCAGAATGAGACTGCAGATGTCCGAGGGCCAAGCGGTGTCTTGTCACTGTCACTACGAGCACCTTCCATCCTGAGGGATCCCAAAGCACTTTGCAATCTTCCATAAGGAATTGGCTCAAGTTAATGATAGGAAATGGGGCAACAGGCAGCGAAAATCTCCTCTCCAGCTGGAACTCCATGGATGCAGAATGGGGTTATCTGGGACACAGGGTTGGCAACTCCCCAAAGCTGCAGTGAACTTTGGGTAAGTGGTAGGACTCCAATCTAACATCACAAGACACAGTGCCTCCAGCAGCTCAGTGCTCCCTCAAGACCGTTCTAGGTTCAGCTCTGGCTGAAGGAGAGCCCACCTACAGCATCACCAGCACCACTTCCTGCAGCACCCTTCTTTGTCCTTGAATGTTTCCCATCCAAGCACTGACCTGGCCCAATCCAGATTAGTTTATGAGATCTGAGAAGGTCACAGCTCGGAGGTGGTGTGGGGCTGCAGGTGGATTGTCATGCCAAACCACGCTGTCCCCTAACCCTGTAAATCGAGCTCTCCGCTGGCAACTTGAGGATGTTAAATCCCTGAGTATCCTCGCTAAGAGTGTGAGCTACAGGCAGCACGCTGGCACCGGCTCCTCCAGTCTGGGCCCTGTGTGTCATAGAACCATAGATGTTAGAGATGGAGAAGCCCATTAGGTCCCACTCCGTCCTTTCCCCCCCAAGGGCCAGTGCAGGATTGTTCCCTAGCGTCTCCTCCAGTCCCGGGCAGGCAGCTTCCACCCCCTGCTGTTGAGTCTTCCCTGTGTCTCTCAGACTGAGCTATGCAGGTCCCCTCCCTCCTTCCTACTCACTGT
>NW_008238644.1:3523922-3525532 GCF_000691975.1 Corvus brachyrhynchos
GCTCTGGGGCCCCTTCTGCGTGTCCAGGTTGGGCTGGTTCTGTTGATTGTAAAATCGCAGCAGACACTGCTGGTTGCAGAAGTGTTTGATTTGCCCCCGCCAGTGGATGGGTTCCAGCAGCTTCCCCTGACGCTTGCAGGCATGGCACCGAGCTGCCTAAAGCCCGCATCAGCAGGAGAGAAACAACGAGTAACTAACCACACCCCCTCCGAGTGCAACACAACTCTCCAGTGAAAGGTGCACATCGCAAGGTGCTGTGAGCTTCCCCACAGCAGTGCCCTGCCAGTGCCAGCCAGGGACTCCAGCGGTGCGAACTTCTCACAGCAGCACTGGCCGCGGATCCAGCACTGTGAGCTTCCTCAGTGCAGTGCTCTGTCTGGCAGGATCAGCTGGGGACTCCAGCTACGTGAGCTTCCCCGTAGCAGTGTCCCGTCATTGCCAGGCAGGACTCCAGCAGTGCCAGGTTCTCCGCAGCAGTGCCAGCCAGACTCCAGCAGTGCGAACTTCCTCAGTGCAATGCCCACTTATCTGGGTGCTGTGCCCACCACAGCACTTAGCACAAGCTGCCAGTGCCAATACTGACCTTGAAGTACCAGAGCAAGTATTTGCTTTTGCAGTCTTCACTACAGAAGTCCCAGGTGCTGCCCTCCAGCTGCTCGGTGACCGCCCGCTGGCAGGTCTGAGAACAGTAGGTGCAGGTGATGCAGCACAGGCCCAGGTTCTTGGTGAAATCCTGTTTGTAAAGAAGCACACACCCTGCGGAGAAACAATAGGAGTGAAACCTTCCCAGGATGAACTGGGGGCCTCCCTGACCCAAACATGACCAGAATCCAGGTCTGCGGAGACAACAGAGCACACGCAACACACTGTAGGGAACAATCCAGCACTGGCCCCTGGGGCTGGGATAAGATGGGACCTCACGGGGACTTGCCATCTCTCACCTCCATGCTTCTAGGAAGAGTCTGACTCCAACCTCCTGTGTGCAGGAACCCAGCAGGCAGGGCAAGGCCAGGTCAGGCCAGCCCAGACGCAAGAGCGTAGAAGTGCATGATGACAGGAGGAGCGGAGCTGCCACCTGCTGTCTCCCCAGCCCCCAGAGAGAGAAAAGCTGTGAGAAGGCCCTCCCCAAGGACACAATGAACGGTAAAGATCTTGCCCTAGGGCCTGGCTGGACAGCAAGCCATCCCCACAACAGTCCTCCCTTCACTGCATGGCAAGGTTCTTGCCCCAGGGCCTGGTTAAGACAATCTCCCCTTTGTTCCTCTCCATGCTCTCTTCTCCTCCCCCAGCATGGGCTGGCATGGGGGCTCTGCCTCTCCCATGCCTTCCCCAAGTACCTTCACTGCAGAAGTTCTTCTCCACTCCGGAGAAACGGATCTTCTCATGCAGCAGCTTCTCCTGTTTGCAGTGTTCACACTGAGACACCACCCCACGCAGCCGCTTGAAGTCCTCACAGCAGTCCTTGCAGCAGAACTGATACACCTTGTCCTGCCAAACAGACCACAGCCAGGTCAGCCAGGCCAGCAGGAAGTTCCCACACTTCTCAGGGAAGCAGAAGAAAGACTACAGGGCTGAGTCAAGTCCCCAGCTCTCCTGGCACAGGATTTGGC
>NW_008238644.1:3525597-3544019 GCF_000691975.1 Corvus brachyrhynchos
CATCTCTGCAGCTAAGGCATTCAGAGGACTGGCACAGGAGGAGCTCTGCTTAGAGCAGGGAGAAGAAGTACCCCAGAGGTTCTCAGCAGTGTTGGCCTTCACCTCAACATCCCCCCAGGAGAAGTCCTCACCTGCCAGTCTAGGATCTCCGGCTTCCCGCTGAAAAGATTGTGACAGTAATGGCAGTTGAGGTGGATCCCACCTTCCGGGCTGGTGCGCTGCAGGAGACAGAGACAGCTCATGGGGGGAGAGAAGTCGGAGGGCAGCAGGCACCTGCCTCACACTGCCACCACTGCCACCTCCTCCATGGCCTGCAGCCTGCCTGGCCCCCTCGGACCTGCTGCCACTGTGGGGGCTCAGTCAGTCCATCACATCATGGCTCAAGATACTGGAGAGCTGATTCTTGAGAGCAGTTTCACTTTGCTTCCAGTGTGCTGGGTCCAGCTCTTCTCAGGAAGGCCAGCTTTCAAGCTGCCACGCCGCTGCATTTGAAAACTTAAGAGATGGGGGCTCTGCTACATCTTCTGAGGATTTCTCTAAAAGTTCTTGAAGCACAGTTGCCTGGTTTCTATTTTCAAGATAACACAACTTAAGAATTCAAGGAGCCTCTCATCCCATTTTCTGCTAGATTAATCTGCTAGATTAAGCAGCATTTGGTGCGCTGTCCACAATGCATTGCGTATTTGGTGTCTTATTCACAAGGATATATTTATTAATAGAGTCATTCCTGGTTTTCTTTCTGATAACCTCAGATACAACACTCTGCAAGTACCTCAGTACAAGCATTTTTCAAGCCCAATTTTAATTTCTGTTTTTTTTGTCAGAATACTTCCAATTTTTCTTCAACATTGAAAATGAAGTGGACATTGGAGAACATCCTTCCTATCTGTGCATCATTCTAGGTAGCTCTTTTCCTCCCTGGCCCTCAAACATTAAGTCTGTGTTCGCTTGCTTCAACTTGCAATAAATTATTCCTTCCCCATGTGGCTGTAAACTCAGATGCTCATACTGAATAGTTTATCTGCTGTAATTCCACGGCCTTTTCAAAATCCTTACTTTTCCAGGATTTGCATCCCCACACTACTTGAGTAAGGGTGACACAGGATCTTGCACTGAAACTGTGTTTAAGCAAACATTAAGAGGAACCAGCCTTGTCAATCAATCCAATTGCTTTGCTTTCTGTGACTGCCCTGAATGCAGCATGGGCTAATACTTCACCAGTTTTTGTTTCATCTGCTAAATTTCATCATGCTTACTTTGACTTTATTGCCAAATGATCGATGAAGATGTTGAAGTCCTTGGGCTTAATATTGATTCCCACTGATGTCAAGCCATCTTGAAACATTCTCTTCAGTGTTTTTTCTTTGACAAGTGTGTTCTGAGATCTGCCAGCAAGACAGTTCCTAAGCCAGGTGATGCATGGGCTTACTCATATGTTTGCAATGCTGATTTTATATGGCAATAATTCAAGTTAGGTGAATTAATGAAGTCCCCATGGGAAAAGGGGAAACAGTGCAACTATTTCTAAAATGGGTAGAAAGGAGGACCCTGGAAATCACTGAACTCTGCTGTGCCTAGGAAGATCATGGAACAGATCCTTCTAGAAGCTGTGCTGAGGCACATGGAGGACAGGAGGTGACCACACAGCCAGCACAGTTGCACCAGGGCAAGTCCTGCCTGACCAACTTAGTTGTCTTCCTCAAGGGAGTGACCACATCAGTGGAGAAGTAAAGAGCTACGGGTGTCATCTCTCTGGACTTCTGTAAAGCCTTTGGCACAGTTCCCCACAACATCCTTCTCTCTCCTTCATCCTTCTGGAGAAACACTCCAGCTGCTGGCTGGACCGTTTGGTGGATGAGGAATTTGGTTAGATGGTTGCATCCAGAAGGTAGTGGCCAAAGGTTCAATGGCCAGATGGAGATCAGTGACAAGTGGTGACCCTCAGGGGCCTGTCCTGGGACCAGGATTGTTTAACATCTTCATCAAGGACACAGCGGATCAAGAGCACCCTCAACAAGTTTTCAGATGATACCAAGCTGAGTTGTGCAGCTGAAATGCCTGAGGGACAGAGTGACGTCCAGAGGGACCTGGACAAGCTTGAGCAGTGGCCCATGGGAATCCCACGAGGTTCAACAAGGCCAAGGTGCTGCACCTGGGGCAGGGCAACCCCAGTATCAATCCAGGATGGGGGATGAACAGCTGGAGAGCAGCCCTGCAGAGAAGGACTTGGGGGTGCTGGTGGAGGAGAGGCTGGACACGAGCTGGCAACATGAGCTCACAGCCCAGAAAGTCAAGTGTATCCTGGGCTATCCAAAAAGCAGCGTGACGCAGCAGGTCAAGGGAGGGGATTCTGCCTCTCTGCTCCACCCTGGTGAGACCCCACCTGCAGTGCTGCCTCCAGCTCTGGGGTCCCCAGCACAGGAAGGACATGGACCTGTTGGAGTGAGTCCAGAGGAGGACCACAAAAATGACCAGAGTGTTGGAACAGTTCTCCTATCAAGAAAGGCTGAGAGTTGGGTTTATTCAGCTTGGAGAACAGAAGGCTCTGGGGAGACCTTATTGTGGCCTTTCAATACTTAAAGGGGGCTTATAAGCAAGATGGGGACACACATTTTAGCAGTCTTCTGCAACAGGACAAGGGGTAATAGTTTTCATTAAAAAGAGAGCATATTTAGATTAGCTATAAAGAAGTCTTTTTCAATGAGGATGATGAAACACTGGCACAGGTTGCCCAGAGAGGTGGTAGGTGCCCTAACCCTGGAAATATCAAGGTCAGATTGGACAGGGCTCTGAGCAACCTGATCTAGTTGAAGATGTCCCTGCTCACTGCAAGGGAGGTTGGACCAGATGACATCTAAAGGTCCCTTTCAACCCTAACTGTTCTGTGATTCTAGTCTTATGAAATCTACAACTCTAAAAGCTCTATAGCTACACTACCCACACTATTTGTGACCTCAGTGAAGGATTACATCAAGAATTCATAAAAAAACCCAAACAAACAAACAAAAAGAAACCCACCAAAAAACCCCAACCAACCAAAAGACCCCCAGCCACTCACCCCCCCAAATCCCAAAACAAAATGCTGCAACTGCCAGTAACTAACTCTTACCTCTAGATTCTCTATGTTTTCTCAGTTGCCCAAGACACGTCCTGGCCTAAGTTCTCATGTCTTCCTGGCTGCTACTTTGTTCTTTGACAACTGTACAAAACTAATATTCTTGAAGTTGCCTATGAATACCACAGACATCTCACATACACTGAAACTTAACATCAGAAGATTAAAAATCACCGGTCAAGCCTTTGAGGATTATTAAACAAGAGGTATCCAGGCCTGTTACTTGTAAATTTTTAGACAACACATCCTGGAAGACTTATGTTTCTCGGTGACACCTGGCTGAGAGGGCAGCTCTGCCCCTTTCCACCCAGCTATCAGGTGTGCACTGTGCTTTGCTGGCTTACTTGTGCTTTTGCTTGTGCTCTCATAAGGCCACTCTATCTCAAACCACTCATGCAGCACAGCTCTGCACTGCCCTCCTGCTGGGCATAACCTGATAGACAGGAGTGAATTATAGCCCGCCTTATCCCAATGGAGGATGGGGGAGATAGGGCCAAGACAGATTTGAGCAATTACAGTCACTGCAACTCCTGAAGAGACTTTCTTAGGAACCCTCCCTGAGGAGCTCCAGGAAGGTGGAGCCTCTGCTAAGTGTGAAAAGAGGCATGAGCTCCACGGCCCAGCCCATCGTGAAGAATATTTCAGTACCTGGAATTTGGTCCAGCAGCTGGGGCTGCAGAACTGGTAGACAACCCGGTCTGTCTTGTTGTAATAGCAGGGCTCAGATAAACTCTTTCTGCAGAAGCTGCAGGGTCTAGGGGGACCTGATGAAACAGACAGGAATTGGTGAGGGCAGCAACACAGGACGTGGGACTGGATTCTGAGGATGGCATGCAAGCTACTCACTCATCCTCAGTCTGTCAAGTTATTATCAAAAAGCAAAGGACAAGAACACCAGGAAACTAAGAGCACCAGATTCTGCTAGGACAGAAATGTTAAACAGATGGAGAGCAGAGTGGTTCAAGGAAGTGACCCTGGCTCTATAGGAATTTGGACAAAATAGGCTGCAATACTTGTCCATTCCTGGACACCCCAGTACTCCATGTAATGGAAAAGGCAATGCCAGCACAGTCCAGCACTACAACTGCTCCCTGCATTCTCAAGAACAGCAATGTACACTATCCTCTGTATTAAGATGTCTACATGCTGCAAGGGTTCCTCCCTCTGCACTTCCACTTGTCTCACTGGACTCTTCCCCAGGCTTTTACCTTCTTTTCAGTCCCATCCACAAGCAATAAACAATACCAAGGAAGGAATTAAGAGTGGAGAGGTGATGATTCCCTCTACACAGGTGCTCTTACCAACTAAGCCTGACTGCTTCACTTTGTGGGAGGTAGTACAGCAAATGGAGCAGAACAGGCCCATCTTGCCACTGCGATCCACGTTGGGCAGCATGTCAAAGTTCTTGCACAGCGTCTTGCACCACATGCAGGGGTAGACCCGAGTGTTCTTCTGCAAACACAGAGCACAACAGAGCTTCCAGGAGGCCATCACAGCTGGCAAGGTTCAACTATCACATCCCACACCACTGCTGTATTCACCACAGGACTGCTCTCCTGCAGTGACCACCTTGTGCCAGGGACAGGCTCACAGTCTGCAGATTTAGTCGGTGGTAGCAAAAAAAGCTGCCTTTGGCACTTCAACTTCTCATTTCAAGGCTAGCCTGGCAGGAATACAGAGTTTGGCAATCCCTTCCAAGACAGTTAAGTGAAGACTGCTCAGGTGACAGAGGAACATATCCAGCCCAGCTTTGGGGAGACATCCAAAAGCCAGTCCACGCTAAGTGCATATACCAGTGTCACTCTACCATCAGCTCACTGACTTTCTGACCCATGCCTGGGTCCATGGTGGGCCCCATGCAGATTTAATCAATTCTGTTTGCCTGCTTCAAAGTTTCCCCACAGCAATCTTTTAACTGCTTTGTTGCAATAGACCAAAGGGATTCAAGTCACCTGCTATTTAATAAAATGCCCTGTGCCACACCAAACAAAGCTGCTGCATGCCCACAGAGACCACCCCCAGCCACCCCAGGCAGCAGCCTCCACACACCTTCTTGTAACTGTTGAGACATGCAGAGTTGCAAAAGCGTTTTTGCTGGCCTTCATGGAAGAGGTACTCCAGGGGCAAGCCCTTGTTGTAGATATAAAGTCCACAGCTGTCACAGCAGTTCGTTTTCAGCCCCTTGGTGGCCCGGAACTTGGTGAAGCAGGCGTCACTGCAGATGCGGTGAACCATGTTCCCATTGCTGACCTCGTGCTGGATCTGCAGAGACATCACTGCTGTCATTCCCCAAACCACCACGGGCCTCCTTCCAGTGCAGCTGTATCACTACAAGCACAGCCCTTGGGATAACAGGCACTAAAACTCTGGGAAGTGCCATACTGGAAGCTGGTGTGGACTCAGGGTGGCCTCCCTCACCAAAAGTCAGTGCAGTAACCGGGAGAGTAGAGTGGCAGGAAGCAGTGAGCCTCAGGGCAAGGAGAAGCTTGGGAGTGAGCCCAAGCCAGCTCAGGGGCTGAGGCCTCACATCACAGGAAAATGCCCTGGTCTTGACCAAGACTAAGTGCTGCAGGTCCTAAGCACTTCATCCAGGGCATGGGAAGAACAAGGGATTTGTTTACCTCGCCAGGTTTGTGGCAAACACTGCAGCGGCTGGTGTCCGAGGGATCTGCAGACTGAGGTGCTGGTCTGTGCTGCTGGGCCTCGTAGAGGGAAAGGCAGACAGAGGTGCAGAACTCATGGAAAGAGCCACCTGAACCAATCTGGGCAACCACAGAGTCCTTGGTGTTCCAGATCTCCCTGGGGATCAGGAGGGGATGGGTTAGTGCAGGGACATATGAGTCCTGCCACAGAGAGACAGGATGGCTCACTGCAATGCACAGGACTTTCTGGTGTCCCAAAAAGCTGGTAAGAACTGTCTCACAGCAGCTTCTGTCCTGGCCCAGAGGAGTGGTGCCTGAAGACAGAGCATGCAGGATGTTGTTTTGAGGGGAGGCTGGAATATGGGGCACTAAGTCCGGGGACAGGCAGGGAATAGCATGAATGTGAAGGGAGTGTAAGGAGCATGGGATAGGTAGTGTGTGAAAGAAGACATGGGGCAGCAGCTGGCAGTGGGCAGGAGTGATGTGGGTGAGCAAGGGCCATAGGAAGGGGACTGGCAGGGAATGCTGTAGAGCAGGTGAGTGGGGTCACAAGCATGGGAGCACAGAGGAAAGGGGAATGAACACACACTTTTTGCAGAAGGTGCATATCTTCTTGCCGGGTGGTTTTTTTGAGAAGGTGGTGAGACAGGAGCTGGAGCAGAAGAGCTGAGGAAGCCCTTTTCGCTGGTAGGCAGTCTGGCCCTTCTGCAGCGGGGTCCGGCAGTTGGCACACGTCATCTTGGTGAAGGTGGAGCGGGCGGCTCGCTGCGCCATCTGAGTGCGCAGGGACATCCGAGTGGAGCGCCGGGTACGGAAAGGAACGAAATCCTCGTCGTTGGGATCATCCACCATTGCATCAGAGTCCTCGTCAGAGACCGGAACTGCAAAGCAGCAGAGGAAGATCAAAAACCCCTCATTAGGAAGTGAGAAACTCTGCCATGAGACACACGCTGGGATTTTCTGAGTCACCTTTCTAGAGTCCCTCTATGTACTTTGTTCTTGTCTGGGTGGAATGATAAAGGGACCCTTAAAAGAAATTGTTGTAACAGGAGATGAATCAAGAGGTCTTTAAACAAACCAGGCTTAAATACAATTCCTCTCTAGGAAGTCATGATATGCCAAGGTTGAGCAGAAGCCCAGAGTGTGAACTTCTATCCTGTAAGAACTGTTAGACCTAAAAGGGAACAAGCTGATCACCACATTCTAGAACAGGCAGGCAATAAAGGAGCAACACACAAATACTAGAGAATGGCAGGGAATATCTCAAAAGAACAGAGACTTTGTGTACTTCTCCAGGAAAATCCCCAAGATGCAACCTTCCTTCAGACAGCCAGCTGCCATAGAGAGAAAGGAAGAAAGCTCCTGGGTGAGGAGATGGAAGATGGATTTCCTGGGAACACCCCCAAGTCTCATCCTGCTACTTAGTGCTTGGTGCCCACACACCACTGTAAAAATACAACACTCCCTGCTTTGACCTAAGTGCCCTGAGAAAGCAAGGAACGTACCCCAGGATTTGTGGGCTCAAAGGACTTGTCCTGTGTAGAAGGGAAGTCTGCACAAAGGTTCCAGAGTTCCCACTGTACTCACACCATGAACCACCTGCCCACAATGGAGCTGGGCCATTCTCTCTGGCTGAAAACAGGCATTGGCCAACCCCAGTTACTCACTGCTCTCAGAGGAGTTCACAGTTTCAGGCCTGGAAGTTTCTGATCTTCTAGGTCGTTCGCTTCTTTTCTGCTCCTAGAAGACATTCAGAAAATAGTTAGGCTAACTATCAGCTAGGACAACCATGCATAAATATCCCAGATTATGGTGAAGTTCCAACTTCTGGGATTTGGCTTCCCAATACCTAGGCTGAAAACAGATAATACTCCATGGATACCTGATCAGAGTTAGCAAGACAGAGGAGACGGGGAAGTAGACTTATGAGAACGACATTTCAGCTGGGGATAGCAGGGACACACTGCAGCCACATTACAGCATAGTGGCAGTGCACAGGGATCATTCTGTCACAAGAGTCATGCAAACTCCTTTCCAGAGGGGTGACAAGGCAGCCAGTGTCCCTCACAGAGTCTGACAACAGCCAGCCACACTCTATGCTCCTGTACCATACGTACTTGACTGCATTATCCTCACCTTCTCAGCTGGCAGCTCGCTTCCCTTCCCAGACAGGCTTTCTCCTGGAACAGAAGCACAGAAGAAGCTTGCATCTAGCATCTTGCTTTTCTCCAAGAGAGTAGCACAGGTGTTCTCCAAACGCAGTCACCCTTTGGGTCAGTCAGCACATGAAGCCTCAGCCTGCTCTGGCTACCAAGTACAGTTCTGGTGGTGGAAGGCTCCTAAACCCACCACCTGTAGTTGCAGATCCAAACACGCGACTTGGGAGGAGCCTGTAAGGGGGAGACCTCCCTGCATAGGGGAGGCAGGCTGGGTGGGCAGTTACCTCCAACTGCTTCTGACCAAGACTAAGCACCTCCTGGGGATGGCCAGTCTGGGCAGAGGCACTTCACCTCTTGGAAACACCTGCTGGTGACCTTCAGTTCCAGCAAAGACTCCAGAGATGAAGAGTGTGAGCTAAGCTGATGTGCAGCCACAGCTTTATTGGGGAAGCTCCTTGCTTCCACAAGCACCAAAAATCAGTTAAAACCATGAAAGCCGGAGCTGGAGCTTGTGCACACCAGAACATTAGCCCCTTTACACAAGAGGCTTTACCCAAATCTAGACCATCAGAAGAGCTGGCTATTTCCACAGCAGAGGATGAGCTGGAGGGTAAAGCAGACTCCAGCTTCAACAGTGTGTAGCTGGATGACCTCCTGAGCAAAAGGAAGCCAAGTTCTGCTGAGCCAACAACTTACCTGTTGGTGGTAAGGCTTCCTGTGCTTTGAGTACACTGTTTTCTTTAAGTGAGTTCTTCCCATTAGCATCCCCTTCCTCAGCCCGGTTTTCCTCCACAGGCTCAGGGGGCAAAGCTGCAGTTCTGTTGTCTGGGCTCAGTTCCACCTCTGCTTCCCCTGCCAGCCCTTCCCTCTGCACAGGTGAGCTTTTCCTTGGTGCCTTCAACTTCATCTTTTTTGTTTGTTTAAGACTGAGTTGGGGTGGGGGGGGCATTGTGGGACTCGAGGACTGTGCTGTGGTTTCTTCCGTGGCTGAGGCACTGCTGAGGTTCCCGGAGTCAGAGACGGGTTGTTGGGGTGATCCAGGGGCATTGTCACCAGACAGTGCAGGAATAGCAGCAGCACCATCTTCCTTTACATCCCCAGAACAATTTTTTGGTGCATCCTCCCCTTCTTTCCCTGTTTCTGGACCAAGGGCTTCTCTAGACAGGGCAGAGGAGTCTGCCGGTCCACGTTCCACGCCCTGGGAAGGTTGTGCCTTACACAGCCCATCCAGAGCCTCTGGTTTACCTAGTTCCACCAAGTCAGAAGTTTTACCCAAGTCATCTAAGACATCAGGTTTCTCCAGCATATCCAATACAACAGGTTTATCTAGAACATGGTCATTTGATTTATTTAGATCAGACAGGCTGTCTGCTTTCATTACAACGTCCAAGTCCTCGTCTGTAGTCATTTGCTTGGATTGATCCCAGCCAGGGGGCTGAAGAACTGAAGCTTCCTGGGTAGAAGCTGTTTGGGAGCCCAGGAGATCTTCACCAAACTCCATGTCAGCAGGGAGATCACCAATGAGTGGTTTGTCAGGCAAGGACAGGGGGTCCAAAGATCCTGAAAATTCGCTGGAATCCATTTAGAAGATGGGAACTGGAAATGAGAGAGAGACTTGCAAGTTAATGAAAAGCAGTCTAACACAGAACATGAACTGCCCACTCTTCTGAGCACTGCTGGAGTAAAACAAGGCCCAGGAATGCTGCCAGGCATACCAGACACCAGCAGGTCAATGACCTCTCCTTGTGAGGGTACAAAAGTCAGCAGCAGTATACAGTAGTTTGGTACAACAGACCTTTGGGAACTCTACAGCCCTCACACACCTCACCACAGCACAGCGAAGAGACTGGCTTATGCTAAATAACACAGTGGGGTATGAGAAATGACTTGAGCACCAGTTCAGGAGGCTCCTCACTGATGTTCTGCAGTAATACCCCCACCCCTGCCTTCTTCCCTATCCAAATAATCTGGTCTGTCCTTTCTCCTGATCTGTTCTTACGGAGCTAACACATCTTTAATTTTTAAAATACCTTTTTTCTCTTGAACACAAAGGTAGAAATAACTCCTTTCAAGCCCCGAAGTCTGAGTCTTAACAAGACACAGGATGACAAGATGCATTAATCTTGTAAGAAGACAGATATAAACAATGTTGTAGTGTAACTACAGCTACTGCATAGCCCCATAACTATGTGGGCTAATATTCAGACATGGAACAAACAAAAGCTTAAGTTAGAACTAGGAGGAGTTCTGGAGAGTGGCAAGAAGAAAGGTGGTAAAGCTCTGACGTTAAAAGCAGTCATAAGAAGAACAAGTAGCAAGGTAGACACAAGCATGCAGTGCAGAGTCAGGAAAAAAGACCAGTGTGACTTTGCAGGGCACAAACAGTACACTTGAATAGGAAGGTGTGATGCAGACAGCCAACCTCAGAGGTAAAGTTACAGCCCAGCTCCTCATGGTCGACATTACCATAAGACAGAAAGGTCAAGACTTTGTGATGAGGCAAGTAATATGGTCTAAAACTGAATTAAATCCGCACAAGGAGATAATGGCTGACAAACCCAAAGAGGGAAAGGGAGCAGGACCTGGAGTCTGCAAGTGGTAAGGCAGTGTAAGACTTGAAGTAACATCATGTCCCCCAAACAGGCTCTAAGCAGACACTACAAAAAAGGCACTAGAATCAAATGGTGTGGCAACAACCTATCCCTCCCCATCAGAGTAATTCAGATTCTAAATTTAGCACTGTTTTAATCTCTGAATGAGAAGACTCAGTACTCTTGTCTATTTGGGCTTACAGTGGGCATAACTCATATACATCAGTGAAGGAGGAAGCCTGAAATAGTTTCACTGATGATGGCTGTTTAATTCTTTTTTTATATCCTTCCCTCTGAAAGGACAACCAAGTTCTCACTCACAAATGGTTTGCTCAGAAGTAAACAGAACATACTTGGACAGAGAATGTACCCAACTTCTGAAACTTATTCAAGCGGGAATTTAAGGAAATCATACCCAACAACTGGATTTCAAAGCCACTGCCTCCTTATTTTATCGAAATACACAGTAATGTTTTCTGTTTCCTGGTGGCAGATAAAGCACTGTTCCCACAATCACAAACAGAAACTGAAGCAAATGTAATCTTTAGAAATGCTCAGCAAGCTCCACCCCTCAGGACTTTGGTGTTTCTGTTCACTTTAGTTACAAGATGAGACAAAACTTTAGAATAAGCCAATTCCAGAGCAATACAGGATCTAACACATGCTTTAGTGTGGCTGACAGAAATAAGAAAAAAGTGAAATAGAAACAAAGACATCTGAAAGAAAGGTCCTAAGGATTTGAAGCAGATGAGAACCCTCCCAAGATGATAAACACAGTTTTTTTTCCTGCTGCTCAGAATATGAACAATGTCTCCTGCTCAAAGATATCCCCCACCCAGATTCACAGACAGACAGCAGACCCTACAATAATAAGCAAAAAAACCTCAAGGCATCCAGATAAAGAAGGAAATTTATTTATAGGTTTATTTAACAGAGGTAGCATGCACCTCAGAATCACCTCAGACACTTTGCACCAAGTCTGCCATGAACCTCTAAGGTGATACTCCTAAAGTATTTGCCACTTTCAGCTGGCCTAGTCTTTGCTTGGTAGAAATAGACCCTGGAAATATTGGAGCATAAGAAATCCATTTGGGCATTCCCTCTCAGAGGATAATGCAAGCAACAATCTATGAACGTGTTGTGCAACTCATGTGCTCTACAAGTGGACCAAAGGCATCTGGTTTAACAGTGTACACCTTAACACTGCTTTCAAACTTTGGGCATCACAATGCAAGACAAAACTCTGACTTAATGGCAACGTCCTTGACCAACAGAAAAGTCCTAGAGAGAACAAGTATTCTGCAGATTAAGGCAACTCCAAACTACTGGGATGTGGCTGGGACAGGCCTTTCTGCAGAGGCAAGGCTGCAGTAAGAGCACTTGCTCGCACGCTCTGACTGGAAGCACAGCGCTCAGCCCCTGTGCTCGAGGGTCCTGTCCCCTCTCATCAGCTCTGTCTGAATCCTCCCAGCAGAAAAACTCACACGTTCTGCTGAAGGAACCAAAACCTCTTCTTAGGATGTGCAAAGCTAAGGACTGCTGCAAAAGGACCATGTACTCAAATATCCTGTTCCTATTCACACCAAGAATGGATACCTGGTGAGAGAGTGTAAGAAACACAACTAACAGGATGTTCCTCTTCAGCACATCCTCCAATCAAGGACTCAGCTGCTGAAGAACCACTTGGCTTGAGCTGCACTGACAATGTCCCTGTTAAGAGTCTGTACTGGGCAAATCCTCTGTGAATCTGCCTAATCCCACTTTGAACCAGTTTATACTTTGGACCTCCTAAAATTCCAGTGGTTTTAAGTTCTGCGGCTTAACATTTAGTTTTCAAAAGTATTTTTCTTTTATTTTCAACCACTGCAGCAGAGCTCCAAGGTGATACAGGGCAGATGAATGCCAACTCTTGATGTATTTAGAAGAATGTGGAAAAGCTGATGGAGTTAAGAGTTGAGGCTGGACCCAAGGTGATCCTGACAAACAGTCTGAGTGGGAAAGCACGGAATGTCCCTGACAATGAATTCTTTATAGTGGCTTTCAACTACCAGCTGATAAGGATGAGGAAGGCAGCTCTCAAAACAGGAAAGAATGGTATTTTCCAGTTCTGTGGGTTGCTCTGAAATCAAACTCAACCTAAAGAAATTAGAGCTGCTCAGCTGCAGCAAGGTAAGAAGCTCTACTTCTGTCTGCCCCAGGCAGTCAGATTCGTCTGGGCCTTCTGCTAAGCTTCACAGTGAGTTAAGCTGCAAACAGAGCGTGCACTTTATCTCTGGTAAAGTCTTTTCTCACTTTCTACAGCAGAAGCAGAATAGCTTATTGTTTCTGGCAGATGCTGAAATGATCCACCACAAGTCATGGCCTCTCTTATTCCAGGAGCAGCAAATGCACAGCTCAGTCACTAGGGTTTGGTCACTGGTCTGCTCGAAATCTTCCTCTTTTCCAGCCACATAACTGACAGCAAGAAGAGTACACTGCAACATGACTTGGCCAAAGCAAGAGGAGGCGGTGTGCTGAAATCCCGCACTTCACAGAAGACACGACTGCTCCATTTGGAAACTCCTTACTTAGGAGTAAGTACTCCCTGGAGTATTCAGTAACAGATATATTCTTGGAAAGAACAAATTGAAGGAGCAAAGTCTCTTCCACAACAGCCTGCAGCAGAATGCTTCCCAAGTAGCGTGCAAGCGTTTCCAGAGGAGTGATGGGACAGCTGAAGGTCCTCCCCAGGTGTGCTGGACTGGCACAGAACACGACACTGGCTGCCAAACTCAGTGCCTGTGGCTACCAGACCTGCCCAGCCCTTTCTGCCAAAGAGGGGGAACATGGGATCTTCTCTCAGATCTGGAAGTTCAAAGTGCAACATCTCTGCCAGGACACGTCAGCACATCCAAGTTGACTACCTGGGACTTCATCCAGCTTATTAAAGACATCAGTGGTGCTGTAACTCAGGTAACTATTAGGAGGGGAATATGTGGCCCACCTACAGAAATGATGATGTACCATCAAACATTTAATTAAAAACAGACAGCAAGAAAAAATGCTGCTGTTACTCTCTCCCAATGAAATGAACATCTCAGAAGTCTTTACAGCCCACAAAAAATCCCACAGCCATGCAGTTACGGCTTTCCTCTAGCAAAGGAACACCAACTGCTTGGGTATCTGTCCTGGACTTTTGTTCATGGACGTGGATTCAGATTTTCAATACTTTTGAAGGCTGAAGAATTATCTTCTTCACTATTAGAGATCATCTGAAATACGAAAATAATTAACTAGTAACTACAAAAGACACTTAAATCAACATTTTAGCCACTTCCCATCTACAAGGCCTGTAAGACCTGAGCAGAGTTCTGGAACGAAGCTTCTAGTGTTTTGTGCCAAATTTTTGAATAAACAGTAACACCCAACCTAGAATTTCTCAACAAAAACAACAGTGTCCAATCAATAAAACATTAAGGAAGTAATATCATGTCCTACCAGCATGGTTTCAGTCAATGTATCCTCATTAACAATACTATTCTTTGAGTGGTGAGTACAGCAAAAGCCAACTTCTCTGCTGTGACTTATCTCAGTTTATCTGGGCAGCTGATAGCTTTCTAAATTCAAGCACTGCAAACCTTTATTACATACTGGTTAACTCATTTCAACTCAAATTAATTTACAAAGAATCACCAGTAAACTAAGCACACTACCACGGACCAGGTTTCAGTCCAGCCAAAATTCTCCAGAAAGGAGCAGAAAGGATTTTGTTACTTACTAGTGTTTTTGGAGAGGCAGCTCTCTGAGCTACAAACTCAGTCTCCAAAGAACACAAAGCCCACTTGGTGACATGCAGTACAGAGCTACTTGCACACAGGACCATGTTAGACCATTACTGTCTCATTCTTGGCTACACTTGATAACAGTTATTGGAAGAGTTGAGATGTTTCAAATTAAAAAAATCTGACAGAGTGACACAAGAATCCCACTGCTTTATGAATCAGCCATGGTTTAGAAAACACCCTCCAGTGCTAAACTTACTTTGTTCACTGAAAAGAAATGGGGAGACATGACCCATCTCAAAAAAAACACAAGGTAAGAAGATCTACAGCAGACAACTCCTTGGAGATACAGACAAATGCACACAAGGACGCAAAAAGCTGGAAATCAAAGTCAGACAAGCTCATAAACACATGATTATACAACTGACCATGGGATCTGTAAGCCCTCTGTGATTCTGAGGTTTTACATGCAGTGACTCACTCCAAGTCAGCTACAGCTCCTGCAGATGCCACTGGTCAAGTCCTTCAGCTTGTGCTTTGCAGGGAGGGTTTGGTGAACGTTGTCTCACCTCCAAATGTATTATTGGTTCTCAATCAGTGCAAACTGCAGCATCTTTCACCACATCCCCTTCAGGCCAGTCTTCACGTGTGACTGGGACTGTCTACAAAACAGGAACTGGTACACAGGGCAAAAAAGGACCTTTCCAGAACATCACCAGCAGCATCAAGACTCCAGCAATTGTTTCTTGATAGTCCCAAAGCCAGGAGAGATCACCACTAGATTTTTCTACAGCGAGAGCCCAAGCTCAGGGCTGCAGGCCTCAAATGTAGTATCACAGTCACCCTGAACCCAGAAAGCCTAAATCCTTCAGCACTGAGCAGCTGGTGCTGCAAAACACAACCACGAGTCTCCTGTAAATTCCTCAAAGGCAGGAATGACCAAACTGGATTTTGAGCTTGCATTCCAGAAACTTCACCTCAGTTTCAAGAAAGTGCAAGAAGGACAATTTTCAGAAATCTCACAGAACTGCCTGGAATTAGGTTTACCAGGAGACTCCCTGCAACACTTCAAATATAACTGACAACATTCCTCAATCTCAGCATCATCTGCTGCTAACCAGAGCAGTAAATGCTAAGACAGCCAACAGGAGCATCCTCATCCATCCAGAATGCCATCCTGGCAGCACTTTGAAATGGCTTGGATCCCCCCACATCTTGTAAGACCAGGATCCTCCCCAAGCACTAAGTACCAAGGCTTTGCAACACAGAAAGGAGTAACAAGTCTAAGTTCACCCTTAGCAGCAATGCTATCTGGAGAGCAATTCAGCTTCAAGAACCAACTCCACTCAAGTCCAAGAGAAAATTCTCCTGGTGTTTGTACAGCCAAAATAGTGTTAAACACATGGGAAGGGGGTGAGTGGGTAAAAAAGCTTTGGAAGTACTATCAGAAGCACAACAAAAAGTACTCGGAGGTACAGCATGCTTGAGCAGTGTGTATCCAAAGTGCCTTAATGATATTAAGACAATGATTAAAAAAAGTAAAAGACCTGGAAGTGGTAAAAAACAGATGGTCATCACGTCTCTCTACCAGTTGCCCAAATGCTGCAGGAAGGCATCAGAACACCTGACAAAGTTCTGGCACGTCTCACAAGCAGCTACAGACAAATGGAGAGGACAGCAGGTGACTCTCCAGAGGAGTGCTGCAGCCTGGGAACAGTCCACGGACTCCCTGGAGGTCCTCAAAACCCAACTGGACAAAGCCCTGAACAAGGCCTCAAGTCAGCTCTGCTGCAAGCAGGAGATCAGTTGGACCAGAAACTTCTAGAGGTCCCGTACAACCCAAATCTGTCTGTGGTTCTGTGAATAAACCCTACTGCACAGCGAAGAGAGAGAAGACAAAAGGGCAGAGTCTCTAAGAGGATGTATCTTTGAGGGCAAAACATCTCATTTTCCTTAAGAGGCCTTGCAGAGCCAAAATACTGGAAACACAATGTGAGTTGTCTCCTCTGCCTCACTGACAGTCCCAGATCCCTCTGCAAGGTGCCTGCCACCAAAGTGCTGGGGAGGGATCTCAGCGCTGGGAGGCCTCACCTCACGTGCAGCTGTTCAAACTGGCCCTGGGTAATGCTGTGTTGAACAGAGCAGTATCTCACCCCGTCTAGAGACCAACTCCTTTCCCTTTGGGCTGCCCAGGGCTGGGCCAGCAGAGCACACTCAAAGCAAGTGGCCAGGAGACACCACCAGAGCCCACGACCAGCAGGACTGGTGAGGATGGTTTCAAACACTGCCATTTCCTGATGTGTACCATCAGCAGAGGAAGAAGTTAACAAAACACGATACTGAGACTAAAACACAAATCCAATGAAACCCTGCTGGTGCTGCCTTTGCTAAGCTAACAAATGCATTGTCACAGCTGCAGCCTATTCCATACTTCCACTGGATTGCTTTCACCATAACCCTTCTGCACCAAGGCTTCCGTCTGTGTCCATCGGAGTTGTACATCCCAGCATCACTGACCACAAGACATCCATAAAGATATCACACAAGGGGCTTTGCTCCCAAAGTGAGGCCATGGGCTCGGCCTGGGCCCTTGCTCTGGCTGCCAGAGATGTGGAAGAATCTGTTGCTACTGTCATCCTCCAAAGAAAAGGCACTCACAGAGAGAGGGATGTGAGCAGGTGCAGAGAGAAAAGAGGTTGTGCAAATATGCACCACAGAGCTGTGAGGTTCAGGTTAGTCGTTACAGCTCTGTACACTGTGGATATTACTTTAATAAGGCTGAGCTCACAATAACAACAGGGCTATGCTCTTATCACCAGCTTTGATCCCAGGATAGGCAGGGTTAGGTAAGAAAATGCAGATTAGAAGTTTTCTTGGGGATTGCAGCTGCAATGAAAGGGAAAGAAGTTATAGCCTAGAACAAAAGCCATAGCTGGAAGCACAGCAGGAGAAGAGGAGAGCACAAATGAAGCAGCTCTCATCCTCACCAAAAGAGACTCCAGGAACCATCCCTCAGCACTCAGTCAAAAATCCTATCCTCCACCATCACCTGACACAGACCACGTCCAGTGCTGCCTCTGCCCACACAAGCATATCTGACTGCCAGGGCCTTTTGCCATGCCAGGCACACACCACAGCCAGCTCCCTGCCTCGCCAGGCCTCCTTCCACCTCTACAAACCACACACGAGGTACTTGATGCTCCCCAGGACACCTTGTTGGCCACAGCTACACTGCCCACATGGGGAGGCTTCCACAGAGTGGGGCCTCCCGCAGCAGCCCAAAGCAGCTTCAGCCCCATGGGGCTGCACCTTTCTCTCATGGGGCCAGATCCTCAAGAGCAGCACATGGTGTCCAGGGATACATACATCCACCAGGCCCTGAGGAGGCTCCAGACCCCCCCCCACACAGGGGGAAGGCTGTCAGAAGGACTGGCCAGATCACCGAGCAAGAGCTGCTGAGCCCCACAGACTTTGCCCCTGCACGTGGTGACAACACCATAAAGGCCGAGCCCCTGGGGACACAGGGAGAGCCAAGCCTGGGCAGGTGCCAGGGCAGAGCTTTGGGGCAGAGGGTGCCAGGGCTGTTTGCTGCCACTGCTCAGCTCTGCCCAGCAGCAAGGACAGGCCCCGCTGGGCTGGGCGCTCCAGGGGCTCCCAGGAGCCACGAACCCTGGGCCCAGCCTGTGCCCAGGCACTGATGTGGCTGGGAGGCACATCCAGCCACCGCCCCCCACAAGGGCTGCCCACGGTGCCTTCCTATGCCAACCCACACCCGGGAGGGGGGCCAGGCTGGGGCTCCCCATCCATCGCAGGGGAACCCAGAGACCACCTCCCGCAACGGGGACAAGGGTCTCACTGGGGTCTCTATGGAAGCGGGGTGGGAATGGGGGTCAGGCTGGTGGGCTCCCCAGCCACAGTGGGGGGACCCAGAGCCCAGACCGCTCCCCAAGAGGGGCGAGGGTCGCACGGGCCATCCCCCCCACCGCAAGGGGCACGGGGTGCACTCTGTACCGGGTCGGGGATGGGGGTCAGATGGGGGCTCCCCATCCATCCCGGATGACTCCAGAGATCACCCCCCTCCAGAGCGAGGGCCGCATGGGGGTCTCCATGGGACCGAGGCGGGGATGGGGACCAGGCAAGTGCGATCCCCCGCC
>NW_008238644.1:3546916-3558191 GCF_000691975.1 Corvus brachyrhynchos
GCAGGAACAAAAGGAACCCGGTTTTCCGAGTTTAAACAATAAATCCTTAGGTCCTCAAGCAGGCTGCAGCATCTCCTGCTATATCAATTTCTTCCCCCTGTTGGAAACCACGGTTTTAATTGCGCCTGGGTTGTACTTGACGGTTTTCTTATGGTTTTGCTCAGTCCGCTCGAAGGTACACGCGGCTCCCGTGGCGTTTGTTCGTTACGTTTCTTGCGTTCATAAGTTTCTTGAGTTTCCAAAACCTGGGCAGTGATATAGAGGTTCCTTCTTTGTCTCAAAATCTTAGGAAAGGACTACTTACAGTTTGGAAGTCATTGCGTTTTTGACAGTGTGTCTGTAAGCGCTGCGAATATAACAAGGTCTGTCTTTCATTGTCGGGTTCCTGTTTTTTCTTCGGGCATAACAGATGACTTCTCAATGCAGGTTTCCTTAGGAAACTGGAAACTTAAGCTTAAGAGCAGTTACTAGATTACTAGAGAAGTAAGTTTGCTCTCGGTAAAGGTTGTTGTAGTGAGAACGTTATTACAGCGATGTGCAGGCACCCCTTAAGACTCAATTTTTTATTAATGCGGAACCAGGAGAAACCCGGCTTTACTTACTATTCAAGCGCCAGTTGACATTGATTAAAGCCGTTCTGCCTCAGCGGGTTTCCGGGTTTTCCTGGTCTGTGTGGACTGGCGCTCCAAAGCGGGTGCTTGTGAGCTGGGACGGGACACGTTAATAGCTTCAGGGGCCCGAACTGATCTAACCTGATAGTTTAGAAGTACGGCGATGTCTCACCGCCGTTAGCATTTTTGGGAGGGAAAAAGTGCTTTAGTTTTATTAGATGTGGATTCTTTTTTTAAGTTTGGATACTTTGGCCGTTCAGAACAAAAACGTATGGAAGTCACCTATGCACTTTGTGTGATTCCTCCGAGTGGGGTTTTTTTTGTGTCAAAGATACTGGGCTGGTAAATGTCCTGGATGTTTTTATTAGGGGGTCGAGTTGAACAGGCTCTTTATCAGCTCCCAGACAGTAACAGACAAGGGTGGCAGAGCAGTCGTTTCCAGTCAGGTTGAAAACAATAACAGTACAGCTGTACTGGGGAATTCCCACAGGAATCAGTTTGTCGTGAGTGACTGTGTCTCACTCCTTTGCATGGATCTCCTGAGGCAGAACAGTGGTACTCTGCGTACCACTGAGTGTAACTCTATTCAAGTACCTCCTGTTGTATCCACAGGCCTTGCAATTGATCCCCAAATACGGTAATGCTGTGAACAAGGCAAAACATTTCACTCCTGCTCCTTTTGCTGTGTGAAGTAGATAACTTACTCTCACTACTCTTCTCTAGGTACTCTTCTCTTCTCTGAGTCTGGTTATTTAGTGTTAGCTATGGAGCTGTGCTTACTCTTATAAAGGGGTTGTCCTTGCAGAGTCTTGCATGCATTGTCTTTGCATAGACAGTCTTTCTCATTCAGTGCCCTGCTTTGTAGCTGGAATCAAGCCATTTATGTTCACAGTTTATTTCATAAGTGTGACCATGACTTGTGTCCTCTGCAAAGCAAAGGAGTTGCTTTCTGTGCCCTATAGTCCTGTGTGGTGAAGTTCCATGTGTGTTTAAGAAAAATGGGGCACAGGAAGATAAAGTGATGCTAAATCCACCCCTGTGTCTGGCACATAACAGAGCTTTCAGGATCATGCTGGACTCTTGTTGAATTAAGGGTTAAAGATTGTATATGCATGTGGGGATTTGAGAATGTTACTGTTTGTGTTTATTTCTGTTGGATATCTCAGAAAACATTTTAACCTTGGGCTTGATCTTCGAGGTCTTTTCCAACTTCATAAATCTCTTCTAGGATAATTTACTGAATAGAGATATTTTTTTTGTAATTGATCTTGTAATTTTTACGAGGTCTCACCTATATGGCTGGTTTGTGGGGTAGGGGTTTTTTTTTGAGTTTTGGGTTGGTTTTTTCCCCCCACTATTTTCACTATTCCAGCCTTCTCTTCAGCTTAGAACTCCATACCCTGAAACCCATCTCATAGAATGACAGCTATCTGAAATGTTATCTGTCTGAACAAAACTTCCTCTTATTTTCATATTTTTCTAGATACCTGGAGTTGTTTTGGAGTATTTTTGAGCAAAAATCTGTTTTCTGGCTAAACTATGGCTTTTCTGTAATTCTTTGTGTTGTAATAGCAACATCCTGTATTGTTACTACAGTTGATTTTTTTCTGGGCTGGTTATCCTGACCAGTTCTCAAAAAGTTTGAGTGAAATATCTCATGTTATTTCAAGCTGCAGTGTGTTGTTTTCTCCCGTTCTAGGCTGTCATTTGCTGGTATTAATGAGCAATGAGGTTCAGTTTTCTTTAAAAAAAACCTGTGGGGCCATTCTGAAATAAATCCCCCTTGTGGCTGGAGAGATGGCTGGAGAGGTTTAAGACCAAGGTGAACGGGTGGTGTTACCTGTATTATCCTGTGTCTCTGTGGTCACTGTGATGAAACCTAATAAAATTTATCCCCCCAACTGTAGAGCAGCTGTGTACCTTATTCCCCTCAGATGAAGGCCTGACTATTGACCTGAAGAATTTCCGGAAACCCGGTGAAAAGACCTTCACCCAAAGAAGCCGCCTCTTTGTGGGGAATCTGCCCCCAGATATTACAGAGGAAGAGATGAGAAAGTTGTTTGAGAAGTATGGCAAGGCAGGGGAAGTCTTCATACACAAGGACAAAGGCTTTGGTTTTATCAGGCTGGTGAGTGACTTGGCACCTTTGGGGAGTTTTTGTGGTGATGGCTCACACTGGAGCAGTACTGCTAATTGAAAGTAGTAGGTGTTCAGATGTCTTGCTGATTAAACCTGCTGATAATCTTAGTAACTGGAATATGGGATTAGCTTCCAAATGGTTTGTCTAGAGCTTGTTATGAAAAGAAATGTGAATTTAGGCAGCTTGTGGCAGGAGTTATGAGAGATCTGATGAATTTATTCTGAAATCAGCTGGTAGAAAGCTGATAAAAAGCCCCACAGGAATATAATGCTATTATAGACAAAGTGAACTTCTCCATTTCTGGAGTACGGAATTCCTATGGGCGTAGTTTGTCATGCAGTATTCCTGGAGTGATTAATGCTCTTGAGGTAGGGAATCTTTAGATGGTCACGTTGAAGTGTGTCTGGAAGGGAGGTAGCTACCACCATGGAGTGGTTCTCAGATTTCTATGGGTCATGCACCACCTTTCTGAGAGCCCCAAAGTGAGTGGATGAGGTTCCCACACCCATGTCTGGGCTGTTTTCATGTAGTGCAACTGCTTGGTAGTGACTTAAATGAGTGGAAAGGTGTGAAAATGGCATAGAAGGTCTTTCATAGGTTGTCATACCATCAGCATTTCCTTATCAGACTTGGTTAATCATTGAACCTTGATTATTTTTTAAAATGTATTTATTTTTTAAAAAAAGGTGCTTTGTAGCCTTAATATAATTGTGTGATAATGATAATTTCATTGTTTGCCTTGTTCATACTGGCTGTTGGACTAAACTTACGCATTTGTTACATATTTCTCACCCTCCCCGCCCCCAAGCTCTGCCTGTTCAGTCACTGATGATAAGGAATAGCTGTGGTTTTTTGGCACACTTCTTACCAAGCTGTGGGAGAATCATTTATTTCTCTCAGAAGTACATGTTATGGAGAAATAAGCTTGTGTTTAATTCCGTGCCTCACTGGGAGTTTTAATGGTGGTTGTTTTTATCTGCAGGAAACTCGCACTCTGGCAGAGATTGCCAAGGTGGAACTGGACAACATGCCTCTCCGTGGGAAGCAGCTCCGAGTGCGCTTTGCCTGCCACAGCGCCTCGCTGACAGTCAGGAACCTGCCTCAGTTTGTGTCCAATGAGCTCCTGGAGGAAGCCTTCTCAGTGTTTGGCCAGGTGGAAAGGGCTGTGGTTATTGTGGATGACAGAGGACGATCCTCTGGGAAAGGCATTGTGGAGTTCTCAGGGAAGCCTGCTGCTAGGAAAGCGCTGGATAGATGTAGTGATGGGTCTTTCCTGCTAACTACGTAAGTGCAGATGGGGAGAGGTGCTCTGCTGGCATGTGCAGGTTGGGTGGCTGGTTCTTAACACCACAGTGGGACAGATGGGGCATGAGGTGGTAGGGGATTGGCCTGGGGAGAACTTTATTTAGCTTTGTTCCAACAAGAGACAGTCTGTGCTGAAGCTCAGGTCTGAAAACTTTCTTCTGGGAAGCTGCTAGTGGGGTAAGTGCATAAAACTTCCAAATAAACTCTTTCTCCATAAAACAACTTTAGGGCAATTAAAGCAGCCTTTAAGAACAGGACCTGTTTCAGAGGCCATCCGTATAACTTGTTTGGAAATGAAGCTCAAGTGTTTTAATTGTACACTGTGGGTCACTAAAGGGGAGAGTCTTGGGATGGGATTCTGCTTGGCAGCATGCATTGCTGGGGTGGAATGCCACTGTGGGCATGGGATCTGTTGGAGAGGCTGCTCAGATAGATTGGATTGTTTAGAGTTTTCACCATTATAAACTGTTTCCCCTGTGCTTCAATGTAATAAGGCAGAAAAGCATGTTCTTTCATAATTATGTGAACTTGCTCAAGCAAATAACCAATTCCAGTTGCATTCCACGGAGCAGTTTGTTGCTCTGTTAAGAGGGAGCCATTTCTGATCTCTTGGAAAAAAAATTACTGTATATTTTGTATTATGCTTCTAGAATTTGTGACTAGAACACTTCCTGAAATGGGGCTATATTGCTCATTTTTAAAGTAATTTTTAAAGTTTTGTGCTTCACACCTCCTGTGGATATGTAATAGCACAGCTGTACACAAGCACATTCAGTTTCAAAAAGCAGGTTTTGCTTATTTATTTTTTAACACCTGTTTTTCTCCCTGTGACTCCTTGAGGATACCAGCATAGTGGGTAGTGCTCTACAGGAGGATTACTGCTAGAGAGCTTTTGCTGATTCAGAAGTCTGTACCTGAAAGAACCATGAAAACAGATTTTTAGAAGTGATCATGCAAAACTAATCACTAGCAATGTATAACTTAGGTTAACATTCAATCTCTTTATAGCTATCAGTACATTAGGTTCTGGTACCTAGGACCACAAACAAGTCTGTTGTTCCTTTCTAGTTATGGTTTGGTTTTGATTGAACTTGTTCTGGTTTGTCCTAGTTCAAGACAGGAAAGTTAGATAAACTGTTTGAATTGGTTCATGTTAGAAAATAAGATTATTAATAATGGAATATGTCACATCAAAGCAAAAAGTTGTATTATGGATCTTCCGCTGAGAAAAGGGATTTTAGCTTTCCATATCCTGCCTTGCTGCTGGAGCCTGGGTACCCATTGCCACTTGGCACAACAGGATCATCTCTTCATTTCCCCAGTCCTGGCACATGGGACTGAGGAGCCCACGGGAAGCTGGGGTGCTGCTTTGTGCTGGGGATGAGCAGTGTCAGTGCTGTGGTGGAGAGCTGATTCAGAGACCAGGTCAATACTTTCTTCTGCAAGCAGAAGCCAGGAAGACAGAAGCACACATGTGCAGTGTCTGTTGTGAACTGCACCAGTGGATTCCCTGGGGGGTGGAAATTCAGGCAGGGGCCCAGTGGACCTTCCTAGAGCACAGTTGCCAAGCAACAGTAGCACATGGTGGCCTCACCAGGAGGGTATGACTGGATGGTACAGCCTGCAGCCTCCAGTGAGGAGTGGTGTAGTGACTCTGCTTTAGATGGCCATAAAAAGGCACAGATGGACTTGTGCCACTCTAGAGACAAGACTTCATGCTGGGTAGATCCTACTGGAGCATGTCAGATTCCAGTTAAGCTGTTAATTTGAACCAGTAGCTACAATTCAGTACAATTTTGGTTTGGATTAAACGGAGATTTTGATCAACAGTTCCACTCCTATTCTAGAAAAAAGGAAAAAAAGAGTGTTCAAAGTGATTTCTGGTTTCACGTTGGTTGAGATCCGCAGCTGCTCTGAGTTCCTTTGAGCAGTGCTAAAAGCAGTGTAAGTTCAGACTTAGTACACATGCTTTCCACAACTGCAAGCTTGTTCTTGAATTTTCTTGAGAGCACCTCACCTTTTCTTTACAGATTCCCTCGGCCTGTCACTGTGGAGCCCATGGATCAGTATGATGATGAGGAGGGTCTACCAGAGAAGCTAGTCATCAAAAACCAGCAATATCACAAGTATGTGCCTGGCATGCAACAGGAGATGAGAGTGCCTGTGGGCTAGTGCCTCAGTCTTAGAAGGGTGGCTCATCAGGTCATCCTTTTCTCAGTAAATGTGGCCTGACTTTGGAAGGAGAATTCCATTCACTGTTCTCTTGCCATGATTGGCTGAAAGAAAACAGTCATTTTGAATCCACACTCCTGGATAAGACTGGTAGCCTTCTCATATTTTGTATAAGTCCATTTCAGTTCTTGGAATAAAAAATAAAGTCAATTTGAGATAACACAGATGATATGAGATTCCCTGGGAAGTATTACAGAAAGTCTATGTAGGAAACACTTGAACCCACAATAGAAACTTAAGGAATTATGTGACTAGCATTAGGAGATTGTAGAGCTATCCAGATATAAGACCAGAGTTTTAGAAGGCTTCCCAGTGTAAGTAGGAATCCTGTGATCTGAGCAGTTGGCATTAGCAAACCATGTGAGCTCATGAATTTTTCAAGTAAGGAAGGTGAGAGCTTCAGGATGTGGGTGACTGAATTAAGAATAGTCCTGTGCTGCAGGTGCAGCGTGAAAATAACATGCACATTTGGGCATTGTTTTTTTCTGGAGTGCATCTGTCCATAAGATGTGCAGCAGGAGCAAAGGCTGTTGCTTTCAAGGGTATTTCTGAATCTCCTTACCCAGAATCTCTTGGTGTCTTATGAAAGCAGTGTCATTGCCTGTTATGGAGGAGGACAGCTTCCATGCAGGAATGAGATGATTCCTGAGGAGCAGACAAACTGATGTCTCAGGCAGAGTGAACTGTTAAAAGGGCCTGCTATTGCATTTGACACACAAATGGAGTTTTCTTGGTTCCTCCTTGCTCTCCTGAAGCATTCACTAGCTCTTCATTGTTTGACAGGGAGCGTGAGCAGCCTCCTCGGTTTGCACAGCCTGGCAGCTTTGAATATGAATATGCCATGCGTTGGAAGGCTTTGATAGAGATGGAGAAGCAGCAGCAGGAACAAGTAGATCGCAACATCAAGGAAGCTCGAGAGAAGCTGGAAATGGAAATGGAAGCAGCTCGCCATGAGCACCAAGTGATGCTCATGCGGCAAGGTACCGGTCAGAGATAAATACCGGATGGGAACAGGGCCCTGCACCATCCAGGAGTGGGTGGCTCAGTAGACTGGCTAGAGACCACTGAAGGTGAGCCATCGTGGCTGCTTGTCTTGTAATCAAGCATGGTAGCAGCAAATGAATGGAATCATAGAATCATTTAGGTGGAAAAGATCAGTAAGTCTAACCATTAACCTCCTTTAAGGTACTTGTAGAGCAATAAAGTCTCCTTGAGCCTCCTTTTCTCCAGGCTGAGCCCCCCCAGCTCCTCAGCTGCTCCCCATCAGACATGCTCCAGACCCTTCCCCAGCTCCATTCCCTTCTCTGGACATGCTCCAGCCCCTCAATGTCTTTCTTGTCGCAAGTGGCCCAGAGCTGGACAGGATTTGAGGAGTGGCCTCACCAGTACCCAGTCAGGGGGACGGTCACTGTCCTGGTGCTGCTGGTCACACCATGGCTGGGACAGGCCAGGTGCCACTGGCCTCTTGCCCACCTGGGCACATCTGGCTCATGTTCAGCTGCTGTTGACCAGCACCCCCAGGGCCTTTCCCACTGGACACTTTCCAGCCCCTCTGCCCCAGGCTGGAGCTGCAGGGGGTTGTTGTGACCCAGGAGCAGGGCCTGGCACTGAATCCTGTTGGACCTAACATGGAGAGATGTTACTGTATTGGTGAAGGGTTTTTTTTTGAGTTTTGGGTTGTTTTTTTCCCCCCACTATTTTCACTGTTCCAGCCTTCTTCTCTTGTGTGTTAAGGTTCTCATTCAGGAATTCATAGGCAGTGGCATGGGAGATGAGTTTGATTGTGTTTTTTGCTGTTGTCTTACACAGATTTAATGAGACGCCAGGAGGAGCTGAGGAGAATGGAGGAATTGCATAACCAAGAAGTACAAAAACGTAAACAGTTAGAACTCAGGTAAGGGGCAGGCTGTGAAATGCTGTGAATCCATAGTGGAATAAAACACCTCTTGACTGCACCTAATTGTTCATTGTGACAATTTAATTATTACCTAAAGTGTGGCTGTTACTTTGGGCCTTTTTGTTCATAGGGCACAGCTGGTTTAAGATGGAAGAGTTAGGAGTTTCTTCCAATTGATTAGTATTTGCTTCTTCACAGTTTTGTCTCTCATTTAAGCTCCTTTAATGAGGCAGATAGAAAAACCAAAATCTCTGCTGTGAGTTAGTGGCTTCAGCGCTGCAGATTGGGAAATCCCATTCCATCATCTCTATTTTCATTTGAAGGGTAGCTTAGTCTCAGATTTTTCTCTCCATTGTAGCAGTTCCTGGTCTTGGGGTCATTTTGAGAAGCTCCAGGAGGATTACCAGACTATTTGTGTAATAGAAGGGGCTTGAGAGCTGTCAGGCTTGAAGCTTGATATTGCATGTAGTCAGCATGCATTTGGGAGCTGCTGTGTACATAGAATCATTTAGGTTGGAAAATACTTCTAAGATCAGTGAGTCCAGCTGTAGATCTAGCACTGCCAAGCTCACCGTGTCCCTAAGCACCACATCTACACATCCTTTAAATCCTTCCAGGGATGGTGACTCCACCACTTTCTGGGCAGCCTGTGCCAATGCTTTGTAACCCTTTTGGTGAAGAAATTTTCCCTGATACCAAATCTAAGCTTTGCCTGGTGCAACTTGAGGCCATTTCCTCTTATCCTGTCACTTGTTACCTGGGAGAAGAGACTGATTCCCACCTGGCTCCACCCTCCTTTCAGGCGTTGTAGAGAGTGATAAGGTCCCCCTAGAGTCTCCTTTTCTCCAGGATGAGCCCCTCCAGCTCCCTCAGTTGCTCCTCATGAGACACATGCACACAAGTATCTCGTGGTTTTTGTTTTTTTTTTTTTACAATGAGCTCCTCAAAACTGAAAGTTTGAAGTGTAAAGTTTCCAATCAAGATCCATGAGGCAGCACTGCAACACAGTGATGCAGGTGGTTGGTGTATGTTGTGCTGATTATCCTTGGACCTTTTTTTACAGGCAAGAGGAGGAACGCAGGCGCCGTGAAGAGGAAATGAGAAGGCAGCAAGAGGAGATGATGAGACGCCAGCAGGAAGGCTTTAAAGGGAATTTTGCTGATGCGGTACGAGTGCTTCTACGTTTCCATTACATCTGTACACTCACAGTAGATTTTTCCCTTCCACAGCACAGCTGTCTGTGGATTTTTAACTTGGTTGGAGGACTGTACATGAGTAGTGCATTCTACCCTAAATTATTGACTCCCTCCAATCTTAATACAGTTTAGCCTGGAAACTATAAATCCCCGGGTTCTGTTCCACTGCTCTTCAGGTAGGACTCTCTGTAGCTGTCTTGCTGTACAGGAAAATGTATGCTGACTAGTTTTATTCTAACAGCAACACACACTGTCCTGAACCACTGCAGCAGAACCCTGTTGTGATTATATGACTGGCTATATCCCTAGCCTGCAGTCTGTCTTAGTCATGATAAAATTATCCCAACTTGAGGCATTGCTGCAGGCATGGTGTATGCTTGTACTTAAAAGTCAGTTGGTCAAGTATTTTTTTTGTAGTGTAACCTGTGTGGTAACCTGCCTTTTAATAACAATATCTCTGGTTCTATAGAGAAATGCCTTGCAATCTGTTTCCAGTCCCAGCCACCTTCTATTGTGGAGGCAGCTGTAGGGCTGTTCAGGTGGTGTAATGGCATTGATGCAGTTGAGGGGGGCAAGTGTTTAGTGCTTACTAGTGAAAACCTGGCCCCTAGGCAAAATAGCTAAATATATGTCAAACCAAAAGGGCCAAAAGCATGGCTGAGCCAAGTGTGGGAATATTCTCCTTGTGCAGCAGAAATCCTGATTCCTCTAAATAATACTGCCTTTGTATGATAAATAATGGCACTGAGACTACAGATGAAGTGAAATCTGTCTTCAGTTACCACTGTGAAAAAAGTAGTGCCCTCAGTGAGCTGAGGAGGTGCTCCTGGTTTTGCAGTGAGAGAGATCTGTGATAGGTGTTCCTGATGCTTGGTTAATAAGAGAAATTGAACTCACTAAATGGTATTTTAGTGCAAGTGACCCAGTACCATGTCTTTATGTAAGCTTGTATTTCTTTCAACAGGAAAAGCTTCTTAGCTATGCTGAGGGAGTAGCAAAACTAATTCTATCTAATGTGTCACTACTGCTCAGCACTTCTTTCCATAAAGATATCTTTGGTAAAGTCTGCATGTGCAGCTTTGCTGCTGAATGTTTTATTACAGTTCTGAAAAACAATCTTTTAGAATGAGGTATTTTAAATAAGACCTGTTCATTCAGCAGCTATCATGTGAAGGTTGCTCCTGTCTTTGAGATTTATCCTGGGAATTACTTTCTACACATTGTTCAGTAGTAAATCCTCAGAAGTCATTGAATTTGTATAATTGCCTTTTTTTAAAGCCTGATTATCAGTTGAAATGAGTGTCTGTCTTTCCAGAGGGAGCCACCAGACATGCGAATGGGACAGATGGGTATGGGAGGTAAGAGTATTCTTTGTTCCTGTGCATGTTCATTTCCTCTCTTACAAAATCTGCACTTTTTTTTTCAGTGATTTCATTTTATTGGCTTCTTATTTAGAAACTCAGTCAAACTAATCTCCCAGGCTAGTAAGAGGAAGTATTCATGTGACAGGAAACATAACATGCTGTAAAGCAGGATCAGTTTGTCTTGACCTCATAGTGCAAAGCTGGTTAATAAAGACTGGGACTCTGTCCCTGCATGGGGCAGACCCCAGTCACTGTGTGTGTGTGCCAGGACTATTCCTCAGTTTTCTTTTCCAGGTACCATTGGCATGAACAATAGAGGAGCTATGGGTGGTACCAATGTCCCAGCTCCTGCACCTCCTGCTGCTGGTCCTGGAGCTATGATCCCTGATGGAGCCATGGGAATGGTAATGTATCTCCATCTGCTTTTTGTGCACACCTTAAATGCAGATTATGTTGTTTCCAGTATTAAGCACTAGCTGGTGAAGTTGAAGCTTTTTTATCTACCCAAACCTGTTGCTTCACTCCTGCTG
>NW_008238644.1:3558205-3566204 GCF_000691975.1 Corvus brachyrhynchos
TGCTGAAATCTTTAGTGGTTAATCTTGCCTTATTACTAGCTGATAATTTTCAGGAGATTGAGCCAAGTCTAGTTAAACTGCTTAATTTACTTCCAAGACAGCTAGTGCTAAAATGCTTGTTAGAAAGATCTTAGCAATAATATATGGTTATTTTTAAATGACCTAATGGGAAGCACTTTGTTAAATTGAGGTTTTTGTGAGTAGATTTTTGCAGGCATAAAGCCAAGCTTTCAGGAGTGTTCTGTTCATCACCAGTTCTGAAAACAGTTCTCTCCTGTGCTCATAGGCTAGAATGAGTTCAGCTAATTTGCTTAGGAGGTCAAGACAAAGAATAAATGGAGGTTATGCTTATTTATTTAACTTTTTAAAATTTTTCTATTTGATTTAGTTTTGAACTTTACTGCAGGGCTTTGCAATAGACTGTGGCTTTTGTGGCATCTGTCATTCCTCTCTGTCATACGGAGGATTGGTCCTCCCACAGTGTCAGCACTTGTAGTCAGCAGCAAACAGCAGCAGTCATAGTAAATTTTGTCCTTAAAGTTCATCTTCCTTCAGTGTTTTTTATGATCTGGTCTAATAAACAGTTTTCCTGCAAACCTTCCTACTCAGACTTCTTGCTCTGTCTTATGACTGCTATGATGCAGATTTTTTTTTTGTCATAAAGAACAGTTTTATTTATCTAAAAGCTTCTGTACCTAAGTGGTAGGGATGCAAAGCAGCTGATGTTAAGGGAATGTGCACTACACATAGAAATTAAGGGGGAAGATGAAGCCAGGAGTGGAAAGGGGAGTTCAGATGGCTCACCTGCTGCTCAGCAGGGCCCTAGTCTGTGAGGTGGTGCACACTGTCCCAGTATGTCTGACTGCAGGTTGTGTGGGGAAAGGGACTTTGTTTGCAATGGTCCTGTCAGTCCAGGTTTGGGACTGTGGGGATGTTTTTGGTGGGGTGAAGGCTTGCAGTGAGGTCAGCTGGAATTGTGGAATCCTGGTAGAATTTGAATCAACTCAAATGGCTTTTAACTGCCCTTTGTTCTTCCTTGTTTTTCTCCCTGTGCCTTCTGCATTTGTCCTCATTCCAAGACTCCACCACCACCTCCAGACCGCTTCGGCCAGGGTGGAGCCATGGAAGGCCTTGGAGCGATGGGAGGGAACCCGCCTGCCTTCAACAGAGGAAATCCAGGGGGGGATTTTGGCCCTAACAAGCGTCGCAGATACTAACAGGATTAAGCTATCCCCTGTACGCCCCAAAGAAAGAAATTTTGGCAGGCCACACAGGGTTCAACTTGGGGGGGAGGGGGGACATTTTAAAGATAGTTAATTAGGGCCTGTTTTGGTAAAGCCACTCTACGACAAGGGGAGTGCAGTCTGACTGGTAAAGGTTTTAGAAAATTACATGTGGTGCATTCCTAATTTCAAAGTGAAAAATGGATTCTGGGAGGCTGCCGTGGTTCAGTAACGGTAAAATCTTGCAAGGACCCTAATGCCTTGACTATTCCAGGTTTCCTATTTGTAGCTGAAATCATGAGACTAAATTAGATAAAGTTTCAGTATGTCTTGGCATTTTTTTAGTGTAGTGTACCTTGCTTAAGAGCATAGGGAAGTCTCTGGAGAGCTAGGGCAGCGTTTGGGTGCTTTGCAGCTCCCATGATTTTGTAAATTTATATAGCTCCAAATGATCCGTCATGTAGTGAATTGGGGGAGATTCTGTTTGTTTCTTATTCTTTTTTTTTTTTTTTTAATTTTTTCCTCCTAACTTGTTAGCTACTCTTTTTACCTGGACCATTTGTTTCTTTGAAGTAGTTGACAGTCGTGCAGCCTGTATGGCTGGGAGGTTCTTGTTCGGATGGATTTTTTTGATAACGTGTTGTATCTCTTTTATTTTTACTGGTAGTAAAGTACAATCTATTGGATAAAGATACTGTATCTCATGCTGAAGATTTAACTGAAACAAATGTTTGTATAATCCTAACCTTGCCTGTCTTTTGTGTAGAAGTACTACAAGATTTTTCATTTAGTGTAAACTGTTTGAACACAAACTGTAATTGTCCCACTAAAAAGTTTGAGTTTGTCTGAGGAATGTTACAGGAATGCATTATTAAAGTGGATTTTAAGCCTTTTTTATCTGGTGTTTTGTCTCTTCTGTTTTTTTAGTACAGATGTCTACATGTGGATTGAATTTAATGAAGCTTCAGGTTATGGCATGAAAGTTGTTCTTGCATAGCTCTGTAAAGAGGGTGTTCAACCCCTGAGAATTTTCTAACAGTTTTCCTTCTCACAGAATGAGTTTCATTTGTGTGTTGGAATGTGACCTTCAACTTCATCAGGTTAGAATACAGAAAGGGAGCTGCTGACACACCTGGGACGTGTCTGTTGTGGATGCAGAGAGGCGAGGTGCAAAACTTGTCCGTGTGTTGCTGGGAGCCTGGAGCTCAGTTCCTGTCTCAGGTGCAGAGTACAGAGTTGTCTGTCTCTGCTCTGTGCTGCAGATGCCTCTGGCTGGGATGTTCCCAGAACTCCTGTGCTGGGATAGGAAGGAGAGGACTCACTGGTGACTATGGATGGCAACAGGAATGCTTTATCTGGTGTAATACATAAGGGAGTCTGTAGGGACAGGAGCCTTCTGTGACTTGTGTTCTCACACTGAGTCTCTAGAGTTGAGACCGCAAAGGGGGACACTTAGAAATAAATTTGGGTGGGAAAGGGAGGGAGGAGAAAGTGTTACAGCCTAAAAGCATAAGGAGGTGCCTTGAAGAATTGTGAAATCATAGGGAAGATGAAAACATTTTGAGATGCCTAATGTTACCAAAGCAAGAACCTTAAATTGGGGTTTAGTTCTGTAGGTACTCTTTAAGTAGGGGAAGATGAGATAATCACTTCTGGAGTTTACCCTGTCTTTGGATGGCTTTTAATTAACCTGGAATTGGATAAGATGTATGGAAGAGAGGCTGCAGCCAATGCTCTTTGTTTCTTTTTCTTATTTTGTTCTCCACATTTGAAAGCATCTGCAGCTGGTTTGCTGAGGTGATACAGTATCTAGTGTTTGTTATCAGCTTGATTGTGAGCTATGAAGAGATTGGTGGTGGTTTTCACCTGGCTCATTTGCTAGGACAGCTCGCTGTTGCAAAATCTCAAATAAGTGAGATTGCTGATCAGCTTTTCTGTTGCCCTTTGGAGAGGATGGATCTTCTTGCCACTTGTGTCTGGAATGAGGCTGGCAGATACTCAGTAGTGCCACAGCTGTTGGGTAAGTACATTGTTTAATTCTGAAGTGTGAAATACCAGGAGAAGAAACCATGAAGTTGCACCCAGGTGTATTACCTCCTTCACCTGCGTGTTGCTCAGCTGGCTTGTGTGTTAGTGAGCAGTCCAAGGAGGAATTGCTGTCCTAGGGAAACAGCAGAGCTCAGATGTTCACCATCACTCTGCTGCTGCCTCAATCCTGAGCAAGCATAAGCTAAGGATGGGTCTGGTTACTGCCTTTTCCTGGGAGAAAAGGGTGTGTGAAATCATGGGGAAGGAGGAATTTAGCACTGCTCAAAGCCCATCTAACAAGATTTTAAATATCTAAATTAAAGAGCCAGTGGCAGCAAAGGAAGAAAACTAAATTCTGGTGTGAATGCTAGAGGTAACTATTCTTAATTTGCTTTAAAGGAGGAGACTGAAAACCTGCAACTGGGTAAGGAAATTGTAAAGCAAACCTTTACTGAGATTTTCAGAGGCATGTGTCAAGGACAGACTGACTGTAGAGCAGAAGCATTTACAGCTGAGCAATTCCTTGCTCTGCTGAAGCACTTTGGGGTTTGGTGTTGGTATGTGCACTGCCTGTTCCAGGTGGTGAGTGCAGCTCCTGAGGCTGGGCTGTTCACAGGACTGTGGTGATGTGCTGAGATTCAGCCACTGTGCAGAAGGGAATGCTTCCCTCTGCGTGCCTTTCCAGAGTGCTGGCTGTTATGTAATTGCAGACTGATGAAATATTTTGACTCTACTGAAGAGAAACCCTTGCCTTTTGCTGTCATATTTGATCAGCTGGTTTAAGATGCAGTTCTCCAGTATCAGTTCATATCACACCAAGGACTGATGAGCAATTTACCACTTCGCTCTTAGCCTTAAACCCCCATCATTTGTGGACTTCAGAAGTTATAACTTGTGCTTTATGCAGCTTCCTCTTTAACAATAGTGACTGCATTTGCAAGAATCAAAGATAAATCTGAAAAATCCAGCTGCTATGTAGATAATTTTGTCATATCAAAGCAGTAGACAAACATTTCATTTTGTTTTCCTGGCACAGTGCCTCTCACAAGCAGCTGTAATTTATCGTAGAAAGCTGCAAGTGATGGCATGCACTAAACTACTTGTCCAGTGAGTGAGCTACCTTTGGGGGCATAAAGAAGGAAGATGTGATTTTCTATGGCCTTGCTGTAAGGAGCCATCATTCTCACTTCTCTTGGTTGTGACTTGGGTACCTGGTGCCAGACGTAAGCAAAAGCAGAGTAAGAAAGCAAGGAGCTCAGCTGGGCACAACGCTGGTTTTGGGGCACTTTCCCTCACTACAGTTTGGTCACTCTGCTCTAACTGAGCTCAGAGTGACCTTGCTTTAAGGCAACAGAACCCTCGAAGAGAGAACTGCTAAAACCCCACACTCAGTGCCAGTTCAGGGTATTTCAGCCAGCAGATTTTGGTTCAGGATGCCAGCTAGTGACACACAACTAAGTCTTAGGAGTAGGCTGAACTCTTCAGACTGGTTCCAACTGAGAACTAAAGTGCACTTTTTGATGAGGAATATTGCATGTGCTTTCAGTGAGCATCAGAGTGAATGAACTCCTGAAGGAGCAGCTCAGCTCCAAGGAAACTGAATTATCTCTGGAGCAAGACACTGTCTGAAATACAGGGAAAAAATCGTTGTCAGCTGGGGTAGCTGGTTCCAGTTTGAAGTTGTAATTGTTCAATGAGACTGAAGTGTTGCAGCAATAGTCCTGTAATAACCGAAGCTGCAGAAGAACAATGGTCTTGACTGGAGGGATGAAGATTGCCCATACTCCAGTTTCTGGTATTTTTCTGGTCTTTTTCAAACCTGTTCTCTGAACTGTTGAGTACAAGCAGTTCAGGCCCCTTGGACAGGTGCTACGTAACTCCTTAGCAGTGCTATCTGAGTAGTGGCCAGGCAGAACTGCTGTAGAATTGCTCAGCACATGTTCTGCTGATAAAGATTTTATTTCCCAAATAAATAAAACATTAATCCTGCCTGCTGCATACATATCATTAATGTGTTTGTCAGGGATTTCCCTTCACCTAACCATCCTTTTGTATGGAGGAATTACTCTGTGCTTTAGAAATGCAGTGCCTTGCTGCTACCCCAGCTCCATAGTGCATCCTGAATGGCTGAAGGGTCAGGGATGAGCTGGGTTTGTTTCCCTGGAGGTATCCAGCATGTTCTCCCCAGGACCTTGCAGGGCTGTTTTACACTGACCCCGATTGTTCAAGAGCAAACACATTAAGCTGGGTTTTAGAATCATTTATTCTGTTTTTTCTACTTCCTTTCTTGTTCTGCTGTATATGAAATTAAGTGTACATAAAGCAAACAGGCTCTATTTTTAATTGGCAGCTGGGAGCTCAGTTCCTTTCTCAGGTGCAGAGTACAGAGTTGCCTCAGCCACAGTCCCCCCCTGGATACCTGCTGTTTATCTCTGCGATGTGTGCCAGCCACATCATCCTCTCAGCGTTTCCTCTGAGGTGTGCAGGGTAACATGAGCTCCATATTCTCACTGGCACGGGGACAGTGACAGCTGCAGCCTTGCTGACAGCTCGTGGAAAGAACAGGGAGGTCTGAAACACTATAGCTCTGCTGAGCCCCCAGGATGGCAAATTCCCCTGTCACAGGCCTCTGCCCAGCGTCTTGGGTCCCCAGTGATCTTTCTCACCTAAGCAGAGGCTCTGGATGCCAGCAGCATTTTTTTACCCACCTTTGGGACTGTTGGGTCAGTTGTGTCCTGAGGCAGTACAGTGCTTTGAAGCCATGTGGCTCATGCTGGTGTGACAAGTTCCCCAGTGCCCTCCCGTTTCCCTCCCAACTTTTGGGTGGATGTACATTTGTACACAGGTGACCCAGGTATAAAGAGGTGTGACAGTGATAGACATCCTCCCCTGCAGCAGGGCTGGCTCCTTGCTAAGGAGCTGACAAGGGAAAGCCAGATGTTGCTGCTGGCTGGGGCATCTCAAGGTGGGGGTGGCAGAACTGAGCTGGAGGTGAAGTAGCAGAACAGTGTGAAATAATCTGGAGTCATCTCCCTGATAAATTCCAGAAATCTGGCAACAGTTCATCCTAACTCTGAACCCTGGACATGCCCTTGGGATGATAGAAAATTCTTCAGGCTTTGTAGAGGGATTATGTAGGTTAAACAAACATCATAGGACAGGATTAGGGTTGCATCAGCCATGGCAGACCCTGTGGGCTCACCTCCTGAGCAGACTCCCTGGGCATCTTCTGCCTGCAGGACTTGTTCTTTGTACTCTCTGATAGTGCCAAGGACTTATATTGACCCTGGTTCCTGAACAGAAATGGTCCCCGGATGCTGTGTGCTCCTAGAAGTCAGGGCAGCACCCAGGAAACAGCTGTCCCTGCAAACAGGAACAGCACAAAGAAAATATTTGATTTAGATGCTTATAGGAGCTAAGTAAAACCTTTGATCTCAGGAGGGTTTCCTGTTTGTAGAAGAAAACTCTTGGGTCCCAGAAGGGGGAGCAGGGAGTCTGAGTAAACCCCTTGTGCATACAGGGGACCTGAGTAACATTTTGTATTCTTCTGTGATTACAATGATCTTCCAGGGAACAATTTTCATCCCTGGTGTGATGATAAGGGAGGAGAGTCAGGTGTGAGTCTGTGTGTGCATCCTTCCCTCTCCCTTTCCACAATCTCTGCTGGGCAATATAGTTTGTCCTAAGAAAGCATCAGGTGGGTTTTGCAGGAGGAACTCACTGAATGCTTGCATGCTTAATGTATTCCAGAGACAGGGGAGCTGAGCTGTTTGTGATTGACTGTGGTGCACATCAACCTGCAAAAGGGTATAAAATGCTGCTGGAGTCTGGGCCAACCATGCAAACTGCTCTCCCAAGGTCGCAGGCAGCTTCTGGGTGCTGTTTGTCATGCCTCCCCACCTTGGGGACACCTGCAGGGTACGTCCACCCAGAGTACAGGGAACACACAGAATACTCACTTTTGGAGGAATACTGAAAAATTGTAAGATCTGGTCAAATATAGAGATAAAATCCTAAAGTATCTCCAAAGGTGCCTTACTGCTTTGTAATTGTGAATTCTGCAAGGCCAAAGACTGTAAATCTGTATGTTTCTAGCCAAACCTGCCAATATTAAAATACTTTAGACTGTAACCAAATAGGCATAGGCTCTAACCAAATCTGAGACTAAGTGGACTGATCCACACCAAGACTTCTCTGAGAAGTTTAGAAAGTGAGTGAGTCTCACTGAAGCTTGTGACTCAATGGGAGGGACCACTCCCGTATAGCACCATATTTTGTAATGGATGGTAGAGTTGTTATTTAGATACTGCACTGGCAATATTTAAAAACTGTATTAGCCATAAATCTAATAGTAATCACCTACATAATCACTGTATCCTGCTTCTCATGTCTGGCTAAGAACCTTCCCTCAACCACTCTGTTACTCCTGAACTGCACAAAAAGCAGCATCAAAAGATGTCTTGTCCACATGCACAACCTTGGTCTGCTGGTGCCTTCTGGGGCTGGGAGAGATCAGCATGAGTTTTGCCCTGTGATTCTGGGAATTCTCTCCCCTTCAGTTTCAGGGATCTCTCAGCTGCTTCCGTACATGCTACAGAAGCTGAGCATGGTTGGTCGAGTCGCCCGTGTGAGCATCCGTGACGGATGCTGGCAGGATGGCAGGCACTGGGACAGGACCTCTGCACACCCCGGGCGCGGGGCCACCCTGCAGTGCCCATTCCCTGTGCTGGGCACAGGGCCAGCACAGG
>NW_008238644.1:3566388-3571797 GCF_000691975.1 Corvus brachyrhynchos
AGACGCCAAGCCCCACCAGCTGCCCTGTCCATCTTTAGCCCGGTCTCCGGTTACCAGCCACCTCCCATAGCTGCCTCCAAAGATAGGCAAAGCCACCTCCCGGCGCCTGGGCTGCAAGTGGGGAAGCGGAGCAGAGATCCCGGGCAGGGATAAACTGATGGGATTTCTGTGGAAGGAGTGAAGGGCACTGCGTGTACGCCTGAGCTATGGCATTGCTGTGCTACAACAAGGGCTGCGGGCAGAGGTTTGATCCCGAGCACAACGCCGAGGGTGAGTGGGCTCGTGTGCGCCAGAGGGAAGGGGAATGTGTGCTGCTTTCCCGGAGTGTGGCCTCGGCTGCCGCGCCGCGCCCGCACTGCCAAGCCCAGCGCAGGCAGCCCATATGGCAGGAGCTGGCTCCGGAGCTGCTGGCGGTCGCAGGTGGCTCGTGGGCAGGATTACTTCTCCTGAAAGCTTTTGCCTGGTTTTCCCTTTTCAGACTCCTGCCTGTATCACCCCGGTGTCCCCATCTTCCACGATGCCCTGAAGGTGAGTGGGGCAGGAGCCGGGGCTGCAGCTGCAGGGAGTGACCTTGTGCCCCGCAGGATTGCCCACACCTGACCAGCCTGTCATGTCCTGGTGTTTAGGGCTGGTCTTGTTGCAAGAAACGCACAACGGACTTCTCTGAGTTCCTCTCCATAAAGGTGAGTGACCTGCCAGCCCAAATGCACCCACTGTTCCTCCATCCTCTCCTTCTGGCCCCTGCCCAGTCCTGTCCCATTCCTGTCCTGTGTCAGGGATGTCCCTTCTGCCCTGCTGCCAGGGATTTGCTTCCAAGGAGCCTCCAAATAAGAGCACTACTCCCAAAGTGCAAGGTCAGAACCCATCTCTGCAGGACACTGAGCCACCACATCATGGAAACTCACAGGGTTTGGGAGCAGCCACCAGGCTGAGGAGGACAAAGCAGTCATCAGGCTTGTCTCTGCTGTTCAGGGATGCACAAAGGGGTTTCACAGCAAGGAGAAGCCCCCTGAGCCTTTCAACCAAGGGAAGACCTCAGATGAGCCAAAGGCCAAACCAGTGGAGGAGCTTATCATCCAAGGACCAAAATCAGCTGAGAAGATGCTGCGGGAAAGACCAAGGTGAGATAAGCTCAGCTAACAGTGTTGCCCTGTCCTGTCACTTCTACATTTGTCCTGCCCTGCTGCTCTCTCAGGAGAGGCAATGACACTTAAATCACAGAAAAACCCACTTGGCCTTTGCTGCTGCTGTTTCCCAGCTCTGATGAGCCAAGACAACTGCTGCCAATTAAAGTATCCAGGTCTCTGGAGCAGGCACTGGAGAAACTGAACCTGTCCTCCAAGAATGAGACACTGCAGAGCAGTTGTACAGGTAGGGGACAAGTTGATGGATGGCACTGGGGTTGCACACAGCAAGTTCAGCACGGGGTTTTGCATAATAGGCTCAGTGCAGTCAGTGTGTGCTGCGTGTTCAGCCACCTGCAAAACTGCATCTTGGAGGCACATTGGGATGGTTTGTGGTCAGCTGGGGAGCTGGCAGAGGGCTGGGGCAGGATTTGGGGGCAGGCATGGCAGTGTTTTTCCTGGGTGAAGTTGTGTTGCTCTCGCAGGCGAGGAGGCTGCCCAGGTGAGAGCTGGCACCATGTGCAAGAATGCAGCCTGCAAGGTGGTGAGTACCTGTCAGGGTTCCCTCTTTGCCCAGCCTGTGCCTTGTAGCCAGGATCATCACAGGCCCAGGAGCAGGGCAAGGTATCAGGCAGGTGGAAGGTGGCAGTGCCCACCTGCTCCGCATTTTCATCCCACCCTGGGAGCAGCCACCTCTGTCACCTCCCAGCCACTTTCCTGCAAGAGGCTTCTGGACTGGTGGTACATCTGTGTTTCACTGCTGCTGATTGCTTGCAGTGAAAAAGAGCACATATTCAGGATTGGACATACAGGCAAAATGCATGTGGAAAAATTCCCACCTGCATTGAACTGATGCAGCACAGCCCACTTTGCCTCTTGCCCGAGGCTGCCTTGTGGAGCGCTGCCTGCCTCGAGGATGAGTGGGAGGGATTGAGGGATTGAGCTGCTAGGAAAGCAGGAGCGACGGAGCAGGCAGGGAGCAAAAGGCAGGAGGTAGATGAGGACATAAGACTGACATGCTCTGGGAAGGAGGGGAAAGGACAGGAATGACAAAAGACCTCCTGCACTTCAGAGTGAGTTTCTGTGGTGTCTAAATTTGCCCACTGTCCCTGTGTTACCAAGCCCTGGGCTGGGAGCAGGCTGTGTTTGAGAGAAGGGTACAGAAGGGCTGCTGATGGGGTCACAGGGTGACACTGTGGTCACAGCAAGGTTGGGGTGGCTGCCCTGCCAGCAAGGAGCAGGGACGAGTGCTGGGCTGCTGGCTGGGCATGGGTCCCAGAGTGAGTCTTCACAGATGCTGGACCCAGAAAAAGGGTGATGTTGGGCATTGTGCTGTGCCCTCTACATGGATGGGCATTGATGAGTGGACATCTGTGCCAGAGACACAGAACTTTCCTCTGCTTCCTTCTCCACAGATCTACCAGGGCCCGGAGAGTAACACAGAGGTTTGTACGTTTCATCCTGGTGTTCCTGTCTTCCATGAGGGGTAAGAAACCACTCTTTTCCAGAGAGCAAGCTGACCCTGCCAAGGGCTGAAAATGCGACATGGCAAGGCTGTATGGCCCCAGCAGCATGGCCACTGCAGTTGTGGGTGACACCCCCCAAGGGGACAGGTGGGCAGGGGGAGCTCTTGGTTACGAGCCCCTCTCCCCCCCACCCTGCTGTGGTCCCCTCTCCTGCTCCTGTGTGCGCTCCCCACTCAGGTCACCCTGCTCTCCTCAGGATGAAGTACTGGAGCTGCTGTGGAATCAAAACCACGGACTTCAGTGCCTTCATGGAGCAGCCAGGCTGCAGCCGTGGGTGTCACTGCTGGACAGAAAAGAAGGTAAGGGGGCTCTCAGCAGAGGCAATTCATGTGAGCAATTGGCATTGTTGGCATTTGAGAGTGTTCCTTCCCTTGCTCTGCATTCACACAGGTTTCTGCATTTAATTGTATTAATATTCATAATTACTGACAGATGACTGCACAGGGTTTGAATGCCTAATCTTCACCCATCTGCCCTTTAAGATGTTGCTCTGCATTCACAAGATGTGTCAGCTCTCACACCCAATGGGCAGATGTACAATGGGAAGCTGAACAAGGCAGGACCTGGCCCTGGACACAACATAGCCAGCATTTCAGGCTGCCACATAGAGACAGGTGGCTGAGCACATGAAAAGTCCTGCAAAAAAACCTCAAAGGCTTTGACAGATGATTGCAGATAACTGAATTTGGCTTTAATGAAGCTTTCCCTATGCAGCTGCTTCTCAGGAAGGATCTCATCCTTATACCAACAGGGTGTTGTGGTAGGGCAGCAGTGAGAAGGTCCCAATTCTCAGTACTCTGTGTGTGTAATTTTCCCCAGGAAAGTTCTTGACTGGAAACAGGCTTGAGCTGGGAAAGTTGCACCAAAAGAGCCCAGGATAACCCTGAAAGTGTACTGTGTTCCTCTGAGTCAGCACTGCTCCCAGCAACACTTTCTGAGCCCAATCCATTCTTTGTCCTGGAGCAGAAAACATATCCTGAATGTAAAGGAGGCTGCAGTGAAGGAACTGTGATGCTGTGATGCAGATGTTTTGTGCTAATTGTCACCTAAGTCTGGGGCCAGGACTCCTCCTGGAGCATTTCTTTGGCTGGCAGTGTGGAAGGGCTGCAGGGGGTTTGTCTCCTGGTGATGGTCAGAAATGAGCCTGGTGGGGACACAGGCCGGTCAGTGCCTGTGGTGCTGACAAGGTGGACAAAGGTGAAACATGGCCAGCTGGGGCTCATCTGACTCCCAAATGTAGCATGGGGGCATCATCCATGTCCAGCAACAGCCTCTGCATTGCCCTCCAGGCTGAGTTCCCTGACTGTGCACAGCACTCAGGAGCTTGGGCATAGCAGAGTGACTCTGGAACTAGAAGGGGATGTCTCTGACCTTAACGTGTCCTGGAGGAACCTCAAGCACAGATGTCCCATGTTGCATGGGACAGCATGGCAGGGGCTGCCCACCTTTGCCTGAACCATCTCCCCTCAAAAACCTGCACAAAAGGCAGGGTTTGCTCTTGCTTAGCTGGTGCCAGCCAGCACAAAGGAGATGTGCAAGGGAGCATCCTCTGGCTCAGACGTCCCCTCTGTTTGGTGGTGCCTGAGCCCCAGCTGTGCCGTGATGGGCTCCTCTCCTCGGCAGGACAAGAAGGCGGTGCTGTGCCGGCAGGACTGGCACCAAACCAGCAGCCAGGTGGTGGTGACAGTCTATGCCAAGAACCCCCTGCCTGCCCTCAGCAGCGTGAAGGCCAATCGCACCGTGGTGAGTGGGGTGGGGATGGACACCCTCAAGGCACCACCTGAATTTGAAGAGCCAGGAGCCAGCTGGGTGCCTGGGGCTCTTTGATGGCCTCTTTGGTCTGTTGTTACAGGCAGGGCTGGCACTGCCAACCTGCCATCCCCGAGCTGAGAGCCTGATGGCTTCACTGCTGCATCTGCCTGGCAACTCTGCCTTTTGGCCTCAATGGGTGGATTTGCTGGCCTTGAATCCCTTGACCCATGACAGAGGTGAACCTGTCATGCCCTGAAAGGGATGAAACATTGCCAGGTGCTGAGGGGATCACCATTATACTGGAGCCAGGATGTGGGATGCAATATGGTGCTGAAAGGCAGCTGCACTGTCTGGGGGAAGAGCTCTGGCAGAGCTGCACTACCGTCTCAGATAATTTTCTGTTGATCTTTCAGCTTGAGGCTCATGTCATCTTTGAAGGGAATAAGATTTTCCGGGCAGAACTGGAGCTCTGGGGGGTAAGATCCTGTTTGCTTTGATTTCCCTGTTCCAGCAGTCTGCGTGGGGCTGGGCTGCAGTGCTGTGAGGCAGCCTGTGCTCTTCATCCTGGGCCGGGTTGTACAGATGCAGGCATTTATAGCCATCTCTGCTGGGAAATGCCTTAGGGCTTGTGAGGAGGGTGAGGTGGCTGCACTGATTGATCCAGGGCTAAGGTCAGAGCTGGAGGTCACTGCCAGCTCTGTAGGTGTTCTGAATTTGGTCCCAGGCTGCCCCAAATGTTCTTTGGCCCAGCAGGTCCCTGTCTCCCCCACAGTCTTGCTGTGAGTTGCGGGCAGGCTGCGGCCTGAGCAGTGAGACTCTGATTTTTCAGCTGCCTGCTGGCTGGGGAGCAGCAGTGAGGCTCAGGAATTTGCATGTGCATTTCTTGTCTGTATTTGTGGTGTGTGTTGCCTGTGCCTGCAGGCAGCAGAGAGCTGACAGGTGTGGGTATGGCTGTGTCTCAGCACAGCTCGCTGCTGGGGAGAGGCTGAGCCGCAGCTGCGCCTGTG
>NW_008238644.1:3571841-3573429 GCF_000691975.1 Corvus brachyrhynchos
CACAGCTCGCTGTGGGGGAGAGCCTGAGCCGCAGCTGCGCCTGTGGCTGAGGCGAGCTGAGCTCTCCTGAGCTCTCTACAAGCACTGTGGTGCTGCTCTGACATAACAGTGTGAAGCTCAGCTCAGCTCAGCTGCAGCCCAGACTTCTCCTGGCACAGGAGGAGATTTCTCCTCTGGCAGGGTTTTGCCAGTAAGGGAAAGGCTGAGAGTGTGCTGCCTGCCCTCCCCTGCCCAGCTCACTGCACCTTTCCCTCTCTCCAGACCATTGATGTAGAGAAGAGCTTTGTGAGCATGGTCCCCGCCAAGGTGGAGATCACGCTTTGCAAAGCCAGCCCTGGCTCCTGGGCCAGGCTGGAGCTCCCCCAAAGCAAATTGCAGTCCTGTGGTGAGCAAGAGAAGGAAGCTGCAAACACAGAGGAACCTGGGGCTGTGCAGGATGAGGACTCTGATGACAGCTTGAGCTGGTCTGAGGAGGAAGATGAAGAGTTGGAGATGGGAACACCGGATGTGATAACACCGAGTAACTGACGGCCGAGTGCTTCAGCAGCTGAGCAGTGCTGGTTTCTGAGCTGCTGGGCACCTTGGCACCAGCTCCAGAGGAGCAGACCTAGTCCAGAACCGTGTGCAGGCTGCAGCAAGGCCTCTCCCCGGGTCAGAAGGGACGATTAATAAACACCCAGAGCAAAGGTTGTCCTCTGAAATCCGTGACGGGCGCTTAAGAAACATCAGCGGGCCAAACCCTGCCTTCTGTCACTTCCTCTCCTGTACCTGGCTGGGGCAGGACAACAGGAGGAGTCCCCGTGCCTGCACCTTCGGTGTCCCTGGGGACTGGGTGTTCAGAGGCCGGCACCGTGCCTGACCCTGGCATTTCTGAGGGTGGACACCGCCATCCCTGCCCCTCTTGAGGGTTGCTGAGCCCCGGGCTGAGCTGAGTGTAAGCTCTTACCCTCTCCCTCTCCCGGCGCTGGAGAAGCCGGGCCCTGTGGCTCTTTGTCGGGAGATGGTGACTGCGGACACGGGAACGTCACCGCCGCCGGCAGTTCCAGCGGAGCCGTGGCGTCCCCTGCAAAGCCCCTTACAGGCGTGAGACCGCTGGCGGGAGCGGCGGGCGATGCCGAACGCGCCCCGGGCCGGGCGGAGGCTGCGGAGGCGGGGGATGTCCGCGGGCGCTGCGCTGTGTACCGCGGCACAGCGCCGGGAACGGGAGCGGAGCGTTCACCCGTGTAAAAAACCCAACCATCTTCTGCCACAGAGCCACTTAATTGCACGGTCTTGTGTAGAGAAAGCAAAAGCAATCACTCAGTTTTGCCATTCTTTCCTTTTCCTTGCATTATCTTTGTTAAGGATATATTGTCCTTATTAAGGATGCATGTTACACGATTGTGGCCGTGCACAGAGACACGCGTGCGTATTTCTGCTCATGGATATTGAAGTGAATCAACTGAGAAACCATCCAAAACCAGACCAAACCCCCTCGCTCAAGCTATATTCGGACAACGCGTAATTACAAAACAACTAATTTAGCATCTGCAAGATCTTGCTGCCGGCGCCGGGCAGCGGGGCGGATGGCGGGGCTGGATGGGAGCAT
>NW_008238644.1:3574166-3586397 GCF_000691975.1 Corvus brachyrhynchos
GGCTGATGCTAGTCTCTATCAGGAGCACCGCGACAAATTTAAGGCGACCTCTGCTCCCAGCGAGTGTCATAAAAAGCTGGCACAGGACGAGGTAGCCTTTGGAAAGGTCTCTTGTTTCACTGCGGAGAGTGAGAGATACGTTAGGATAGGAAGGTTGGATCTGCTCTCTGAAAACTGGCAAAGTGCTGTCTCAGGAAGAGTTGTGCGAGGTGGTGACCTAAAAGATGCCAGGAGTCCCAGGTATTGTCTCATTTAGCAGCAGCCGCGGAGCTCCCCTTCATCAGCTCAGTGGTTCTCTTCTGGAGTGCCTTTCGGTTTTATAACAACCTGCACTGAGTTCCTGCTTAATCTCAAGTCCCGAGGAGCAATGCTGCTTTTCATTTGTTCTGAACTTCTCTCTGTTTTTTTCCCCTCTGTCGTTTTCTGGTTTTATTGGTTTTTTTTTTTCCAAGAACCAGTGAGTAATCGGTATCTGTTTACTCTTTATAAACACTTGTGATTCCCACCATAATTACTCTGAGGTATAAAAAAGCTTTAAATTCTTTAATTTAAATGTTCTTTATGTATACCTTATGCTTGCAACGTGCGTCCTGGGCTGGGGTGCAGTAGTTTTTGTGGCAGCATCATTAGCTCTTTGCCCCAAGCTTATTTTTTGATTTTTAAAAACCTCACGTTCTCTTCCTTGTAAGATGTAAAATACATCACTCCAAGGCATACTTTGGAGCCAGTTTGCCACTGTTCACCAGAGCAGCAGTTTTTCTACATGGAGCTTAAAAGATTATGAGACATATTTGGCATTTTAGATTAATATTTCCATTTCACAGGGTTTTAAAATATTTTTCAAAAAAGGAACTTTACACGGATCCTGGAAAAACAATAAAATATGCGGTTTGCAATTAGTAGGGGGGAAGCTGAATGTGTGGTTTGATTTGCTTACGTGGTGAGGCTGAGATTCTTTTGGGGACCAAGGTATTTTCACACAATCTGGTGTCACGAAAAGATTCGTACCTTTACAGGGAATAATTTTTTACTTTACCTGCCTGAATGTGTAAATCTGACGAACTGCTGAGAGGCTCCGTGACTCTGTTAACTTTTGCTCACATTTTGGAATTGCAATACTTGATGCAAATGAGACTTGGCAATTGTTGCACTATTGTAGTGCACAAGCCATGATAAAATACACACTGAGTGCACGCATTAACTCCTGTCTTAGTCATACCAAAACTCTCTTTAAAGGTGCTTTTGAAAAAACTGGTATTGATTAAGTGCATTTTTGTTTGTGGGTTTGTTTGTTTGTTTGTTTTGGTGTCTGTGTTTTGGGTTTTTCTGTTTTCCTTTGGGGGTTTTTGTTTGATTTTGTTTTGGTTTTGTTTTCGGTCAGGTTTTGTTTGGTTTTTTCTTTGTTTATTCTTGTTTGTGCTTTTATTTTTTATTAAATCTTTCTCACGGAAAGAAGCTTAGATTTTCCTGGTGTAACGTTGCCCTTCAGACACAACAGTGGCTTTGTTACAACTGAGAGTGCCAGCGAATGCCAGGTGACAAAAATGATAGGAAGACATACTAACAGGTTTTTTTTTTTTTCTTTTTACCCTAAATAGGAATCAAGGATGCTTACACTGGATTTCTCATTCATCCTCCAACGTGCTTAACACACCTCTCCACGAAACCTTATGTCTGAGGTACTGTTTGTTTCTTTTGGCCAACAGTAGTGACTAAGGCCTTGTCAGAATCTATGGAAGGTGGGAAGGACATGGTTATTAACTTTTTATGAACTGACTGTGAGTCCCAGGACCTGTGCAAGTTGCTTGTGTCACCCAGGAGGTGAGGTAGTGGGTGTGGGCACAGAACCCTGCAGCCCTGGCTCCTGTTCTTACACCTTTACTGTGTTCACCATCAGAGGGTCACTTGTGTTCAAATACACGGTGAAGGGTCCCTGTCTTGATGAATCCATGCCTCTGCATGTGGTTGCAGGAGGAAAATCCAAGTTTAATACTCTGCAGCTTTTGATTATGGCAGGATATATGTCACATTCATACACATGAATTTGGATTCGAATATCTACTGAGGTCTTGGGTTTTGGTTCCCGTGGGCTGTGCAGCTGTACCTTGTCAGAGTGTTGTTTCATGAGCTGTGCATCTGTTTCATGAGCTCATGTCCTTTGGAAATACTAATTATCCATTCAATATCTTGGATTCATAGAATTTAAGGTCTTTGATATTTGGTCACTAATATCACCACTCTCCTCTAAAATTTGGAGGATAAGTGCCTGTAGTAAGAGGTTTGTGTGGTTGAGTTGCCCAAATACCTCATGCAGAAGACTTTATTTTCACTGTAGTTTCCTAAGAAATATTGCTTATGTGTGTTTCATCCGTAAAAAAAAAAAAAATCTTTAAATCAATAAACCAATTTCAGCGTAATTTGACAGAGGACGAGGTTTTAAAAATATTATTTGAAAGGTTTTGAAGGGTTTCTTCTGTGTCCTAGAAATAACTTTTTGCTTTAAAAGGCATGAAGGGCATTCTACCATTGACACTGAAGGAACAATCAGTGAGAATTACACTCCTGTTATGTGCTTGGGAGCGGAATTTATAGGCAAAGAGCTCTGGGGAGAGCAAGCTTCCTCAGTTCTGTTCATGTGGAGCTCGAGTGGTGGATTGCACAGTTCCTGCTGTGCTGCTGAAATCTGCCTTCCCTTGTGGATTTTTTCCTCCCTCTGCTGCCACTCAGACTGTTGCAGATTTGTTTCTCTTGCAGGTAAATGGCAGGACAGAAGGTGGTGTGAAAACTTTGAGAGGCGCTGAGAAGTCCAAGTAGGTCATTCGTGGCTGAAGGATAGGAGGGATGAGGTCTCCTATTTAACTTTTCCTGCTCTTTCTTGGCACGAATTCTGAAAGCCTGGCACTTCTCCACTCCTTTGGCACTTGCCTAAAACAATGGCGAGTAAGCTGAGCTGTTGTGGGATAGTAACAGAGTCTTGATTAAATTGCTGAGAGCCCCTTTCTCTTCCCTGCTAGGCCTGGTGGGTAAGCTGCACATGTGAATTAACTCCTTTGCATGGGTGAGGATGGTGTGATATATTTAGAACTGCCCAATCCACCCAGTCCTTTGTTGAAAGTTCCTGCCTGACTTCACGTTTCAGGCAGACAGAGTGAATCGTCTCTGATCTAGTTTTTATTACTGAAAGATGAGCAATTAAATCATTTAGATTTCTTAACTTCTGCCTGCCCTGGTAAAGCAGGATCTGGTTCTCCAAAACAGTGAGGGCTTGATGAAATGTGATGGCTGAGCAGAACGACACAGCTCAGTACAGCTGATTTCAGCTGAACTCCTAGAGAATTTTCTGCTCAATTTTGGCCAAAATGGGCCCCTATCTAAACTGTAAAGAGAGAAGTGAAAGACCTGACAAGCTCAGTGAGAGTGAGTTTATCAAAGAACAATATCGAAGTTAAAATCCGCCTAACAAAGAGGCATCTGATGTTAACAGAGCAAAGGCAGAGGCATATCCTGCTAAGAAGTAGTTCTGCAAAGAGTTTTTAGAAGTGCAGGAAGTATAAAAAGCATAAATCTAGAAAGCTACAGAAGAATTCAGGTTCCTGTTTTCTGTCTGTTTTCTGTCACTGTATTCTCCCTCGCTCAGCAGACAGGGAACTTCCCTTCGAAGTGAAGATCTAGAAGTTGTTTCTCTCCCACAAAAAAATTTTGATGCAACATGAAGTTACTCTGTGTGAGTGTTCCAAGTAATGAATTACCCCAACAAATGTTCGTCAGGAGAGCCAACTGTCCACGTTAATGATACCAGAAAATGCTTAATTAGGTCAGAACAGGAGCAGCTCCTCAGATGATGTCTTGACATGTTGATTGAAATCTTGCACATTCCAGAGGAAGTGCCAGGTGTGCAGGCAGTGAAGTCAGACTTAGCAGCATCTTCAGAGAAGGAAACTTACCCCAACAGGGAATGCCAGTTTTCTAATTCAAAGTAATTGATGGACAAGATAGAAATAACTCTTATCTGCATATTTTTGCGCAACACTTCTGCGTGGGGTGATTTGGTGAGGTTTCTTGGGTGGGCTTTTTTTGTGGGTTTTTTTTTGGTTTGGTTTTGTTTTTTTTTTTTTTTTTTTGTTGTTGCTTTTAAAAAATTATTATTTAATTTTGAAAATTATTCTGCTGCAACTGCTAGAACCTCAACTGTAATAAAAGTCCTTTCTCTGGCAGGACTAAACAACCTGGATTACCTCTCACTACTTTGGATTTTCCGTTCACTTGTTTCTCTTGCTGCGTAACCTTTCAACTTGGCTTTGAACCTTGTGCCCAGCTTTCTGTTTCTAAATTGGTTTTTTTTTGATGTGTTGATGCGTTAATCTGTATTTTTCTCTTTTTCAATTCTTTTTACTTGTTGTGTGTGGAGTTTTTATTTCTAAAGTTTCCCCAAAAATTCTTTTGGAGGTCACCAAAAATACCCCAAACAAACCCTAAACCAATTTTCTTCCTCTTGGTACTGTTTGTTGGTAATTTTGTTTTTGGAGTATGGGGATTTTTTTCAATATATATTTATATTTAGATAGCATCCAGTGCCAACTTCAAGAGTGCTTTAGAAATACGAAGAATTTTCCATGCAAATTCGAACCCTAGCTTTTTACTGTCTTATGAGAGTTTTATTGCTGGGTAAATTGTTTACAAGAAAAACTAAATAGAGACTTCATACATTATAAAGAAAGCAGTACATGGATTTAATAGAAAAGACCTGATGGAGGTAATATTAGTTGGCTTGGTTGTGACTTAAATTAAAAAACTCTTTGTCTTCCATATATAAATCTTTAACCAAACTACCCTTGTTCACAAGATAGTTTTCTGGAGTCAGGTAGCTTCTTTCTACTCTTTATTTTTTGATAATTTATCTAAATTTTGTGTTTCAATACAAATAATGTGTATCCTGGTGTGTGTTTGTTTTTCTGTATTGCATATGCCACACACGATTCCTTTCAGCTCAGACAACCTCCTTTAAAGGGGCCCTTCAGAGAATCATACTTAAAAGCCTACAAGCTCTTTAGTTGTGTTTGTGTAGTTAATACTTTGCCCAATGCTTTGGCAGCTTTGCATGGAGTTATTTCCCATTGCAAATGTTGCTCTTGTAAAATCCGAGCTTTAGTGAGGTTATTCAAGGTATTAGTGCTGTGAAAAGAGCATTCATGTTTCAGGCTTTTATTGTTACTTTATTAGCGATTTCCGAATTGAAACTGTAATGAGCTCTTAAATAAAACCCCAACAAAGTAATCTTTGAGTAACACAGTTTCATTAGACATTTTGAATCAGGTTGTGTTATCTGTGGATGGTCTGGGATACACTGGCCTTGGAGTTGATCCATTTAGGAAGCTGCTTGTGCTGCCTGACAGTGCTGGTGTGATGACCTCCAGCCAGTGCCGGTCATGTGCAGGCTGGGGTGCAGTTTGGGGACACCCTGTCATTCTGTGCAGAGCTCTGGACTGAAGTGCATAGAGATTTAAGAGGTGTAAGTCCTTGGAGGAGCTTGTTTGGGTTTTAAAGAGAGATCTGTTTGCGAGTGTTTGCAATTTTTTTTATTTTAGAAACTACGAGTTGGGCATGTAAAAGGCTTTGTGTATCTCGTTCTTGAGTCATGAGACTTTTGTTGCTGACTTAGTTCTGCTATCTGTGTGATGTCACTTGCTACTGACTGATTGAAATGAGTTATCTGTTGCACAGATAGTTCATTTGGGAAAAAATCTTTGCTCTGGAAGCAGTGGTGTTGGTCACCACTAGGGTTTGTGGCACAGCATGTTCTGGTACTTCAGGGGTTTGATGTAAGTGCAGGAATGGGCTTTAAAACCTGCCCTGTGTGCTGCAGTCCAGGCTTTGGCAGCAATAGCAGCATAAGGTAATTCATTCCCGCCATGTGCAGCCACTGGGGTTTCTGTAGTGTCTGTGTACATACATTGATACTTCCTTAGGCACTGTGTGTCGTAGTGACCAGTCAGTGTCACTCCAGTAGCCTGTTGCAGCTTTGTGCCAAAGCTCCAGGTAGCCTGTTTTCACTTAGTTCAGAAGAATCATGTGTGCTCCCAGTGAGAATGTGGATGCAGATAAAGACTTTGTCTAAAAGGGCAAAGCTGAGACTTAAATGGGAATGAATTGTTGATTTGTTTGGGTGGTCTTGAAGAGGAAGTTGCTCATTTTCCTATATTCCCTTTGCTACTTTGGTGGTGTTGGAGCTGAGATCTTTCTGGAATATGCAATCAAAATAGTTTAGGTTGGAAGGAACCTTTCAACCACCCTGCAGTGAGCGGGGACATCTTCAACAAGATCAGGTTGCTCAGGGCTTCAGGCAGCCTGGCCTTGAGTGTTTCCAGGGATGGGGCAGCCACAGTTTCTCTGGGCAGCCTGTGCCAGTGTTTCCCCACCCTCACCGTAAATAAATTCTACCTTCTATCTAGTCTAAATCAATCTTTTCCTAGTTTAAAGCCGTTACCCCATGTTCTAGCGTAACAGTCCCTGCTAAAAAGTTCTTCCCACTATTCTCTTCTGTTTGAAGCAGGTATTTTCTGCTGGTTGCAAATTGAGGATTACTGATAGTACCTCAAAGGCATTTGGGTGAGAAGGCAGATGCAAGTTTCTTCTTGTTCCAGCTAGCAGTGGAAGCTCCAGCACACAAGAAATGTACAACAAATGACTGCTTGTAGTTAGTTCTGTGCTATTTTCAAACTTCTTACTGTTCATGTGATGACAGTTTAAAATTAATTGTGGTTTAGACTGTATCAGTTTGACTGTCAAACCTACTCTTCACATATCAGGAAAGGAATATGAAAAACCTCTAAGCATCAAGTATCTCCTGCATAACAATTTCCCAGGAGAGCTGTTTGACTGCTGATCTTTTAGGGCGTGTATTTTTCTCATGCTCATTATTTAGAGGACACCAAGTAGCTCAAGCCTATTAAGTCCTGCTTGTTCTGTCAGTGATTAGTGAGAGTAATCTGTTCTTGGCTTCTTTAGAAAAATTCTTTATGGATTCTGATCTGTCACTGGTTCCTATGGCTAGTTATATTTCAAAGAACAGCTTTTCTTGAACACGCTACTTTCTGAACCTTTTATCTGGTGTCCTCTAAATAATGTAGTTTGTTCAGGACTGATTGATCTGAGTGTAGTGAATTATTATTGTAAACAGTAGCAGTGCAGCCCAGAAATTAATGTCTTGATTTTATTTATAACTTTTGGACCTTTCTTTGTGGTAAACGGTTTGGGCAGTGGACTGGGTAGACAAGTGTGAGTGTTGGAGTGTGTTTATGTGTACAGAGGTGGATGTGTGAACCTACAAACCATGGAGTATCTTGTTACTGGGTCACAATCCCTTTCCACTTGCAGGTGCCTCTAAGGACTTGTCCTTTCGCCTGTGGGAAACAGTCTGGCAGTAAGGCAAGACTGTGGGAATTTGGCTAATTTGTACTTACATGGTTGGAATGCAGCCAATTGTCACTTAGCTCTCAACTCATTGCATCTCCATTTCACTATTGTCTTTCTAGCCCCGAGCTCTTCAGAATGGCTTGAGACGCTGAATGTGATAAGAAATGGTCAGCTATATTAGAAACACTTGGTAAAGCTTCTGTTTAAAATGCCCACCACTGAGTGTGCTTTGCCTAACTCCTCTCTTCTTGCTTTGTGCAGGTCTCTGTTTCTGGTTGAAGAATGCAGACTATAAAGTGCGTGGTTGTCGGAGATGGCGCGGTGGGAAAAACTTGTCTCCTCATCAGCTACACCACCAATGCCTTCCCAGAAGAGTACATCCCTACTGTGTTTGACAACTACAGTGCCCAGATGACTGTGGATGGCCGGACAGTCAGCCTGAATCTCTGGGACACTGCGGGCCAGGAGGAGTACGACCGCCTGCGCACGCTCTCCTATCCCCAAACTAACGTCTTCATCATCTGTTTCTCCATTGGCAGCCCCTCCTCCTATGCAAATGTGAGGCACAAATGGCACCCTGAAGTTTCTCACCACTGTCCAAATGTTCCCATCCTTTTAGTGGGCACGAAGAGAGACTTGAGAAGTGACCTGGAAACGGTTAAAAAGTTGAAAGAGCAGAGCTTGGCTCCCACTACCCCGCAGCAGGGGACTTCACTGGCTAAACAAATTGGAGCAGTCAAATATTTGGAGTGCTCTGCATTGAATCAGGAGGGTGTTCGGGAGGTGTTTGCTGAAGCTGTCCGTGCAGTTCTGTATCCTGTGACAAAGAAGAACACACGAAAATGTGTCTTACTGTAGTCGCCTTGGGTGATGGATGTTGGAAGTTGACTAGAATCTTGGAGGGCTTTTTAACGAGTTAAATTGAAGATTTGCATCTTGCACTAACAGCTCTAAGCAGAAATGGTTTATACAATGAATATTCTTGCAGTCTTACTGCTTCAGGGAAACTGAAACAGAAAAGGTTTTTTTTCCAACTGAGAGGTCAAATACCTACTTTATTTCTAAAGTTCCAGTCTCCAGCTTCTCCAGGGATCACTTGATTATTTTAGTGGAGGAAAATAAAAGAGGAGACATCTTTGAAGCCACTTCTTTACTAGATAGCTATCAATTACTAGATTTGCTGAAAAGCACAAATTCTTTGCTTTAAGTGTAGCTGCTGCTTTTCCCATCCTTTATTTACTGATTGAATTTGTTTTACAGACAGAAGTCTGGCTGTCCAGTTGTTTTGTCAATTTAAAGCTTGAAAACAATTTGTTTACTTGCAAAAATGCCTGAAATATTAGTGAGATTCACCTTATAGTGAACCATGATTGATTGTATGAAGAGTTAGCATAAGGCATGGTTAATGCAATGAGCAAGACCCAGGGAATACCTGCAATGATTTATTAATAGAAGCAGGAGCTGATTTCTCCTTATGTAAGGTACTTAGAATAATGATGACTCACTCAAATGAGTGCTTTTCATAGTTTTCAGGTGGAGAAGTGGAAGAGTAGTTTAGATCCAAGTCTTCCATTAATCTTCTAAACTTAGATTTTTTTTCACTGTCCCAAGAGATTTTGCACCCCGAGAATAAAGTTTTTACAGTTACCTTCTCAGGCTGACTGAGGTATTTGGGATGATCAAAATGAGATTTTCAGTGTAATCCTTTTGAGGAATCCCAGAGACTTGACAGCAGCCTGTTCACTCTTGAGGAGTTAATTGCTTCAATTCTTAACGTTCTTGGGGCCACCATCTGAGATTTTTATGGCAAATTCCTTCGTTGTTTTTCTGTGAGAAGACTGACAGAAAATGTGGAGATTCTGTTTACAGGAACCCGTGCTTCTTCCTGTTTTCAGTTCAGTCTGTCATGGTTAGCCCGTCACTGGATAGGATTACCTGGGCAGTTTTTTCCTCTCCTGGATGCTCAGTTATTATAAACTCTTTTTAACTGAAATTCTATTTACATACTTTTTAACCTTCTTTAGCAGCTCTAGTAAGTGGCAGCTGGCTTTTATTTTCAGGATGTGCACTGTTCTTTATGTGTGGTTCCGGGACCAGCTGAGGAGTGAGCGCATGAGCCCTTCCTTAGACTCAACCTTCCAGCTCCGTGGTATGAAAGCAGCATGCTTCAAAGATACTTTGTGTGAAACCACTGGTGCTGGACTGGGCTTTGTTGTCTGAAGTTGACAGTGCTGTCTTTGTCTGGCTGCAGCCTCAATTGGTCATTCAGAACTTGCTTTCTTGTGATTCCCACACATGCAAAACTGCACTGGTGTATATACCCTGGTCAGAAAAAAAAGTGCCTCATTTTAGCAAGATAACAGAAAAAACATCAACAAGGTTATTAGGGATCTTGTGTTAATTTGACCTTGCTTTATCTGATGCTGGCAAAAATACCAGGTGGATAGAAACGTTCGTATTTGTGCCCTAATTCCACTATTTGGATAGAAATGTTCGTATTTGTGCCCTAATTCCACAATTTGGATAGAAATGTTCGTATTTGTGCCCTAATTCCACTATTTGAAGAGGATGTGCCTTTCTTCAGCTGGTGTAACTGATGCTGACACTAACTGCAGTTTTTTTAATCTGAGATGTTCTCATTTTGGTGCTGCTTTAGCCAATTGCAACCCACAGATTATAAACTGCAGTTAATCCAAACCCTGGTACCTGTGGTTAGTGAACCAACACAGGGTTCCAAACGCTGAGCACAGGCAGTACCAAAACACCCGTTCTGCAGGATGTTTGCAGAAGCCTACAGACTCTGCATATTTTTCTTCACCAAGTGCCATTGCCTGGAGTGTCTTTGTGTCTCTTGCACTTGCAGAGGAAGTGCTGTTCCAGATGTGGTTCCCACTGTAGTGCCCTGAAGGCTGTGAGGGTGTAGAGAATTCACTGAGATAACCTCTACTTACCACGTTCTGCCTTTGCTTTAGCTGTAGGCCTGTAGTGTAGGCTGGACTTGCAGGCAGCAATTAACTCTGTGCCTTGTAATTCAAGATTATTTTCTGTAGGTAAATTTCAGTAACTGAGTAAATAGACTTTATCATGTTTAAAATGTATTTATTTAAGCCAGTGCACATGGTTTGTTTTAATGCTGGTCAGACCTAAATCAACTGTCTAGTGACCCCGGTGCAAGCCCATAACCTTTGCTTTATTCAGAAATGTACTTTAAAAAGTCTGTGATATGTTTGAACTAGTCTTAAGAAGTGCCTGAAATTGAAAGTCTACTTTTTTTTTTTTTTTTTGCTACATATATTTGCAGTTTTGTACTGAAGCTACTACTGTTTTTAAAAGTTTTTACTTTTTTACATGCTGAAATCTTTTAATCCTGTGTCTTTTGTGGTTATTCCTAACTGGATTACAAGCATTTTGTGGAGGAGAAATCTTGTGAGCAAGTATTATTGCACAACCCCTGCCCCTCCATTTCTGTAGGCTCACAAGCAGCCATCCTGGTGTGAACTGGAAGAGAGTACAGTGAGATAAAATTCAACTGCTTAATCAATTTCTTTGATTTGGTTACACTGTTGATTACATTATGCCAGAACACCTTATCCCCACTTAGATTACTTAATAAATGGATTGCACAACAGTACTGAGGAGAATAACGCAACAGTGATGAAAATGAGCAGAGAGGGAACTTTGAACCATCAGACTTTTTACTGGCTTTGGAGTACCTAGTTATTTAGATGCTTTGTATTTCTATCACCTTCTGACAGGAGTAAAAGTCCTGGCTTGTAGCTGGTTTCCTCCAGCCTCTGCTTTTCACGAGGATGAGCTTCAGGACAAATCCAACGAGCTTCTCCATTCAGTGGGTATTCTCCTTTTGTGGTTTTCCTTCCTTTTCTTCCCCCTAAAATTCTTGGTGCCTTTTATTGTAAGTAGTCCAGTGCTTCAGTTTACAATCAGTTCTGTTTCTCCCAAGCTTTATTTTTCTTTTGTGGGCAGTTGACAAATACAGACTTCACATAATCCCATGGCTGGATTTTGTCTTGTTTTGGGAGGTCAGAAAACCCAGTTAAGCTGTGTGGGTTTCCTGAACTGTTCAAGGTCCTTTGGTTTGTTACTGAATAGAGATGCAATGTGTGTATCTTAATTCACAGAAGAGACTCACTGTGAAGACACAGATGTTAACCTTTGCTTTGTGAATGATTTCTGAACTACTTGGGTTTTTTTTTTTAAATACAGCTGAAGCTGAGCAGTTCAGGAATTTTGTGTCCAAAGGATGTTAATGAGATGTGCTTAGATGTGGAAATGCTTTCTTCAGTTTACAGCTCTAGCTATTTCTATGAAATTTAAACTAGAAGAACCTCCCCGTGCTTTGTCTCCGGGTGCTAAACCTCACTCTGTAGAAACCTTGGTGCTGCTTGGGCTGATCCCGAGAGTGGATGGATCTCAGGGGGGTCCCGACTCCCGGAGTGGGCAGCAAGGACCACCCATCAGCAGTGGAAGCCCAAGACTCTGAAGTGTGGTACTGATACATACACTGGCAACTTGATTTTATGCTATAAAATGATTTGTATTACATCTAACAGTTTTAAAGGAATTTTTTTTTCTTTTTTTTAAAAAATAAATTATGCATAATTACATTGTAATAAACCTTTCCTCACCTCTCTGGCTGTCGCATTAACTCGCCCTGCTGTTTGTACCGCACCTGTGCTCAAGGCAGCTCTTTCCTGTGGAAAGCCAGACCCCGATTCCTCGAGGCAATAAAGGAATTTTTGGGAAGGGCGGAGCGTCTGCGCTTCCTTGCTGCGCCGCGGGGCGGGGCCGCGCGGGGGC